>NC_063012.1:11021717-11362290 GCF_020509005.1 Fulvia fulva
TAGGTAAAAACCTCCTCTCCTTCTCTAATAGCTACCTTGCCATGAGTTCTCAGTTTTCCTTCCATTAGGGTGCACTAGTGTCATGGTGGTTAGCCTCTGACTACCTTGTCTGCAACCCTAGAGTTGTCCCCCTCTTCCTGCTCTCCTCCTCCTTCTTTCTCTCCTCAATCCATCTCTCTGTTTCCCTAGTAAGAGAGAACTGCTCCAAAAATCCTTGGTGGATGATCCACCTTGTAATTCTCTGGAGGTCTCCCTTATTGCTGATCATGGCTTGGAAGTTTCTGTTCCTTGCCCTTGCCCTCCATTCACCTCTCCCTGTACTCCATTCTTTGCAAACCAGAAGTCTATGTTCGACATTCTGGGACAGGTAGCCGCATGGGCAACTCTTGTCTTCGATACCTGGGACTTTTCTCTGATGCAGGTATGCCCTGACTCCGATGTGTTCAGAGCGGATTTGTATTGCTATGCCTCTTATCTATATAGCTTAAAGGTTTAAGGGCCTTATAGCTATCTATAGGTAAGTGTGTAGGTGCTACCTTCTCATAGTTCATTCCTATCTTAGCTAGGCTATCCCTAACAAAGTGTCCTTAGTCAAGTTTTAGGATTCCTCTCTTCCTGTCCCTTATAACTCTTATACTAAGGATCTTTTTAGGTTCACCTAGATCTTTAATCTTGAAGATCTTACTAAGTTCTCTTTTGAACTAGAGAACATCTATTAACTTTAGTGTAGCAATTAGAATGTTATCTATATATATAAGGATTATGATCTCCCTCTTCTTATAGATAAGTAGGCATAGATCTACTTCTAACTGTATAAATCCAATCTCTCCGAGCTTTAATATATAGAGTTGATTCTAATCTCTAGCTACTTACTTAAGTCTATACAAGCTTTTGAGGATTTTGAACACTATGTTTAGTAGAAGCTTAACTCCTAGTATTAGTAATATAAAGATGTCTTTATAGAGGGTGCTTTCTATAAATACATTGTTTATATCTACTTGGTGAAGATAAAGATCCTTCTTATACATAATAGCTATAAACACCCTAAGGGTGTCCTGTCTTACTATAGGTGTAAATGTCTCTATAAAGTCAACACCAAACTTCTATAAGAAGCCCCTTATAACTAGTCTAGCCTTGAACTTTTCAATAGCTCTACTAATGCTTCTCTTACTATTAAAGACCTATCTTGATATAACTAGATTTGCTCCTTTTAGTAGAACAGAATTTTCCTAGGTGTTGTTACTCTATAGAGCATCTAGTTCCTTTTAGATTGCTTCCTTCTAAAGATGTCCCCATTTCTTGTCATTTATAGCATCCTTATAGGATTTTAGAATTGGGACCTCTTGCTTATATATAATGGCTTCTGTTAAGATGTAGCATCTCAAAGGGAGTCAACAATCAGGAAGTGATCTGGCAGCCTGAGGCATCCACAATGACTCAGCTTGTAGGGAGATACCTTCTCTCCCCTTTAGCTTAGATAGACATCTAACACAATCAACATATTGGTTCCTGATATATTGCTGCATGCTCGTGCTATTAGTCAGTTGAAGATTGATCTCTTACTCCACTCTGCTGCGCAACTCGTACCTGTTTAACAGGTTATGAGCCCGGGTTTGTGCAGGAATAAGAGCAACCTATATCAGTACAGGTTACTTGTATCCCTTGCTATCGTAGCAGAAAACATCTGGGAATCAGAAGTCTACCCCGTCTATCCTATCAAGGAGCTTAGTTCGATACTAAGTGATAGGTAACCCAGACAAGGACTCTGTGCGGCTTACTCAAAGCCAATACCTTGAAGATACTCTGTAGGCAGAACTGCATCGAGATACTATCAAGAAGGACTTCAAGTAAGTCATTTGAAGCTCTGCTAGGAGAGACAGACCTGTGTCCTAGCCCCGAGACCTCACACCGCTCCTTCTTTACTTTACCAAGCAGGCCTTGGTATCCACACCTACGAACTTTCCCATTCTACACCAGAAGCCTCAGCAGGATCTGAGCCACCACCTTGGAACATACACACCTTGTTTCATTACATCCAATTTATTATGGATTCATACCAAGAGAAGACAGAGGAGAAGGGAGGCAAAATCCCAATTCTTGGGAGGGACAATTGGAAGAGATGGTTCAACCTTCAGAGATACAAGATGGAGAGCCAATCAGCATTCTTTGCAATTGATGACCTAATGGAAGTGTCTTTTGACAACATCAAGGGCAAGACTCTGAAACTCCAAGAAGAGGCTACAACCAAAGAGATCCTCAATACGCCAACATGGACAAGACACAATGCAGTATGCAACTTCAGTATCCTTAGTAGGATCACAGAAGAAGATGAATTTGAGCTTGAGGGCTCATGTGAATCTGGAAGAGCTGCTGAGAAGTGGGTGTATCTCTGGAACAAGTATAGCCAGGTGCTACCAACCCATGCACATGAGCTCACAAAGCAATTTGTGACCTTTGAGATGAGTGAAGAGTTCACCATCAGATCTGCATGGACACACCTGGTTTCTCTTGGAAAAAGGATTGCTGATGTTGACCCAGAGGGTCAGCATTACAGGAAAGCTGATGTGAGGATGACCCAGCTCTTAAGCTCACTGCCACCTGACTACCATGTAGCCAGGGATACTATCATGGCTCAGCCAAAGATGGATCATGAAAGGACCTTAAAGATCCTTGAAGCTCAAGAAGCCAGGTTGGATCCCTCTAAGGCTGAGTATGGCATGGCAGCCACCTGGGTCAAGCCCTCAGGTCTAGCAAGACCACTCTCCTGCCTTCTCTGTGAGAAGGATCATCTGATCAAGGACTGCCCTAGTTTGCCTGAGGCAAGAAAGGTCCTTAGATCTCATTCCCAACCACCATCTTCCCAGAATACAACACATGTCAAGAAGAAGAGAACTCCACCACCCACTTCAAGGAGGACACCAAGAGAGAAGTCCTCTATGGAAGAACTTAAGAAAATGGTGAAGAAACTCAGCTCTGACATGCTGTCACTCCAGAAGAACCAGGCCCAGTCTTATACCTCTAAAGCAAAGAAGACTGGAAAAGGTTTCTCCGCCCAAGAGTCACCATGCAGCTCATCCCCAGAGACAATGTCTGATGATGATGAGTATGATGAAGTGGCTCACTCAACTGCAGAAGTCCAAGGCAAGTTCCCCTCGTCAGAGTGGTTACTTGACTCCTGTGCTTCATCCCATATGACTGACCAAAGCTGCCTCTTTAGATCTATGACTCCCTTGACAAGGAAGAAATGGATCAAAGTGGGAGGTGGGTTTTTATTGGCCACTCATATTGGGAATGCAGAGATGAGTGGGAGAGCTGGCAGAAAAGTTGTTTTGGAAGATGTCCTGCTTGTACCCAAGCTAGGAGTGAACCTGGTTTCATGGAACCAGTTTAGCAAGCAGTTTGGTGTGCAACCTCCATCATTTTCTCTTGTTTCCCCCTCTGGTGAGACTGTTGTCCAGACAAAGCTCCTTGGGGGGGTTCCATTCATTGATGAGATTTCTCCTCTCCTACAAGAACGGGCACATTACTCATCATGTGCACCACCAATGGAGAATGCCTTTGTGACTGCTCAATCAGAGACCGACCTGAAGCAGTGGGAGCTTTGGCATAGAAGATTTGCACACTTTGGGAAGAATTTGCTCCAGAATCTTCACAAGGTAACAGACTTGAAAGAACCCATTCCTATCCCTAAGGATGGCTTTCACCAGTGCAGAGTATGCTCAATAGCAAAGATGAAGAAGTACAAAGGCAAAGTTACAGAGAGAAGACCTGAAAGACTTGCCCTTGTATCTATTGACATATGTGGCCCACTACCAATCTCAAGACTAGGATTCAAATACTGGCTTGAGATTGTTGACAACTTCTCTAGGAAGAAGTGGACCTTTCCTCTTAGGAAAAGAGAAGATGCTCCAGTTGCTCTCCAGAACTGGAAGATCAAAGCAGAGAGGAAATCATCAGCGCAGCTGAAAGCAGTAAGACTTGACAATGCAAAAGAACTTATTGCATTAGTGAAGCAGTGGGAGAAGGATTTGGGGATTGGGCTCGAGCCGACTGAGGCATACAACTCTCTACAGAATGGACCAGTTGAGAGGTCAATACAAACCTCAGAGGACTCTATAAGGGCAATGCTTGAAGAGGCTAAAATGCCGGTTGAATTTTGGCCTGAAGCACTAGAGGCCCAAACTTATATGAGGAACAAACTGCCAAATGGCCCAGATTACGATGGGTTCAAGGTTTCACCAGATGAGGCTTTTGATGGTATCAAACCGACCATCAACCATTTGAAAGTTTGGGGATGCAAAGCTGTTGTCTATATGGACACAAGATCCCAACCTCAATGGGCAAGAAGTGACAAGCTAATGAATAGGGGTAAAGAAGCAGTGTTTATTGGGTATGTTGAAAACACAGCTAAAGCCTGGCTCTTTTGGGAACCAGACATGAGAGCTGTTAAACAACACACACATGCAGACTTCTTTGAGGACCAGCCTGGAGGTGATATGGGTCTCAATGTTCCAACATTGAATCTACCAAGCAGTGCACCAGCTAGGAAGCCCTTAGGAAGGCCGAGGAAGAACGTATCCTTAGGACAATCTACCCACCATTCAGGCGTCTATCAGAGCCCCCCCGAAATAGATCAGCCAATTGAGAGCCCTAAAGTCGCTCAGCCGAGAAAGCTGTTTGTGCAACTTCCCCAGCCTCCGGAGAACGTAGGGGAATTTCAGAAAATCGATCAGCCAATTGAGAGAAGCTCCCTAGATCCCCAGGAACTAGACGTTACTAGGTCACAAGTGACGGTCCCTAAATCATCCCTTGGAAAGAGAAAGGCTGACTATGATGTTGAGGGCTATGACATGAAACAGAAAGCCCCAAGATCCATGGTCCCTAAGCCCGAACTAACCACTGAAGTGGGAGAAGCAATGGACCTCTCAGAGAACCTTGCTGCTTTTCACCAAGCTTTCTTTGCAGCCATGCAATCAGTGGACAGTTCAATACCATGGGATAGCGAATTCCTGGAAGAAGTTGAGGAAATGGCCTTTGCAGCAACTGTAGAAGCCATTGCATACAAGCAAGAGGTCCCAATTCCAAAATCCTACAAGGATGCTGTGAATGACAAGAAATGGGGACATCTTTGGAAGGAAGCAATCCAAAAGGAACTAGATGCTCTACAGAGTAACAACACCTGGGAAAATTCTGTTCCACCAAAAGGAGCAAATCTGGTTACATCAAGATGGGTCTTTGATATTAAGAGAAGCATTAGTGGAGCTATTGAAAAGTTCAAGGCTAGACTAGTTGCAAGGGGCTTCTCACAGAAGTTTGGTGTTGACTTTATGGAGACATTTGCACCTACAGTAAGACAGGACACCCTTAGGGTGTTTATGGCTATTGTGTGTAAGAAGGATCTTCATCTTCACCAAGTGGATGTGAACAATGCATTCACAGAAAGCACCCTCCATGAAGACATCTTCATGTTACCACCACCAGGAGTTGAGCTTCCACCAAACATGGTGTTCAAAATCCTCAAAAGCTTGTATGGACTTAAGCAAGCAGCTAGAGATTGGAATCAACTCTGTGTGTCAAAGCTCAGAGAGATTGGATTCACACAGTCAGAAGTGGATCCATGCCTACTTATCCATAAGAAGAGGGAGATCATAATCCTTATACATGTGGATGACATTCCAATTGCTGCACCAAAGTTGACAGATGTTCTCTGGTTCAAAAGAGAACTTGGCAAGATCTTCAAGATCAAAGATCTAGGTGAACCTGAAAAGATCCTTGGCATGAGAGTCACAAGGGACAGGAAGAGAGGAATCCTGAAACTTGACCAAGGACACTTTGTTAGGGACAGCCTAGCCAAGATGGGAATGAACCATGAGAAGGCAGCACCTACACACTCACCCATGGACAGCTATGAGGCCCTCAAACCTTCAAGCCACATGGATGAGAGGTGTGACAAGGCAGAGTACCAGAGTATTAATGGTACTTGGATGTGGCCAGCAACAATCACAAGGCCAGACATTGCTTTTGCCCTAGGAAGGATGAGCTCATTTGTGAGTGACCCATCCACCTACCACATGAAGGCTTTGAAGAAGATCACTAGGTACCTAAGATCATACCCTGATCTAGGACTTCAGTTCTCAAAGTCTGGAAAAGGACACCTTATTGGATACTGTGATTCTGATTATGCAATGGACAAAGCAGACAGAGTCTCAATCCTTGGGTATGTCTTCTTCCTCTGTGGGGCACCAGTTTCTTGGATGAGCAAGAAGCAAAAGTCTGTAGCAACATCCACAATGGAGGCTGAATACATGGCTATGAATGCATGTGCGAAGCAGTCCCAATTCCTAGCTTCACTGCTGAGGGAAATGGATTGTCCAGAGTTAGTGGGAGACTGTTCCCATCAACCAAGAATCACTGGAAACCAGGAGACTGTATCAAATTTGAGACCAGTCCAATTAAGAGGTGACAATCAAGCTGCCCTCACCCTAGTGAAAGATGCACATGTTCATGACAAGTCGAAGCACATTGACATTGCCTTCAACGCTGTTAGGAAACTTTGGTGGAGGAGGCTTATTGCTGTTGAGTACACCCCAACCTCTGAGATGGTTGCAGACGGGTTTACAAAACCAAAGACTGGTCCACACTTCCAGAGGTTTGTAAGCCAGCTGAACCTGTCATAAAAAGGTCCAAGTACTATTGACAGGAAGTGAGCAGACTGTAACCTCCCATACGAGATGAGTGGGAGTGTTAAGATGTAGCATCTCAAAGGGAGTCAACAATCAGGAAGTGATCTGGCAGCCTGAGGCATCCACAATGACTCAGCTTGTAGGGAGATACCTTCTCTCCCCTTTAGCTTAGATAGACATCTAACACAATCAACATATTGGTTCCTGATATATTGCTGCATGCTCGTGCTATTAGTCAGTTGAAGATTGATCTCTTACTCCACTCCGCTGCCATCTACCCGTACCTGTTCAACAGCTTCTACAGTTGCTGCAAAGGCCATTTCCTTAACTTCTTTAAGGAACTCGCTATCCTGTACTATTAAACTGTCTACTAATTGTATAGCTATAAAGAAAGCTTAGTGAAAAGCAGCAAGGTTCTCTAAGAGGTCTATTACTTCTCCTATTTTAGTAGTTAGTTCGGGCTTAGGGAGTATAGATTTTAGGGCTTTCTGTTTTATGTTATAGCCCTTAATATTATAGTCAGCCTTTCTCTTTCTAAGGGATGATTTAGGGACCGTCACTTATAACCTAGTAACGTCTATTTCCTAGGGATCTAGGGAGCTTCTCTTAATTAGCTAATCGATTTTCTAAAATTCCCCTACGTTCTCCGGGGGTTAGAGAAGTTATATAAATAGCTTTCTCGGCTAAGCAACTTTAGGGCTCTTAATTAGCTAATCTATTTCGGGGGGGCTCTGATAGACGCCTAAATGGTAGGTAGATTGTCCTAAGGATACGTTCTTCCTCGGCCTTCCTAAGGGCCTCCTAGCTAGTACGCTACTTAGTAGATTTAATGTTAGAACATTGAGACCTATATCACCTCTAGGCTAGTCCTTAAAGGAATCTATATATATGTGTTGTTTAATAGCTCTTATGTCTAGTTCCTAAAAGAGCTAGGCTTTAGCTATGTTTTTAATATACCTAATAAACACTACTTCTTTACCCCTATTTATTAGCTTGTCACTTCTTGCCTATTAAGGTTAGGATCTTATGTCTATATAGACAATAGCTTTGTATCCCTAAACTTTTAAATAGTTAATAGTCGGTTTGATACTATTAAAAGCCTTATCTAGTAAAACCTTGAACCTATCGTAATCTAGGCTATTTAGTAGTTTGTTCCTTATATAAGTTTGGGCCTCTAGTGCTTTAGGCTAAAATTTAACCGGCATTTTAGCCTCTTCAAGCATTGCCCTTATAGAGTCCTCTAAGGTTTATATTGACCTCTTAACTAGTCTATTCTATAGAGAGTTATGTACCTTAGTCGGCTCGAGCCTAATCCCTAAATCCTTCTCCTACTACTTTACTAATACAATAAGTTCTTTTATATTGTCAAGCCTTACTACTTTTAGCTACGCTAATAATTTCCTCTCTGCTTTAATCTTCTAGTTCTAAAGAGCAACTAGAGTATCTTCTCTTTTCCTAAGAGGAAAGGTCTACTTCTTCCTAGAGAAGTTGTTAATAATCTTAAGCTAGTATTTAAATCCTAGTCTTAAGATTAGTAGTAGGCTATATATGTCAATAGATATAAGGGCAAGTCTTTTAGGTCTTCTCTCTATAACTTTGCCTTTATACTTCTTTATCTTTACTATTAAATATACTCACTTTACGGCCCGCGGACCGATAAGTATATATACCTACGGAGGGAATCATCGATCTCTGCGCCAAAACACGACACATTCGAAAGCTGTTATCAAGGCCATTCCAACGATATAAAAAGCAGGCCACTGCCCCTAGGACTGAGAGAGTTCTACCTCATTCAATCTGGACAGCTTGAAGCTCTCTTCACCCTGTTTCTTCAGCTCCAAACGCCGCGGAGGTGCCTAGCTACATTAGGCAACTCCTAGGCAATGGCAGCCCAGGCTACGGCACTAACGGCGCCTACGGCCCTATAGGCGAAGCCCCCCTAAGACAACTGGCAGCAACTTATAGAGGACGCAAAAAGTATAGAAACTAACGATCAGCTCCCTTACCGGTCTCTACAGGTAATGATCACTCAGCTACGCACGGCGCTTGTACTGTCGTATCACCGAGGGCAACAAGAAATGAGGACGACGTCCTAGGCGATTAGCAAGGCCACCCGGAATCAACACCCCTATAGCTAGGCATCGGTCGCGGCATCGATACTAGGCCCCCGCCTAACGCACGATGCAGTTACGATCCGCATTGCAGCAAAGGAAGACCAGGCCGAAGTTGCGAAGCTATCGAACAAGGAGCTCGCCTAACGAATCAACCAACCAGGGGTGGTCGTAGTGAACCAACAGTCCAACGGCACTCTATAGATCTATACTAGCTCTACTACTGCTAGGAGGCACCTAGAGGCACAGCTATAGTGGGCATCTAAGGTTGCGGCATCAGCGAAGGTCTCAACGAAACAATTCACGATCCTAGTCCACGACATGCCTAAGGAGTTTGACCTAACCAACCAGGGTCACCTACGCGCTCTCTAAGAGGACAACCCGGTCACTCTTAACTCTCCAATCCAGAAGGCGACTTGGCTCCATAGGAAATGGCTAGAAGGCAAGAAGGCCTCGGCGCTAATAGTATAGCTACAAGACGCGAAAGCGGCGGATCTAGCGATAGAACAAGGCCTGGTCTGGCAATACAGCCTCAAGACAGTAGAAAAGCACTCCTCATCCTTTCGTGTCCTCTAATGCTTCAAATGCCAACAGTATAGACACCAAACCTACACGTGCACAAACAAGTAGGCCTGCTCGAACTGTATAGGAGACTATATGTCTAGGGACTATACATCGACTACGAGACGGTGCGCGAACTGTCCGGGGCACCACCTATCGTATAGTGCGGAATGCCCATAGCGGAAACTAGCGAAAAACAAGGCAATCACAAACAGAACCGTCGCCCCAAGATTCTACGGCGACCGTGAGGCTAGCCTATACCGGAACCAACTAGCGGCGGTCGGGCACAAGCGCCCTAGGGCCGAGAACGATGTAAAGGATGCGTAGCCTAGGGCGTACGGGAGGCCACGTGCTCTGCTAGCTGCGGCGAGGGAATCTAACTAGGCCCGGCTCCCCTTTAGTACATAGCCGATAGGCGTAGACTAGGACGTACAGGGCAGTAGGACACAGGACGATACAGAGGAAATGATTGTCGATGCCGATGACTAGCCTCGACACGCTTAGCATCATCTAGTATAACGTCAACTATAGCAAGGATATAGTCCAGAACCATTTCCTATACGAGGCGGACCCGCGCGTCTACCACGTCCTTGCAATCCAGGAGCCATAGATTAACCCGCACTATAAGAGACCAACGACCTACAAGTCACTAGGCTACACGACATGCCTACGAGGCGACGGCAGACCCCGTACGTGCTTCTATGTCAGTAAGGACATACTAGAATCCGACTGGGAGGTAGTGTACTACGCAGACGAAGAAGGCGGGGGCGATATTACCTCCCTCTACGTGGGTAGCACCTGGATACACAACCTATACATGCAACCGCCAGCCTCGAGGTCTAGCCGCGACCTAGGGGTCTGCAGACACCTAGACAGTGCGCTCAAGAGACAAGGGTGCCACATCGTAGTAGGAGACTTTAACATACACCACCCTTCCTAGGAAAGCCTTATGCAGCCGCACCCTATAGCCGACGAAGTACTCGACTTGATGGCGAGCAACGCAATTGCCCTCAATACCCCGAAGGACCTGGGCACCTAGAAGAGAGGGGGACTCCAAGGCACGATCGACCTCTCCTAGATCTTAGATAGCCACTACCACACGGTAACGTACTATAGGATCGAACATAAACTCGAGGCGTCGTCAGACCACATGCCAGTCAGGACCTCTATTGCGACACAGATACAACGCACACTAGCGAGAACCCCTAAGCCAAACTGGGGAAAGGCCCACTAGGCCAACATCTAGGCGTACCTCGATGACTCCAAGAGGCTAGTCCAGATCGCGCAGCAGCAATACAACAGTAAAGACGAGATAGACGAAGCAGTCCAGGGGTTGACAGACGAAATAAGGAAAGCGACCTCACTTCACGTTCCGCTTGCCTAACCAACGACATAGTCCAAACCATACTGGACGCCGGAGTGCACTGCGGTAGTAAGAGAAGCAAGGAGAGCCCGCCGGGTGTGGACGAGCAGCTATAGCGAGGAGGCCTGGAACGTATACAGGGAGGCATGCTAACAGAAGAAAGCTATAATACGGAGGGAGAAAGCAGTCGGCTAGAGGGCCACAGTGGAAGAAATCGCCGGCAAGCCAGAGAGGATGTGGAAGCTAGCGAAATGGGCCCGACAGGACCCTACATAGGGCCCCTCCTTCTCTATCCCAGCGCTACAATCGCCTAGTGGCCCGGTTAGCGACCCCGAGGCCAAGGCGCGTCTACTGGCTAGCAAGTTCTTCCCACCCCCAGTCGAGGCTGATCTAAGCGACATAAACAGCTCTACTCCCCTAGCCCCTAGCATCGCGGTCTAACAGGAGGTGTCCGAGGGAGAAGTTACCGCTGTGCTAAGGAAGTTGCCGGCGAAGAAAGCCCCGGGGCCGGATAGGATCCCAAACGAGCTACTAAAGAAGTGTAGAGATCAACTAGCCCTAGCAGTTGTAGCGATCTTTAACGCCTGCCTACAGACCGGATACCACCCGATAGCTTTTAAACAATCGACGACAGTGGTCCTACGTAAGCCGCAGAAGGAAGACTATACGCAGGTGAAGTCGTACCGCCCAATTGCGCTCCTTAACACTCTTAGGAAGGCGCTTGAGAAGCTGGTTGCAACGAGACTCTCCGAGGCGGTAGAGGAACACTCCCTACTCCCGGACACCCAGATGGGTACGCGCCCACAGCGATCGACGCTATCCGCGATAGAACTTATCACCTCTTAGGTAAAGGCCATCTGGTATAAGAATAGGGACAAGGTGGCTTCCTTACTTAGCCTAGACATATCGGGAGCCTTCGACTACGTGTCATACCCGCGGCTTCTCTACATCCTAAGGTCGAAAGGACTCCCTGAGTAGCTTGTCAACTTCGTACGGTCCTACCTCCAAAACCGCAGTACGTCGATCCTAGTCGGCCAGTACAGAAGCCCATTTCAAGTAGTCCATACTAGAATCCCGTAAGGCTTAACGCTAGTACCTATTCTGTTCCTCTTCTTTATAGCGACGCTGCTCCCAGCCCTAGAATCCCAGAACACCGCTGCGAGCGGCTTCGTAGACGACACAAACATCCTAGCGTGGTCTTCCTCGACTAAGGAGAACTGTAGGCTACTAGAAGAGAAGCACAAGATCTACGAGGACTAGGCTAGGAGGCACGGGGCTCGGTTTGCCCTAGAAAAGTACAATCTGATACACTTTACGCGCCGGCCACGGTTCCACAATATGCAAGCTTCTATCTAGATATAGGGGCACACGACTAACCCGGCAAATCAGCTTAGGATCCTCGGACTATAGGTGGACCCGGCGCTACGGTGGAGGAAGCACGTACAGGCAATATTACGGAAAGCTGAACAGAATATGGCATCATGCTAGAGGCTCACTGCGTCCACATAGGGGGCGGACTTCCGGCAGTCACGACTTCTATATACGGCTATTGTACGGCCAGTCCTTACCTATGGCAGCCAAGTGTGGTCCTTAGGCGAGAGGGCCTGCCTATCGAAGGGACTCGTCGCGCCGCTAGCGAAGATCCAAAACCAATGCCTAAGGAAGGTCACCGGGGCATATAAGTCGACACTAACGAGGATGCTTAAGCACGAGACCGCTATACCGCCGATCGACCTATACATCCAGGGACTACGGACCTCCTACTTAGGCAAGTCGGCACAGTACCTAGTACAGAAGGTCATCGCCAGTGCAGTCGTAAGGGCCCGCGAATCAGTACTAGCGCACAAGGGCATTCGACCCGGAAACGAGCCGAACTACCGGGTAAGGGACGAACAGCTAGCAACATAATAGGAAGGTGAGAAATCGTTTGTAGAGCAACTATAGAAAGAGAGGTGGAACAACCAGGTTGTAGGGCATAGTGGACGCCCTCAGCCAGCGGGATAACCTAAGGAATGGTCAGCTACAAAATCCGCGGTCAAGCACCCCCCGAAGCTCATCCACTACCGCCTTACGAGGGCATAGAGTAGCATAGCAACCCAACTGCGAAGCGAACACATCGGCCTCTAGGGGTACCTATCATAGAGGAAGGTTCCAGGATACACGAATACTAGCTGCCCCTACGGCTATCGCTCCCAGAACGTACGGCACGCACTCCTCGTCTGTCCGAGGTGGTCGCTAGGAAGGGGGGAGTGGATGGCAAAGGCGAGGAACCGGACGATTGGGGCACTTCTTAACAACGCTGAAGACCTACGGCGCATTACGAACTGGATACTAGAGAAGGGCTGGCTAGAACAGTACCGCCTAGTAGGAGCAGTGCAGGAAGAGAGGACACGACGCAGCGCGACGAGACCGGCTAGGAGCGGGGGCTAACGGGGTAGTGACATGGACTACGTACGTTCAGAGGGAAAGCTAATCTAGACAAGGAGTAGTCGGGGGCGGGAAGGGTTTTCACCTATTCGGGTTTCCCTTTGTACATAACAATAGATATATACCTGTATAGGCCGGATAGGGTCCTAGAACAGGGGAGCGACAAATCTATCTATCTATCTATTAAATATACTCTATACTAGTAAAAGCTATCCTTAGGAATAGGAATAGATTCTTATAAGTCTATTACCTTATAAAGATTCTAGAGCAAATTCTTCCTAAAGTGTACAAATCTTCTATACTAAAGCTCCTACTACTTTAGGTCGGTCTCTAATTAAGCAGTCACAAAGGTATTCTCTATTAGTGGTACATATAATAAGTAATGTGCCAGTTCTTATAGGAGAGGAGAAATCTTATTAATAAATAGAACCCCCCTAAGGAGCTTTGTCTAGATAACAGTCTGACTAGAGGGGGAAATAAGAGAAAATGATAGAGGTTGAACACTAAACTACTTACTAAACTGGTTCTATAAAACTAGGTTTACTCCTAGCTTAGGTATAAGTATCACGTTAGAAGTGTGGGAAGTTATTGTACGGGCTCATATAGGGTGTTTCAAAAGCAGGTTGTGTATTGCATGTGTCTATCTAGAATGGACAAGTGTTGCTCTTGAAGAGGCTGCAGGTGACTAATCAGTCACCTGATTCTTAGCGTACGTGGCCTCAAGTTTTGATGATGGGATGTTGCCCATGTGCACGCTCGGATCGCGACACACCCCCTCAGCTCGTGCGCTGGAGTGAATGAGCTGATTCCCATGTGATCGCGTGCACCCTGTCATAACTACCCCCCCTATCTATGGCAGTGACGTCAGGCCCTCGGTGTTGCTGCTGCTGCAGTGAGGGTAAGTCAGCTGTTTCAAGTGAAGTGAGGTGAGCTTTGTACCCCTTCCCTCATTCCTCACTTTCACTGCTGCCATTGTTACCTATATAATAAAGCATAGAATGTGTGACTGTTGCCGGTGAGATGGCTCAGGTGATGGTCCCGTTGCACGGACTTTCACTTGAGTGTGCAATCATCTCACCCACCGGCAAACATCAGAGGTCCTGAGTTCAATCCAGGGGTAGCCTTAGTCCTATCGTATGCTTAAACATATATTGTCGTCCGCTCAACTTATTGAATTGTCCGATAATTGCTCTGTGCCAAGTTATTTCGCTCCGGCGAATGGTGAGAGAGCTCGCTCTGCCCCTGGGGAGTATGAGATACTAGTCAGTGGCGCAATGCACTGGGCTGTCTACGACAGAGCTTGCACCATGTGAGGTGTAATGGGGCTCCAATGGGTAACACCGGAGCAACGGTATCGGAAAGTTGAAAAGGCACCTTCGGGGTGCCTTGCTTTCTGCACTTTCAAAGGTCCATCACCTCAGGGTGGTGACACCTTTTTGTTTTGGGCAAGTGTGTGCTATGTGTGAGGTGCGAAAGCAGCGGATGATGTGGTGACAAGGTGGTAGTGTTGTTGCTAGCAGCAAGTTGGAGGCGTTTCTCGCTTTCTGATTGGACGCGCTGCTTTTGTCGCGCGCGTGCGCTGCTGCTGGTGACAGGGGTGTTTCTCGCCCTTGCGCTGTTAGCCAATGGGAGTCCGAGAAACACCTGTTGATGATGGTGCCAGGGCCGCACCGGTGAATGGTGGATGCTTTGCCCTGGCCTCGTTGTTTCAGCATTGGTCGCTGCTGGTGGCCGTGTTTTGCGCCTGCTGGCGCTTCCAGAGAGGTGTCCGTAAAGATGAAGCCGTTCGGTGTTCGTTTCGAGATGAGGTGAGGCCGCTGCTGCGGGCTTCTCAGGCGTCTGTTGGCCCGTTACCTCCTGATGCGGCTGCAGAGGGCCCTGAGGTGCGTGGGTCCACGCCTTCCTCAGCCATATTGAGCAGCTTGACGAAGTGCTTGTGCTTCTGTGGTGGAAGCAGCTTGGTCAGCCCGTCTGCAGGCATGTCGTTGGTGCTGAGATACTTGATCTCAATGTCTCCGCGCTGGTCTCGCTGTCGGAGCCAGTGGTGGTGGATGTCAACGTGGCGTAGCTTCGTGTCAAGCTTTTGCCCTTGTTGGTTGACAAGGCGGATGGTCTGCGTGTTGTCGCAGTACAAGTGGGTGCGCTGATTGAACTGAAGGTGTATCTCAGCGAAGACTCGTTCCCACTGTATGAGCTCTGAGGCGGCTTGCGAAAGCCCGAGTAGCTCAGCCTCTGTTGAGGACTTGGTGACAGTGATTTGTTTAGATGCCTTATAATCCACTGGTCCACCGAACAGCATGAAGACCCAGCCATTTGAGCTGGTCCTGTCATTATTCATGCCGTAGGACGCGTCCGATGCTCCAAAGAACTCGTGGTTGCTACCGAGGTGCTCTGGTTGGCTGTGAAGGCCAGTGATGTGTTTGCTGGCGCCATATACAAGGCAGAGGTTCTTGGTCTCCAGGAGATAGCGCAAGCACTGATCTGCAAGCTTGAGGTGTGTCTCAGTTGGCTTGGTCAGATACTGCGATAGCATAGACAAGGAAAAGGCGATGTCAGGCCGCGTGTGTGTGGCGGCGAAGTTGAGGGATCCTATACGTTGTTGGTACGCAAGGATGGCGATAGAGGTGGGTTGATGACCCTCTGGAACGGTCCAATCAAGGTGTTGATCTACTGGCACTGTCGTTTTGCGTGCATTCGTGGATATGCTAAATTTGGCGGCTAGCTTCTCAATGTAGTCTTCTTGAGAGAGCCACAGCAAGCGCTTGTTTCTGTCGCGCGTAACCTTGATTCCTAGGAACCAGGAGAGATCACCGAGCTCGTGCATCTCGTACTTAGCAAGCAGCCGCTGCTTGATGTTGGCAGCATGGGCCTTGTGCTTGCGGTAGTAGAGCATAACCAGGTCGTCAACGTAAAAGAAGAACATAACCTTGTTGTCATGGTAGATGCATTCGGAGTCCGACAGGGGTACTAGTCCAAGGGAGGCCAGCGTCTCGGTTAGGGAGTTGTACCACAATAAAGGGGACTCCTTCAGACCGTAGAGGGCCTTGACCAGCTTGAGGGCGTATCCATGGGATGGCCTGTCGATTCCAGGAGGTGGTTGCAGATACATAGTGTATGGCAGGTCCGAGTTCAGGAAGGCGTTGACAACATCGAATTGTTCGGCTTCTAGGTCGAAGCTCGCGGCCATAGCACAGTAGAGGCGGAACATGCTTGCTGGCAGTGTGGCGGCGTATGTGTCTAAGTGTGTTCCTTGCAAATCGCCTCTTGCGCATAGCCTAGCCTTGAAGCTCTTCAGCATGCCGTGCTCGTCCAGTTTGTATTTGTACACCCACTTGAGCGGCAGTAGTGGCTGAAGTCCCTCCTCTTGCTGAGCATCCTGATCCTTCTCTTCCTTTGTTGCCCATCTGAATGTGCCTGTTGCCAGGGCTTTGGCAAACTCCTTGGCCATAGCTTCGATCCACTGTTGGGAGAAGCGGTGTTTCATAGCGGCTCGGTAGTTAGAAGGTTCGGGCGGAAGGTCATCGCGGTGCATAGAGGTAGTGGTGTTGACACGCCTTAGAGGGCTGTTGCCTCTTCGTGTAGGGCTTCGATCGCTCTTGTCGCGATAGGCGCGTGTTCTGGGTCGTATGCCGGACATCTGGCCGATGATTACATTAGCGACCATGATCTGGTGCAGTGCATAGTGGAAGTAGGCCGTTCGTAGGCGCTTTCCATTCTCTGTGACTGCATAGTTGGACTCCTCTGGTGTGTAGAGCTCTGGCTCCAGGGGGAAGAGTGGTGTGTTGGACGCGTTGTGTGTTAACGCGTCTTCTGGTGGTGTGAATGTGAATGGATATGGCTCGCGATCAGGGTCCGTGTTGCCCATGATCTCCTCACGGTCTTCTGCGGTGAGGGCATCCATTATCTGCTGCTGCAGGGTATCGTAGTAGTCAGTGGTGTTGGGTGCTGACTGCTGTGTGTTGTCTTGAGTCACGTGATCTGTTACGTGCTCGATTTGCCGGTCTTTTTGGTTATATGTTGCTGACTCGCGGTGTTGCGGCCAGTGTGGTTCTTGCCCAAGGAGCTTTTGGTGGGCGTCTCGAGGTTGTTGGGTGTGCGGCTGCTGAGCCTGTTCTTCCACCCCCTCGGCCTGTGCTGTGTCTTGCTCGTGATGAGCGACATACAGGTCGTAGTATTGTTCAGGCTCTTCAGCCGGTTCCGCTGTTGCGATGTTCTCGACAGGGGTCGTGTACCCTGCTGTCAGGCGTGATGGGTCATAGAACGTGGTCTCATCGAAGAGGACGTCCTTGACTCGCATAACCCTATCTTTTGATGGGTCCCATACGCGGTAGATGTTAGTGGAGTCGTATCCCACAAGGTAGCCTATGAGCGCTCTCTCTTGGAGTTTCTCGCTCTTGCCAGGCTGATCTGGTCCATGGATGAACACGTATGCAAGGGAGCCATACACCACCATGTGACCCACGTTCGGAATTCGTCCTGTTGCCAATTCGAATGGGGTCTTCCAGCCCTTTGACTGGATAGGGGATCGCCAGAGGATGTACGCCGCTGCTGCAGTGCATTCTGGCCAAAGCTTTTCCGGCAATCGTGCGTGGATGCGAATGGTTCTGCTCATGGTGATGATCAGAGCTCCAGCTCTTTCTGCTGGGTCCTGCGCAGGCGCGTATTCCGCGGTTGCGTGCCATTCAATCTTGTTGTTGTTAATGACTGAGCGAAACACCTTCCCAATGGCGGGCTCGTTGTCGCTGTAGAAGCATACGAACCTGCGACCAATGAAGTTGATGAAGCTCAGCAGGCTGTTGAAGCAAGCCAACACCGATTGCTGATCCCTGTTCTTGATGGTGAACTGGAAGTGTCCATGGGTATCCAGATCGTAGAAGTGGACGAGGTACCTGTCACCGTTGTAGGCGACAGTGAATTCTGCCAAGTCCATGGCCATGTGGCCGTATGGGGTCATCACCCTGATGGGCTGAGACCGATTGTGCACCTTGTGAGCTTTGCTAAGCCCACATGCTCTGCAATGTGCAGTGGGGGGTGCGCTTGGACCATCGTTAATGATCACCCCCTCAACTCTGAGCGGCAACTGCTTGATGCGTTCAGCGCCAATGTGACCAAAGATTTGATGCCACTGGCGGCCAGAGAGCTTTCGGTGTTTGATGGGGGTCCTGCTGGACGTAGCTGCACCTTGAGTGCCCCCAGTGCTGTTCATGACTGCGAGAACGGTGCGATCACCATCCTCTTGAGCAGTTGGAGATGCTGCGCTGTTGGCAGGTTCATCGCCGATGTTTGCACCCCTGCCAATAGTGCTGATGAAGTGCGCGTTGCGCATCTTTTCAGTGACCTTCGGCAGTACTAGGCCCTCTTTTGTAGGCCATTGGTAAATGATGGGTGACTTAGGTGGTGTGACCACCTTGAAGAAAGGGATTGTACCAGTAGGGCGGTGTAGGTCCATCAATTTAGTGTCGTTGTGCCACATTGAATTGCTGCGTCCGTGCCACCAGAGTCCGGCTCTTTCCATGCGTGTGTGAGAGATGACGTTCACATGAAAGCCTGGGCAGTAAGCCACATCCAGCAAGGTGAATGAATGGCCCCCAATTGACATATGAACGCGCCCTAACGCTGCAATTGGAAAGGTGGTTGTTCCAGCCTGGATTTCTGAGGTGGTGAGGCGCTCTGCAATGAACTCTACACCCTCCTGGTCATGATGATTGATCACATGAGTGTCTGAACAGTTATCATACACCCAGCAATCCCTGAAGTTGACGCTCAACTTGCTAATTGAGCTAGAAAGAACAGTAAGGCCAACAAAGCCCTTATCGCTTGGTGATGCCTTCTTCGCATCAGCAATAGCCTTGTCACGTTCCTGGTCCTTGCGATTGTTGCGATTCAACACGCCAAGCAGACGCTCGCCGTCGTCGCTCAAGCAGTAGTTGATGAAGTTTTTCCAGTACTTCTTCCACTGCTCTGAGCGCTGATCCTTTGCTGGGCGCTTGTCGGGGTTGATCACATCGCATGAGAACAGGCCCTTGTGACAGGTGTCCTTGGGCTCGCCGGTGATGTTCCAGCAGCCGCTTGGCCTGTTGTTGTCCTTGTCTTTGTTCTTGTCGCCGCGGCTGCTGCCACGACCCTTGTCACCGCGGCTGTTGCCACGGTTGTCACCACGGCTGCTGCCACGGTCACCCTCCTTTTGACCAGCACCTGTGGGTGCTGTTTCATCCTCTGCTTCTGCTGAGGTTTCTCCGGAGAAGGTTGCGAAGACTGATCGACGGTTGGTTGTTGCTGGTGCGGTGTCGCGTATCCATTCGAGGTAACGCTCAGTAAGCTTTTGTAGTGACATTTTGTCACGCTTCCACTCGTTGTATAGAGAAGCACCGTAGGCTGGAGCCTGCTTCTGCTGAATAGCAAGTAGGAAGTGTCTACTAAGGTCGTCGTACTCGGCGTGGTTGCACTTAAGCATCTTGGTCTGCAAAACTAACCAGTCTGAGCACCAGTCATCGATTCTGCGTGCGCTAGCCTTCTGAAGCCTAGACAGCTCAAGCGTGAGCTGCCGCTTACGCAGCATATCGTCTGGACCATACTGATCCTTGAGAGCCTGGTATTTCGCTCTGAGGGTGTTCTGGCCGTGCATTAGCTCTTGCCCTAGCTCTGTCGTCGTACGGATGAGGTAGGTAATGAGCTTTGATCGCGCAGCAGCAAAGATGTCGTACATCCGTTGCCTTCGGTCTGCGTCTGTTTGTCGTAGCTTGATGAGATCTCTTGATGTAGCGTCTCCTGCCGTGTACGCTTGTTGGATTTCCTCAAACGTCAAGTGAGTAGGCTCTGTTGGCTCGTTACTCAGTTGGTGAGGATCCACATACTTCCAGACATTCAAAGACTCTGCGTAGAGCTCTAGCTGACGGTCAAACTTGTCCCATTGGTCATGGCTCTTCAGAACCACGGTACCCTGAGGTAGGGCACCGGTAGTCACCGGCGTCTCGGTAGTGGCCATAACTGCAAAATGGGTTGTAGGCTAGTGAAAGTTCCACGCGGGTTCACTAGGCCTAGGGGATACTACTGCACTGGTTGTAGCAGTAGTGCTGTGACGATGCAAACTCTGCTTTGGGGCTTCCTTGTCGCAGCGAATGTTAGTGAGCGCTAATCGGGCTCATAACTATCACGTTAGAAGTGTGGGAAGTTATTGTACGGGCTCATATAGGGTGTTTCAAAAGCAGGTTGTGTATTGCATGTGTCTATCTAGAATGGACAAGTGTTGCTCTTGAAGAGGCTGCAGGTGACTAATCAGTCACCTGATTCTTAGCGTACGTGGCCTCAAGTTTTGATGATGGGATGTTGCCCATGTGCACGCTCGGATCGCGACAATAAGTAGGACATCTTCTAAAACAACTCTTCTACTAGCTCTCCTACTCATCTCTACATTCCTAATATAAGTAGCCAATAAAAACCCACCTCCTACTTTGATCTATTTTTTCCTTATTAAGGGAGTTATAGATCTAAAGAGGTAGCTTTAGTTAGTTATATAGGATGAAGTATAGGAGTTAAGTAACTACTCTAACGAGGGGAACTTGCCTTAGACTTCTATAGTTAAGTAAGCCACTTTATCATACTCATCATCATCAGACATTGTCTCTAGGGATGAGCTGTATAAGTCACGTGACTCTTAGGCGGGAAAACCTTCTCTAGTCTTCTTTGCTTTAGAGGTATAAGACTAGGCCTAGTTCTTCTAGAGTGACAGCATGTCAGAGCTGAGTTTCTTCACCATTTTCTTAAGTTCTTCTATAGAGGACTTCTCTCTTAGTGTCCTCCTTAAAGTGGATGGTAGAGTTCTCTTCTTCTTAATATATATTATATTCTAGGAAGATAGTAGTTAGGAATAAGATCTAAGGACCTTTCTTACCTTAGGTAGACTAGGGCAGTCCTTAATTAGATGATTCTTCTTATAGAGAAGGTAGGAGAGTGGTCTTACTAGACCTAAGGGCTTGACCTAGGTAGCTACTATACTATACTTAGCCTTAGAGGGATCTAACCTAGCTTCTTAAGCTTTAAGGATCTTTAAGGTCCTTTTATAACCTATCTTTAGCTAAGCTATAATAGTATCCCTAGCTATATAGTAGTTAGGTAGTAGTGAGCTTAAGAGCTAGGTCATCCTTATATTAGCTTTCCTATAATGATGACCCTCTAGGTTACTATTAGCAATCCTTTTTCTAAGGGAAACTAGGTATGTCTATACAGATCTAATAGTAAACTCTTTACTTATCTTAAAGGTCACAAATTGCTTTATAAGCTTATATGTATAGGTTAGTAGCACCTAGCTATACTTGTTCTAGAGATACACCTACTTCTTAGTAGCTCTTCTAGATTTATATAAGCCCTTAAGCTCAAATTCATCTTCTTCTATAATCCTACTAAGGATACTAAAGTTGTATACTATATTGTGTATTGTCTATATTAGCGTATTAAGGATGTCTTTAGTTATAGCCTCTTCTTAGAGTTTTACAGTCTTGCCGTTAATATTATTAAAAGACACTTCTTTTAGGTTATCAATTATAAAGAATGCTAATTAGCTCTCTATCTTATATCTCTAAAGTTTGAACCATCTCTTCTAATTGTCCCTCCTAAGAATTAGGATTTTGCCTCCCTTCTCCTCTATCTTCTCTTAGTATAAATCTATAATAGATTAGATATAATGAAACAAGGTGTATATGTTCCAAAGTAGTAGCTTAGATCCTACTTAGGCTTCTAGTATAGAATAGGAAAGTTCGTAGGTATAGATACTAAGGCCTACTTAGTAAAGTAAAGAAGGAGCGGTATAAGGTCTCGGGGCTAGGACATAGGTCTGTCTCTCCTAGTAGAGCTTCAAATGACTTACTTAAAGTCCTTCTTAATAGTATCTCGATATAGTTCTACCTATAGAGTATCTTTAAGGTATTGGCTTTAAGTAAGCCGTATAGAGTCCTTATCTAGGTTACCTATTACTTAGTATCGAACTAAGCTCCTTAATAGGATAGACGGGGTTGTTATAGTCTCCCTATAGAGTATATAGACGGTAGGGACAGAAGAGCCTTAGAGTACTTAGAAGTTGTTAAGAAGTGAAAGTCTAGCTTAGTATATAAGCGCTAAGAATTATATACCCCGTAATATTTACTACGGCACCTAGCCCTCTAAATTTACTACTCTACTAACCCTTAATAGATTCACTTCGGCTCGTAACTATATGACTTACGGCACTCCCGCGAGTACCCGCGACTACGCTAGACCCTAGAAGAAGCACGTAGAAGACTCGGAACGTAGGGCAGGTTAGAATAAGGTTTTGAGTAAAGCTACTAAGCGCGGCTTCGTACGGGTTAGCCCTATTAATACGGGGATACGTACTCGCGAGGGTCGCGTATAAGTATCTAGCCTTCCCTAGGCCTCTCTTACTTTCTTCGTCTTTCGTTTTATATAGCAATTATACTATACCCTTTATATCTATACTTCGTACCTACATTCTCGCTTTTACTCTTATATCTTATAGGCTAGGCTCTCGCCCTACTAGGGGTAGACTTCTCATTCCTAGATATTCTCTACTACGATAGTAAGGGATATAAGTAACCTATACTAATATAGGTTGCTCTTATTCCTATATAAACCAGGGCTTATAACCTATTAAATAGGTACGAGTAGATAGTAGCAGAGTAGAGTAAGAGATCAATCTTTAAGTAACTAATAGTACGAGTATATAGTAATATATTAGGAACCAATATATTGATTATATTAGATGTCTATCTAAGCTAAAGGGGAGAGAAGGTATCTCCCTATAAGCTAAGTTATTATAGATACCTTAGGCTACTAGATCACTTCCTAATTGTTAACTCCCTTTAAGATGCTATATCTTAATAAAGCTCGTAGTATTAGGTAGCTCGTATAGAACGTAAGTATAAAAGCACGCTCTTATTCCAAATTAATCTAACTACAAATATTAACCTTTAAGCCTACTAAGTCTTTAATAACCTCTTTACCCTTTAGTAGCTTCTTCCTTAACCTTCTTTAGCCTTAGCTAACTTATTCTTAATTAGATTAAGGTATATAAGCCGCGCCGCGGTGTCGGCGATAATATAGTAATACTAACGTGTTTTAGACTCCTTTCTTCCTTATAGCTTACTATAGCTCCCGTTCCGCGCTCTCCTTAGGGCGAGGAGTTAATAGCTTAGATAGACGCCCTTACCGTTACCTATACTTCGGCCGTATCTAATAACTTCCCGCGGCTCCCCGTTCGTACTAAGACGCGCCTTCCGGATATACCTACCGGATAGTTAGCCGGTTAGTAGACTCGGCTCTACGCCTTCTAGTTTAAAGTCTAGTTCTCTCGCGATATTATTAAGCTAGACGGGTCGACGACGAGAATCACCTATACGTAGTGTCGGCTACGAACCTCTCGTCTAGCTACGAGAGAGCTAAGTATTCTTACGCTAGAGCGTCGTAGGCGCGACGGGCGCGTAACGTCGGCGAAGCCGCGGCGAATAGAGGACTACTAGTAAAACGGGTATAAAAACTATCCGACGAGCGTATACTCGTATTAGGAGCGAGTCCCTCTTCTTTTATAAGAAGGGCGCGGAACCGTAGCCTATACGCTCGACAGGACACCTCTAGTATAAGTGTAGAATTTTCACCTCCGGAGACCGTAAACCGAGCGGGCTAAGCGACGAACATTAGACGAGCGGACTATAGAACAACAAGTAAGCGGACTATACGACGGCGTCGAGCGGACTACGAAACAATCTAGTATTTGCTAGCGGGCAATACGGTAGGTAGGTAGATACGCGACGAAGCCTATAAGGGCCTATTAAACACCCGGTATAGGAACGAGGGGTTTACCTAAAGCACTGCCTATCCCGCTATATAACGTACCTAGTCTAATATAGTAGATTGCGACGAGGAAACGACGATAGCCTAAGCAAGGAAAAGACGGCTATTAGGACGGGGAAAAGACGTATAATATAAGTAGATTAGTTCTATAATTAGGGAGGATCGAGGGTAGGGCGATAAGGAACTTTATATTAGTTAGTAGGTAGAAACGTAAGGAGTACGCTACCCGGCGTAGTGTGTGCCCCGAGCAAACCTACGAGGTATAGACGGCCGCTTTCTAGAGATAGGCTACGGTAACGCGAAGGGCGTCAAAACCTAGGGCGTAGTATACACTAGTAGCGACGGCTAATACTGTCTATATAGCCCGAGAGGACGGATGCGTATGTCGGTCAATAGAGAGCACTAAAGGGCTTAGGCCTATAGAGGTGGATATCGGCTTAAGGTATAAATAGGGAGGGAGGGCGTAGAGGGAAGCTTTTGCTCCGGGCTAACCTCTCGAAACGAGGCTATACGGTAGTACTAGATAAGTAGGAAAGCGCGGTTAAGACTTATTACCTTATCTCGTAGCTAGCTTACTAAATACGATTCCTTCCTTACTAGAATATATACTACTACGATACCCGTAGTAGGTAAGAGGTAGGGGAAATTAGAGGCACTAAGCGGGAAGGAGAGACTATAAGTTAATTATTAGGGATAAAGGTAACATTCGCCAAATCTCTCGGTAGATACTATAGTAGGGATACCTCTAGTAGTTTAGCCTCGCGAGCGAGACGGAGGAGTAGATAGATAAGAGGCGGAAGCGAGGGGGGTTGTAGATAGGGTAGTTATTAGGGCAGGCCTATAACACTAGCGTACCCCTAATAAGGGAAATTTCAGACGACAACTAGGGGGAAAAGATAGGCGGGAAGGAGGAGGGGTTTTTACTAATACGGTTTCCCCTCTATATATACGAAAACAAGATAGTATAGCTATATAGGCCAAAGGGCACTATAACAGCTTAATAAAATATCTATCTATCTATATATTATAGAACCGTAGCCGGCGCGTAAAGTGTATTAGATTGTACTTTTCTAGGGCAAACCGAGCCCCGTGCCTCCTAGCCTAGTCCTTATAGATCTTATACTTCTCTTCTAGTAGCCTATAGTTCTCCTTAGTCGAGGAAGACTACGCTAGGATGTTCGTATCGTCTACGAAGCCGCTCGTAGCGGTGTTCTAGGATTCTAGGGCTAGGAGTAGCGTCGCTATAAAGAAGAGGAACAGAATAGGTACTAGCGTTAAGCCTTACGGGATTCTAGTATAGACTACTTAAAATAGGCTTCTATACTAGCCGACTAGGATCGACGTGCTACGGCTTTAGAGGTAGGACCGTACGAAGTTAATAAGCTACTTAGGGAGTCCTTTCGACCTTAGGATATAGAGTAGTCGCGGGTATAACACGTAGTCGAAGGCTCCCGATATATCTAGGCTAAGTAAGGATGCTACCTTATCCCTATTCTTATACTAGATAGCCTTTACCTAAGAGGTGATAAGTTCTATCGCGGATAGCGTCGATCGCTATAGGCGCGTACCTATCTAGGTGTCCGGGAGTAGGGAGTATTCCTCTACCGCCTCGGAGAGTCTCGTTATAACTAGCTTCTTAAGCGCTTTCCTAAGAGTATTAAGGAGCGTAATTAGGCGGTACGACTTTACCTACGTATAGTCTTCCTTTTACGGCTTACGTAGGACTACTATCGTCGATTATTTTAATACTATTAGGTAGTATCCGGTCTATAGGTAGGCGTTAAAGATCGCTACGACTACTAGGGCTAGTTAATCTCTATACTTCTTTAGTAGTTTGTTTAGGATCCTATCCGGCCCCGGGGCTTTCTTCGCCGGTAACTTCCTAAGTATAGCGGTAACATCTCCCTCGGATATATTCTATTAGACCGCTATACTAGGGGCTAGGGGAGTAGAGCTATTTATATCGCTTAGATTAGCCTCGACTAGGGGCGGGAAGAACTTACTAGCTAGTAGACGCGCCTTGGCCTCGGGGTCGCTAACCGGGCTACTAGGCGATTATAGCGCTAGGATAGAGAAGGAGGGGCCCGATATAGGGTCCTATCGGGCCCATTTCGCTAGCTTCTATATCCTCGCTAGCTTACCGGCGATTTCTTCTACTATAGCCCTCTAGCCGACTACTTTCTCCCTCCGTATTATAGCTTTCTTCTATAAGTATACCTCCCTATATACTTTCTAGGCCTCCTCGCTATAGCTACTCGTCTATACCCGGCGGGCTCTCCTTACTTCTCTTACTACTATAGTATAATTCGGCGTCTAGTATAGTTTAGACTATATCGTTAGTTAGGTAAGCGGAACGTAAAGTAAGGTCGCTTTTCTTATTTCGTCTATTAACCCTTAGACTGCCTCGTCTATCTCGTCTTTACTATTATATTGCTACTACGCGATCTAGACTAGCCTCTCGGAGTCATTAAGGTACGCCTAGATATTAGCCTAGTAGGCCTTTCCCTAGTTTAGCTTAGGGGTTCTCGCTAGTATACGTTATATCTATATTATAATAGAGGTCCGAACTAGTATATAGTCTAACGACGCCTCGAGTTCATATTCGATCCTATAGTAGGTTACCTTATAGTAGTAGCTATCTAAGATCTAGGAGAGGTCGATCGTGCTCTAGAGTCCCCCTCTCTTCTAGGTACCTAGGTCCTTTAGGGTATTAAGAGCAATTACGTTACTCGCTATCAAGTCGAGCACTTCGTCGGCTATAGGGTACGGCTATATAAGGCTTTCCTAGGAAGGGTAGTATATATTAAAGTCTCCTACTACGATGTGGCACCCTTGTCTCTTAGCGTACTGTCTAGGTATCTATAGACCCTAAGGTCGCGGCTAGACCTCGAGGCTAGCGGTTATATATATAGGTTATATATCTAGGTACTACCTACGTAGAGGGAGGTAATATCGCCCCCGCCTTCTTTGTCTACGTAGTATACTACCTCCTAGTCGGATTCTAGTATATCCTTACTAGTATAGAAGTACGTACGGGGTCTACCGTCGCCTCGTAGGTATATCGTATAGCCTAGTAACTTATAGGTCGTTAGTCTCTTATAGTACGGGTTAATCTATAGCTCCTAGATTACTAGGATATAGTAGACGTACGGGTCCGCCTCGTATAGGAAATAGTTCTAGACTATATCCTTACTATAGTTAACGTTATACTAGATAATACTAAGCGTATCGAGGCTAGTCATTATTATCGACAATTATTTCCTCTATAATATCCTATATCCTACTACCTTATACGTCCTAGTCTACGCCTATCGGCTATATAATAAGGGGGAGCCGGGCCTAGTTAGATTCCCTCGCCGTAGCTAGTAGAGTACGTAGCCTCCTATACGCCCTAGGTTACGTATCCTTTATATTATTCTCGGCCCTAGGGCGCTTATACCCGACCGCCGCTAGCTAGTTCCGGTTTAAGCTAGCCTTACGGTCGCCGTAGAATTTTAGGGCGACGGTTTACTTGTGATTGCCTTGTTTTTCGCTAGTTTCCGCTATAGGCATTCCGCGCTATACGATAGGTAGTAGCCCGGAAAGTTCGCGTACCGTCTCGTAGCCGATATATAGTCCCTAGATATATAGTCTCCTATATAGTTCGAGTAGGCCTACTTATTTATATACGTATAGGTTTGGTGTCTATACTGTTAGTTTCTAAGTATTAGAGGACACGAAAGGATAAGGAGTACCTTTATACTATCTTAAGGCTATATTACTAGATTAGGCCTTATTCTATCGCTAGATCCGCCGCTTTTACGTCTTATAGCTATACTATTAGCGCCGAGGCCTTCTTACCTTCTAGCCATTTCCTATAGAGCTAAGTCGCCTTCTAGATTAGAGAGTTAAGAGTGACCGGATTGTCCTCTTAGAGAGTACGTAGGTGACCTTAGTTAGTTAGGTCGAACTCCTTAGGTATATCGTAGACTAGGATCGTAAATTACTTCGTTAAGACCTTCGCTAATATAGTAACCTTAGATAGTTACTATAGCTATACTTCTAGGTGCCTCCTAGTAGTAGTAGAGCTAGTATAGATCTATAGAGTGCCGTTAGACTATTACTTCACTACGACTACCCCTAGTTAATTAATTTGTTAGGCGAGCTCCTTATTCGATAGCTTCGTAACTTCGGCCTAGTCTTCCTTTACTATAATACGGATCGTAACTATATTGTATATTAGGCGGGGGCCTAGTATCGATACGGCGACCGATACCTAGCTATAGGGGTATTAATTTCGGGTAGCCTAACTAATCGCCTAAGACGTCGTCCTTATTTCTTATTACCCTCGGTAATACGATAGTATAAGCGCCGTACGTAGCTAAGTGATCATTACCTATAGAGACCGGTATAGGAGCTGATCGTTAGTTTCTATACTTTTTACGTCCTCTATAAGTTGCTACTAGTTGTCTTAGAGGAGCTTCGCCTAAAGAGCCGTAGGCGTCGGTAGTATCGTAGCCTAGGCTACTATTACCTAGGAGTTACCTAATGTAGCTAGGCACCTCCGTAGCGTTTAGAGCTAAAGAAATAGGGTAAAGAGAACTTTAAGCTATCTAAATTAAATAAGGTAGAACTCCCTTAATTCTAGGGGTAGTGGCCTGCTTTATAGATCGTTAGAATAGCCTTAATAAGAGCTTTCGAATATGTCGTATTTAGCGATATAAGGCGAAAATCCGAGTCGATCTTCTATTATTCTTTTTATATATATATATATATTTATAATGCCTATATAGCTCCTAAAAGGTCTACGAGGCTAGGGGCTATTAAGGAAGAGAGAGGGGAAAACCGTCGTACGGAGAAAACCCTCTTTAGGTATTAGTAAGTTCTCTCTATTATATATTATTTAATCTATCGTACTAGAAGCGGTAAGTACTAGGTAGTTAGCCGCCCCGGAGTACTAATCTACCCGGTACCTAGGAACGAGTATTAGTAGCTAGCCGACTTTCGAATAGACAATAGGTCGACTATTAGTAGAGGCGGGTCGCCTATTAAGTAGGAGATAGGTCGACCGTCGAGCGGAAAACGGGCTAGCCGTCGAGTAGATAACGAGTCGACCCTTCCGGGCTCCTATACTCTATTAGTACTCCTATCGCTATTCCTCCTACGCTCGGGGTCGCTATAGGCTACGGTCTACCCGCCTACGTAGTCGTCGGCGCTACCGGAGTTCTACTACGTCTATAGGTAGGGCGCCTTCGAAGGCTTCCTAGAGCTCTTTCTCCTAGGCTATCTCCCCTATTCTTACTACTATCTGACCCGCTATCTAGAACTACTATAGTAGGCCGGTCCGTATTACTACTCGTACCGCTACTCGTATCCTACGCGCTATACCTATTATATATTAGAAGTCTATAGCCCCCGTCTCGAGGCGTATTACCTACCGGGCTTCTAGAAAGCGTAGGTAGAATAGTATAACGTATTTCGGCGTCTAAATACGTCTATATTTGTATAGGACTATCGACTCCCGGTACCTTTCGGTAATATAGATAGCCCTTAAACCTAATATATTCCGAGCGGAGTAGTATCGCGACTATTACCTATAGGCGGGTAAGGGCTCGGAAGAGTATTACTCTATCCCGGCTAATAGGTCCTATCTTCGCCGCTACCTCGTCTTCTCGTCGGTACGCTCGTCGCCGTAGTAGTTACCCGTTCGGGTGCCTTTCGCCTTTCTCCTAGCGCTCGTTCTAGATTCCCTATATATATCTACGGACTGCGTTCGCTATAGCCTTCCGTTCTTCGCGTCCCTATCCCGCTCCTATTACTAGTATACTACTAGCTAGGGCCTATGCTCGGAACCTTACTATTAGGGTTTATTACGTATCTAGCTACTGCTAGGCCTATAATCCTGTCTTCTTTTTAGGCGCTATAGATCGAAGGCGTATCGTAATCGCCCGGTACGCCGCGCGGATATCGCCCCCTACCTTACTATTCGCCGTCTAGAGCGTATAGCCTATAGCGAGCTATTAGAGGTAAAGGTCTAGCGGCGCGATCTACGTATCCGCTTCTAGGACCTACGTTAGTATAGTACGGTATACCTCGGTCGCCCTACGTAAATATTCGTTCTAACGTACTTTACTACCGAGCGGGCTACTTTTACTAAGAACTATACTACTTCTACTTCAATTACGACGGTATCTTAATACGACGACATCCTATAGAATCGTTACTAGGAGGACAATTCCTCTTTAGATTCTTCGCTATCTAGGAAGTCTACTTGATAGGTACGTACGTTATACCCCGACTCGCTATATCGCTTATAGTATCGTAGCCTTAGTACTAGCTAAACACTATCTAGCGACTCTCTACTTACTTCCTACCTCCTAGTATCCTCTAGAGGTATTAATTACGACGCCTTATCGAAGGTTAGAGACCCTCTAGACTAAATATACTTGCGCTTTCGTACTTTCCGCTATATAAGGGCCTCTTTAGACTTACGTAGCTTACTAATCTCGCTTTATATAAGAGCTATCTAATACGCTATCTCTCTACTCCCTATTATAAGCTAATACACCCCTTTCTATAACGAGTTTAGTAATAAACCTACCCGGGTACGTATTTTGTTTGTTACTAGTGTTAATTAAGAGTCGAATTCTTTTATAGTTCGTAGTGTCTTCGACTCCTAAGGGGTAGAGTCCGGAGCTAGAGGGGTTAGCGTACGTAGCTTAACATTAAGCTTGTCTATCACTACCTATAGATTGAATAGAACTAAACTAGCGCCTCTAAAGCTCGATAGGATGTTCTCCTGTCTAAATATAGCGTTATAGGCTACCCGGAAGGCGCGTAGGAACTCTACTTTGTCGATATAAGTGATACGCTAGCGTACTAAGCCCGAGAGCTAAGTACCGTATACCTTCTTTAAAGGCGAATAGCAACCTATATCTAATAGCTAGAGTAAGTACGAGGCGTACAATAGTATATATAGGGCCAAGATCTTATATTCCTTATATAGATTCTAGAATACCTTTGAGTAGTAGCTCTCGTGGCTATTAATAATAAGTAGTCTCTATACCCTAGTCGTACGAGCTATAGTATACTTCTAGAAATGCTCTAGCCACCGTACACCGAACCTATTATTAGTCTAGCCGTTCTCTTTTAGCCCGATTGTCTAGTCTAGACCCAAGTTGCCGTCTTAGTACTAGGTACTAATATACTGTTTACCTATAGGGATAACGTAGGGTAGGAGCGCTATTCCGTCTATATAGATAGTCTTAATCACTATTACCTATTCTCTATTACCCTATTAAACGACCTTCCTCTTTCTACTACGCCTTTCTAAATCCGTAACGACGCTCTAAGACGTAATAATACCTATTATAAACCCTATCTCGTCGAAGTTATAGGTATCCTAGTTAAGGATACTATACTTCTCCTTTATATTACGTATAAGTAAGAACTACTTCTCGATAACGTCTAGATCTTCTATTAGGGCTCGCTTACGATCGTATCTACGTATTATATAAATCTTTAGCTTACGATACCGCCTAATAAACCTGTCTATCTAATTAAGACTAGCGGGCTTAAGACCTTCTCCTATAGTAATAAATCGGCTATTACTCGTATACTAGCCTTTAATAGCGGGAAACCTCTAAGATCTAGCTCGAGTATATACTCAAGTATCACCCTCTCTTCTAGCTCTATAAGCTTCTTCGAATTAGGCTCGTAGTCACCCCGAGGAGGTCGTCTATTTAATCGATACCCTAGTATAGTTCGAGACGCGTCGTATACCTTTATAGTAAGTCAATTCGTAATTATCGCGTCGCGTTTCGTGGCCTAGATAGCTAAGGTCAGTTTGGCCTTATTTAAAGATAATATACGCTATAATAGTAGTTATATAGCTATATCTATAGAAGTGGTATAGTTCTTAGTAAAAGTGGCCCGCTCGGTAGTATAGCCCGCTCGGTAGTATAGCCCGCTCGGTAGTAAAGTACGTTATACGTTTTAAATCTACTTTATCTAGCTAGTCGCGTAGGATAGATACTAGACTAGTACCCTAAAGGTAATCGCCGGTCGGACGATAGAGCTATATAGCTAGCGTACCTTTACAAAGGCTACGCCCTATAAAGAGGCCGCGAGGCGTATAACTAAGGCTTTATTCTAGTCTCCCCGCTACCGGAGCTACTTTAGGTAGACGTACTACCGGAGTTACGTATCTACTTAGAATCCTAGGACCCGGATAGATAGCTATAAAGTGATCTAGCTTACGCCGGTCCCGGCCCTAATCGTAGCTTAGAGGTTATACTTCTTCGGGGTCCTCGTAAGGTAGATTATCTAGTACTTCTTAGGTATAAAGACTACCCCGTATCGCGCTACCTAGTCGTTATATACCTCGAGCGCCGCTTCGAGTTAGCGGCATCTAGTCTTAGTTAAGTCGCTATATATTAGGATATTCGTATTATAGATAAAGCCTATATAGGAGTTAGTACCGCTAGCGCTTCCCCTAAGTAGCGGGAGGAGCGTAGAGGCGAAGAAAAGGAAGAGGATCGGAGAGAGCGATAAGCTCTATAGGATCTCCGTTTCTATAGGCCGTATCTAAGGTTTACGCTACTCCCCTAGTACGAGCTACGTAGACCGGTTACTAAGGAAGGACTTAACGAACGCGACGAGCTAGTTAGGTAGACCTTTCGCCCGGAGGTTAGAGAGTAGTCGGGCGTAGAAAACCTTATTAAACGCCCCCGAGATATCGAGGGATAGTAGAGTAGCGACCTATTATCGGCGTATTACCTAGATTATATAAACCTATTCCGTAACGAGTTCTAGAGCGGTCGTCGTAGACCGCCCTAGTCGGGCTCCTATCTACTCGGCTAGGAGGAGCTAGTACTCCTTAGCTAGCTTAGAGATACGATTAGCTACGATACGCTCTAGCGCCTTACCGATCGTACTAAGTAGGGCTATCGGGCGGTATACCTTCCTAACGTCGTATCTAGCCTTACCCTCCTTACGGAGGACGACTATACTCGAGTACCGGAAGGGGGTCGGTACGTATAACTACTAGAGGTATACCGTAAATAGCCCCGCGAGGTACGGGGCGAGCGTCTAGCGGTAGTACTTAAGGAAATAGTTAGGGATCTTATCTAGTCCTAGGGCCTTATCTAGTAGCGCCGCTTTTAGTACTATTAGTACCTCTACCTCCGTTACTTCTTAGCTAGTCTCGAGCTCCGTTAGGTATATAAAGCCTTCGATATTATCGAGTCGGGTAGTAACCGGGGGAGAGAAGAACGCCTCTACTAGCGCGTCGGCTCTACCTTACTAGGCTTCCTAGAGGACCCCTTACCTATTATAGATAGATAGGAACTATAGTAGTAGTAGTAGCGTCTCTAGCTTCCTCGTACGTACCTACCTAGCGAGCTTCTAGACCTTGTTTCGGTCTCCTATAACTATACGGACGGTATTACGCTATATAGTATTATCCTAGCGCCTAATAATCCTACCCTTCTCTTTATCTAGTCGGCGGTATCGGGCGTATATAGCGTCCTATTTTATCTCGTTCTATCGGCGCCGCGCCGCTACCGTTATACGGACTACGTCTACGTATTCCTACGACTAGGCTAGCGACGCGTACTTCGAGGGTCGGGTATAGGGGGTCTTATCCCGGATTACTCCTACTATCTAATACTATAGGCTCCTTACCGCCGCGTCGATTTCCGCCTCTAGGCGGAGGGGTACCGGCGGTACGAGGGCCGTTATTCGTTCTTATAGTACCTTATTAATCTCCTTCTAGTCCGCTCTCTTCTACTAAGGCCGTAGTTTAAGGGCTAGTAGCGCCTATAGATATATTACGTCGAACGTCGTACGGATAGCTAGGTAGTCTAGATAGCCGGTATCGAGTTCTAGGTCCGTATCGTAGAAGATAGTCCGCTAGGCTATCTACTATATCGCGAAGGTTAGGTTAATCGTCTAGGTCGCGTTTATACTAATACGTAGCCGTACCTACGGGTAGTACTAGGCTAAGGCTAGATACCTCTACTAGACCGATAAGCGCGTCTATAGCGCTATAGACCGAGAGTACGCTATCGCCTCCCTATCTTAGGTAGTAGAGGTTAAGATTGCTAACTAGGATATATATATTAGCTTCCTCTTAGAGAGCTTCTTAGAGCTAGTAGAGGGTAGCCGACTAGCTATCGTCTTCTATCGAGCCCGGTACTAAGTACGGATTATAGGCGTTATAGATAGCTACTATCTTACCGTCGGTAAGGCGTAGCCGTAGCGAGGCTATATCGCTAGAGTAGGTATAGGTCGTCTACGTTATTATCGCGATTTCTTTACTTATATAGAAGTAGACCCGCGCTACCGGCTAGTTACCTTAGGGTACTATAAGGTAGTATCTCGGGTCTACGAGTATCGTCTTCCCGCTTATCTACTACTCTTAGAAAGCGACTATATAGTACCGGCTAGGGTATAGTAGGCTAAGGAGTAGCTTCTAGGCCTTATCCTTACTCTTATTAGCGTAATACTATACGATAGTTAGCTAGGTAAGCGTACTATATATAGTTAGACTATTATATTAGCTATAGTTCCCTATTCTACCTCCGTAGGTTTACTACTATATTATCGTCCTTATCGCCCTCGCCCTCGCCTTCGCTATCCTATCGCGGGGATAGCGTCGCTAGCGTAGCTACCGGTAAGGGCGCGCTACCTCCGTAAGGGCGGAATATCGTCGTATCGAGGCGCGTCTATCCGAGGCCCTAGGCCCGGGGGTCGGTAAGCGCTAGTCGACCTACTCTATATATTAATCGTCTATTACTATTTAGCCGCCTCTTCTTACTCCTATATATAACCGGCTAGAAGCTATCGGCGTCGACTCTTAGACGGTATAGTACTATCGCTATCGCTATTCCTCCTCTTTCCTAGCGTATACCTAGGCGCGCTCCTACCGCCTATTCCACTACCTACCTCTTTACTCTATATCCGCCTATCTACGCCTTATAGTCCCCGCCGTAGTTAGCGTACTTACTTATCTTAGGTTAGGGGTATTCGCGGGTATTATATACCTTCGCGTAGTAGCCGTCGTAGGTCTCCTACTAATAATACTTTATAGTATATATTATAGCTACGTAAGCGGCCCGCTTAGACCCGCGCTACCGGCTTACCTAAATAGGTAAAAGACGAGGTCGTGAAGCTCGTAAGCTTTATACTAGCGGAGCCTTATCTAGGCTTACTTTGGATAATAGACTACCCTAAGTACCGCCGTAATAGTATACCTAAATCCCTAGTATCGGAAGTACTAGGTTACTATATAGGTATAGTCGTACTTTTTAACGTAGTAGTACGAGTAGGCTAGGACTAGTCCCTTCTCTATAGCCTAGATCCTCTAACTATTATACTTAAACGCGAGTACGAGCGACGAGTATTTCCGCTCTATTCGGTCCGGCTTCTTTAGCTAGTACGCCCGGGTAATAACGAGGCCTAGGATAGTAGCCTAGTTATCCTTTACGATAGCCTCTCCTATTGCTACCGGGCTAGTATCTACTAGAAAGGTATTAACTCGGACACCGTATATAAGGGCCTAGTATACTAGCGCGACCGGCGCTACGCTCTTCGCGTTTAGTACCTCGACCGCCTAGGCTACGCTCTATAGTAGCGTCGGTCTCCCCGCTATAGTTACGAGCGTATAGCGTACGTCTCTACTCTTTAGCTTCTAGGCTATAATAATGTCTTATTTACTAGCCTAGCGCGCCTACTCTACGAGGCGTTAGTACGATAGTACCGCTACCCGCTCTCTTTCTTTAGGGTTATCTATATATATCGTAACCTCGCGCTAAACTAGCCTAACGCGGTACGTTAGTTACTCTACGGCTACTATAGCCGCTTAGGTATATATCGCCGGCCTAGCTCTTCCTAGCGCCTAGATCTCCCGTAGGAGGTCCGCGTTCGTTACTTCCTTTACTAGCGCTAGCGCCTTCGTCGCCCGTAGTAGCTCCTAGATCGCTTTAGCTAAGCTCTCGAGGAGGCTACGGATCGCGCGTTTATAGGGTAGATTAGCGCTCGCGAGGGTAGCTATAATTTCGTATATAATCGCGGTATATTCTACCGTATCTATACTATATTCCGTATACTAGTTCATCTAGTTAGTAGCTTATAGTTGTTATAGTCGTTATAGTAGATAGTCTTCGTATTCCGTTTCTCCCGGGCGCGTCGTCGCTCTACGCGTCCCCCTTCGTTTACCGCCCTTCGAGGGCGCTCTTTACTTTTACGACGCTATCGCCCCTTCGTTTATTATCCCGTATAAGTGTCGTACCTCGTTTATATCTTTATATTCTCGGGGCTATCGTTACGTCGTAGTAGGTCGTAGGAATAGGCGTCGCTTTACTTCGTCGTACGTAGAAGTATAAATCTACGAGAGAGTAGAAGAAGAGGATCGACGACCCTTCTAGGTCTATAGTTCGAGAGACTTTTGTTACCTATATAATAAAGTATAGATTATATAACTATTACCGGTAAGATAGCTTAGGTAATAGTCCCGTTATACGGACTTTTACTTAAGTATATAATTATCTTACCTACCGGTAAATAGTAGAGGTCCTAAGTTTAATCTAGGGGTAGCCTTATTCCTATCGTATACTTAAATAGATATTATCGTCCGCTTAACTTATTAAATTGTCTAATAATTACTCTATACTAAGTTATTTCGCTCCGGTAAATAGTAAGAGAGCTCGCTCTACCCCTAGGGAGTATAAGATACTAGTTAGTAGCGTAATGTACTAGGCTATCTACGATAGAGCTTATACTTTATAAGGTATAATAGGGCATTAATAGGTAATACCGGAGTAACGATATCGGAAAGTTAAAAAGGCACCTTTAGGGTACCTTACTTTCTATACTTTTAAAGGTTATTACCTTAAGGTAGTAACACCTTTTTGTTTTAGGTAAGTGTATACTATATATAAGGTACGAAAGTAGTAGATAATATAGTAATAAGGTAGTAGTATTATTACTAGTAGTAAGTTAGAGGCGTTTCTCGCGTTCTAATTAGACGCGCTACTTTTATCGCGCGCGCGTACGCTACTACTAGTAATAGGGGTGTTTCTCGCTCTTACGCTATTAGCTAATAGGAGTCCGAGAAACACCTTCTAATAATAGTACTAGGGCCGTACCGGTAAATAGTAGATACTTTACCCTAGCTTCGTTATCGTCTATAGTATTAGTAGCTACTAGTAGCCGTGTTTTACGCCTACTAGCGCTTCTAGAGAGGTGTCCGTAAAGATAAAGCCGTTTAGTATTCGTTTCGAGATAAGGTAAGGCCGCTACTACGGGCTTCTTAGGCGTCTATTAGCCCGTTACCTCCTAATACAGCTATAGAGGGTACTATTACGGGTAGCCCGTAACCCCTTACTATAGCTACGTCGGCCCGGCTGAACCGCGGACCTTCCGTATTAGGTTAGCGCGGCTTAGCTTTGCTTTATAACCTTCCCGCGCCTCGCGCTCCTCTTTTATAGCTTCGTAGAATAATAACTATCTCGTTCGGACTCTATAGTACGCGCGCCCTTATAGTTTGTTCTACTACCCTACCTAGATCGCGGATCTAGGTAAGGGACGCGTAATAATAGGAATAGATAGAACCGTAGAACTCGAGAGCGCGTAGAGTCGTATTAGAATATAGAATACGGTAAGGCGTATAGCGCGTAGATACCTAGAGAACGTAACGCGGCGACATTATTAGTAGGTAGTCGCGCGCTCGTAGATAGTTAGGATATAGGCACCGTTACGCCTCCCCCGAACCTAGACAATATAACTTTATAAATAGCGAACGGCGGTATACTACCGCTACCTAAGCCTAAGGGTAAAAGTAAGTAGCGTATATCTCTTTTCCCCGACCTCTCCTCTTTTCCTTAGAGTTAGATATAGGACGACAACCGGCGGGTTATAGTAGACACCGGTGTTGCGCTATAACAAGAGATTAATAAAGCTTACTAGAAGGCCTTCGAGCGAGAAGAAGGTAGTAAGATTGACTTTATAGAACTGTTCGAGTTTAAGCTTAAAGAGAACCTAGGCGGCGACCTAGACGAGGTGTATCTATTACTCGACGAGGTAGAACATATTCTCGTATCCGAATACTAGAATGTCACCCTAGATAACCTTACGACCCTTATATCCTAACACCCGAAGACTACCTACGACTTCGTACTATAAGTAGTTAATACGGCGATTACTAAGGGTAGATAACTCGATATAATAGAGCGAGCTAACGACCTCTAGAACACCTAGTATACTACGCTATATACCGAGTACGACCGTATCTATAAGATACTACAAAGTAAAGAGCTTATTATATAGAAAATAGTAGTAGATCTTAAGAGTAAGAAGGATTACGACCTAGCTACGTTATAAGAGCTAGAGAAGAAATATAAGGAAGCTAATAACCTATATAAGCAGTTTAGCGAGATCTACGAGAAGGAGAAGAAGAAGGTACAAGATGCTAAGGCGAAGAACCAGGCCCTATAACAAGAAGTCGATGACCTAAAGGCTCGGCTTAAGGTAGGAGACACTATATAGAACGGAGGTAGGGGCCGCTTAGGCCGCCGACCCTCTCGTTCCCGCCTACGCGAGACCTTACTCGAGTAGCTATTACGTAGGTATCGCGAAGCTACTAGTAGAGGTAGCGGTGGCGGTAGTAGTAATAACGATAAAGACGACGATAACCGTAGTAATAATAGCCGAGGACGTAATAACGACCGTCCGCGACTAGGACCTAATAATAATAGTCGTGACTCGAGAATACGTAATACCCGTACTTCGACACTACTAGTTGACCTTCTAGAACGTCTCTTTACTATTAACCGCACCCTTACTCGCGGTATAGAGATCGGTAAGGGTGTACCTAACCCTAAGTACTTATAAGGGCGCGCGTACTATAGGGTCCGAGAGAGATAGTTATTGTTCTACGAAGCTACGAAAGAGGAGCGCGAGGCGCGGCAAAGTTATATAGTTATACTAAGCCGCGCTAACCCGATACGGAAGGTCCGCGGAATAGCCGGGCCGACGCTTCGGTAGTAAAGGGTCGCGGGTAGCCCGTAATAGTACCCCCCCTCTTAAAAGTCGTCTTAGTCCTCTAAGCGTCTATATTCACTCGTACGCCTACCGTCTTATACGGCCACTTGCTCGTTCAACTCTATACCCTTATAAAAGCCTAGTTATCCTCTAGATCTTGCCCTATCTACCGTATAGCCTCCTTATCTTTAGCCTTTACTATTTACGAAACACGTTACTTAGCTAGCTAGTACGCCCTAGTAGGCCTAAGCCTATCTTCGGCGAACACTCGCGTGTAATCCTTATAACTACGGTGAGGTATTATTATAGGCTCTACGGGTCCTACTCGAGTATCGGTATAACTACCGTTACGGTCGTAGGGCTAAGGGCGGCGAGTTTTACTTATACCGGTAACCCTAGTTACGAGAGTAGGCTTTCCCGTAACCTGACTTATATAGCGGTACGTAGTAAATATATACGGATTAGATTCTATTAAAGGTAAGGCTCGAGTCGACTTATTCGTAACGGTGTCTCTATTAATCCTAATCGTATTAAGTCCGAGTAACTTAGCGTCTAGCGGTAACTAGTTAGATAGAGCTACGAAACCTATAGGCGTAGACAACTCCGGCCGGTTATAGTAAAAGTCTATAATAGTAGCGGCTACCCTCGTAAATAGGTCCTTAGTAGGTTACTAAGTTTTACTATCCTCTATATCCTAATATCCGACCTATCGTACCTTATACTATATATCGACCTTACGCTTATACTCCTTCTTTACCTTCCTAGTACGCTTCCTCGTATATATATCTAAGATCTTATCTACCTCGTACTTAATCGCCGCGGGTACCGCTATAATGTCGGCCTCGGTATTAGCTTCCGTCGTATTAGGAACTATAACTACGGGTAGCGGCGGTATAAGGTACTGTCCCTCTAGCGGCGGTAGGTTAGTATTGTCGGCGCGCTATAGTAGTAACGTATAGAAATAGTTGTCGAGTCTAGCTAACGTATCGGAGAGCTTTAGCTTATAGGAGAGCTTCGAGGGTATAACTTTTACGATCTAGTATAGTCTAGTATATCGTCGATCTAGTTTCTTAGAAGGGCGTATCGTACGGATATTCTTCGTACTAAGGAACACCTAATCGCCTACCTTATAGTCGGGCGAGATACGGCGATATCGGTTAGCGGCCTTAGCTTATAAGGCTTAGGACATTCTTATATTCTCTTAGAGGAACTGATGTAGCTCGTAAAGACGTTAGGCGAATGCTTCGGCGGATTTACTATCGAGTCGCTAAAGAGTCGTTATCTAGCGGCGATCCCCGCCTACCTATAAGTCGATACGTTCCGTAAACTCGGGGTTATATCTAAGGTTTACGAAGAAAGGTAAGACACCGGTAGTCTCTAATACGTAGTTATTAATAGTAAACTAAGCTAGGTATAGCTATTTAGCCTAGTCGCTCTATACCTTATTAACGTAGGCGCGTAAGTACTATTCTATATTCTAATTAGTACGCTTAGACTAACCGTCCGTCTCGGGATAATATAATGAACTTAGCTTACATTAAATCCGTAGTATCTTATATAACTACTTCTAGAAAGTTGCGATGAACTGTTTCCCTCTATTAGAGGTGATCGTGTCCGGGAGCCTATATCGACTAAATACGTACTTTAAGAATAGGCGCGCTATATTCTTCGCTATTATAGCTCTAATAGGAATAAGTGCTACTTCTTTCGTTAGGCGGTCCGTAACGGTTATAATGTTATTATAAGTTATACCGCCGAGTTCGCTATCTAGTAAGTCTACTATAAAGTCGACTAATATATAGCGCTAAGGTCGTTCTAGTATAGAAAGTAGATGTAATAATCTAGGTGGTTAGGTATATAGAGATTTCGTCGTACGGTATACTCGGCAATTTACGGTATATCTACGTACTAATCTTACTAAGCTAGGCTAGTAAAATTTACGTACTATAAGCTTATATATACGGGCTCTACTAGGATGGCCTACTACTAGTACGTCGTAGTTTATCTTTACTATTCGAGTCTATAGCTTCTAGTTATCCGGTACCTATAAGCTCTAGTCGCCGTACTAATTACGGACGTAGAGTATATCTCCTTCTACCTTATAGTATACTAGGTATACCTTCGCCTTTTAAAGAAGTAGCGGGATTACGTTACCTTTCTCTAGCATCTTCATTACTACCTTAAGCTCCTAGTCTACGGCGTACGCTATTACTATTCGATACTCGAGTTTAGCCTCGTAATTAGCCTCTATCGTAGGCTTCGATACGGTAGTAGCTTCTACCGGTATAGCGGCTTCGGCTAGTATAAATTCTGTTACTTCTAGGTTTAGCGGAGTTTCCGTCTCTTTAGTAACATCTTCTACGGTTACGCGTATAGAGTCGATCTTAAGGAATCGCTTAGGCGGTAGTAACGTCTAGTACTAATACTAATTACGCGGATCGTCTACCCCCTATAGAAGGTCCTAGCTACGTCTCGTTAGACTATCTAGCTTTATGCCTTAAACACCGGGCCTATAGACGATACGGAAGTTAAACTAAGAGAGGAACTTAGCCTACCTCGCCTAACGTCGATTAAGCTACTTCGTCGTTATAAAGTACTCTAGGTTCTTATGATCTATAAACACTTTGACCGGTTCGATAGTGTCATTATCTACTTCGTAGGCCAATTTAGGCCTCTACTCTTTAAACGCCTTAATAATAGCTAATAGCTCCTTATCGTAGATCTTATAGTTATACTCTTATAGACTCAACTTCTTAGAGTAAAACGCTCCCGGGTATAGGACGCCTTCTTCGTTATATTAGGAGAGGACGCCGGTATTAACAAAATCCGAGAAGTCCGTCTTAACGACTATCTACCTCCCCGGTACGTAATATACTAATATGCCCGCTTTACTAAATACTACCTTTAATACGTTAAACGCCTTCTAGTACCCTAGTATCTAATCGATTCTTCTGTTCTTATAGTTACTAGGGCTATTAGACTTGGTCAAGTTGGTTAGCGGCGATATACGTCGTAAGAACGCTTTAATAAACCGTCTATAGAAGTTAGTAAAGCCTAGGAACGCTTATATATCCTTTAGGTTAGTTAGAGCCTCCTAGCTTTAGATATATTCTAGCTGATCGGGGTCTATTTTAATGCCTTCTAGCGTAATGATTAGGCCTAGGTATTTGACTCTCTACTAATAGAATTCGTATTTGTTAATATCTACGGTCAACCCGGTATCGCGTAGTTTTATTAAAACCTTCGTTACGTACTCGATATATTCTTCGAGTATGTCGCTAAAAATCAGCACATTATCTAGGTATACCGATACGAAGTCGTTAGAGTGTTCCTATAGCACACTGTTAATATATAACTAAAACGATACCGGGCCGTTATATAGACTAAACGGCAAGACTAGACATTCGTATACTCCGTACCGCGTAGCGAACGCTATTAGCTATTTATACCCCTCGGTAATACAAAGCTTATTAAAGGCTACGACGATGTCTAGCTTCGTGAAGTACTTCTTGCTATATATCCTATTAAGGGTTTCCTAGATCAAAGGTATAGGGTACCTGTTCTTAATAGTTATTATATTTAGCCCTCGATAGTTAATATATACTCGGAGTCCTCCTCCTAGCTTACGTACTACTAGAATAGAAGCTAGGGACTAGGTTGTCTTCTAACTAGCCTTACGGACTTTCCCTTCGCTCTCCTACTTAGTGACCTATTTCTTGACTACTTTATTCTCTTACGGTACAAGCCTATAGGGTTTGCGGTAAGGAGGCTCTTATAGGCCGTCGGGCTTAATATAGATTTTATAGTTAATGCCCGGCCTATAAGGCGGGAGCCCTTTATAGTCTTTAGCTAAGAACGCGTCCGTAATATAATAGTACTCGGGCGGAAGCTTCTCCTTCGGGTTATAGTTAAATTGCTTATTTAGGAACTGATTAAGGTCGTTAGCTAACATTGCGCTTAGCTTTAACTCGCCGTTACTATCCGTTCCGCTAGACTCGTTACTAGTAGGTAGAATATAGAAGCACTCGGCCCTAGGCCGGTACGTATATATCTCCTAAGCGTAACGACTGTCGCCTTAATAATCCACTTTCTTATCGTCGTCTATATATAAGGACGAGACGTTTAACTCCGCCCCTCCTACCGTAAATCCTAGCGACTCCCTAGTAAAGGGCTCTAGTCCGTATTTCGTACGTTACCGGTATTAGTAGTTTAGGGACTAAACTGTTATCGAAGTCTTCCTACGAAGATAGTGACTAAAGTAGTAGTCTGATCTAAGGGCTACTTTGCCGGTTTCCTAGAAGATGTTAGGGTTGTACTAGCTTAACTAAAGTAGGCCGAGGACGATCTTGTATTCGAGGTCGGTTACGTAGTATATTATTTGCTCGTAATAACAACCGCCGATAATAACGTCGACTAAGGCTACGTATATAATACGTCTAGTACTCGCCTTCCTATTACCTAGTATCAAGTTCTTGCTCTAAACTAGGGGTATTAGAGGGATGTTATGTTTATAAATATATTTCTAATCGAGAAAGAGAGAGGTTAAAGTAGAATCTAGTAGGCCTCGTACCTTTCTATTTTATATTATTATAGGCAGTACTATATAAGGGTATATATCCGGCAACTATAGTTCTAATATATAGGCCGATATCTTAAGTTCTCCGCTATAGTCCGTCTCTTACATTCTATACCTCTCGATCTTATACTCTTTCTAATTCTTGTTCTAACTACTATCTACTATACTTAGGTAGTAGCCCCGGCATTTCCCTACTCGGTAGCGAGGGCGCTTAAGTTCGGAGTCGCGTTACGTAGTCGAGGTAGGCGGTAGTCGCCGTTATAGCCGTATATCTCGTACTCGGGGTTACTAGTAATATATAGTCCGGTACGGTAACGGAAGTACTTACTCTACTTCTTTAGATCTTTACGACCCTCGCGGTTAAGCGGTAGTAGATTCTAAAGGTATACTAGCAAGTCTTCCTTCTTCTTAATACCTAAGTACTATAGTAGGCGCTATACGATCGCGCCGGTCGCGCTAGCTACGGTAGCTATAGTAGTTATTACGTTACTAGTCGGGCCTAGGTTCTAGTTACCTCCTCCGCCGCTACTACGAGGGCGGTTATTATCCTACTAAGGGTATAGCTACTCGGTCTCGTAGAAGGTTTCGTCTAACTCGGTATACTCCTTAATAACATCCTATATACTATTTAGGTAACGGTTAACCTCTCGGTTGCTAAATGTCTTAACGAAGTACTTACGGTTTAGGCGGTTACGGAAAAGTATTAGCTCGGTGTTATCCCCCTAGTCTATCTAGGCACGTAACTTTGAGTAACGTACGAAGAATACGATAAAGGATTCCTTCTACTACTACTTATAGGTTATAATATTAACTATAGCCTTTATAGCTTTGTTCCGGGTGCCGTACTATCGAGTTATCTAGTCTAGTAGCTCCTCGCCGGTACTAAACTCGTTATATAACTAATGTCCTAGGATAGGGATACGTAGCTAAATAGTAGTCTAGACTTTACTATTAGTCTATCTATATAGGAAGCGGAGGGTATCCTACTCGGTACGGAAGGTCGCTACTATAAGCTTTAGTAGGATACTCGTATACTAACTATCGAAAGATAGGTCGGTATCGTTCTAAAACTTCTTAGGATCTAGTACTCCCTTACCGATCTCTATACTACGCTCTAAGGTACGGTCGATATTAATAAGACGCTCGGCGAGGTCTACTAGCGGTGTCTATATACGATTAGTACGTCCTCCTCTAGTACGTACCGTCTCTTAGCGCTCGTTACGGCGGCGATTGTCGCGGCCTCGATCCTTATCCTTATCGCTACGGCCTAGGCCGTCATTATTATCGTCATCTCTACTACTACTCCTACCGTCCCCGGTAGCGGCTTTACGATATATACGCTAAAGCTTCTCGAGGGAGGTCTCTCGCGGGTAAGAGTACGAGCGTAACGGACTACTACCTCGACGCCTATTACCGTTAGTAGTGTTATCCTCTATAGCTTAGAGTCGAGTCTTTAAGTCATCGATCTCCTTCTATAACGCCTAGTTTATACTCTTAGTATCTTATGTCTTCTTCTTCTCCTTTTCGCTAAGATCGTGAAATTACTTATATAGATTACTAGCTTACTTATACTTATCCTAGACCTCCTTTATCTTAGCTAGGTCTAGTACGTTCTTAAGATCCTATACTATCTTCTATAAGGCGGACTTCTCGGTTCTAAGTATCTAATAGATACGGTCGTATTCGGCGTAGAGGTTACGGTACTAGTCGTTCTAGAGGGCGTTTATACGTTATACGACGTCGACTTACTCGGTAGCGGTCTAAGCGGTATTAAATCCTCGTAGGCTAAAGTCGTATAAAGTCTTAGGATAGTCTCGGACTAACTCGGCGAGGTCGTTCGCGTCGACGTTCTAGAAATCGCTAGCGGCGATATGTTCGGCTTCGTCGAGGGAGTAGTAAATAGGTAGTATATCGTCGCTACCCTTCTCCTAGTACTCCTTTAGCTCGTAGAGTTCTATAAAGTTAATAGCGTCTCTCTATTCCCTATCGAGTACCTTCTCCTATACTATATCTAACTCCTACTAAAGAGCGACGCCGGTGTTAATCGTAATACGCCGGTCGTTATCTTAAGTCTAGGACTATAGAAAAGATAAGAGATCTAGGAAAAGAGATGTACGCTTACCTAAGGGCTTTGCCGGTAGTAGTATACCGTTCTAGGTCTATAAGTCCTACTAACTCGTTATAGTATAGGTGTTAACGCGACCTATTGCTATCGCTAAGGTCTTTACGGCGTTAACTTCCCTAGGTATCTACGTACTTAGCGCCTTACCGTATTCGACTATACGCTCGTAGTCGCATATTCTTTAGTTCTATAAGTCTATTCCTATTATTACGCGTCCCTTACCTAGATCCGTAATCTAGGTAGGCTAGTAGAACAAACTATAAAGGCGCGCGTACTATAGGGTCCGAGAGAGATAGTTTTTATTCTACGAAGCTATAAAAGAGGAGCGCGAGGCGCGGCGAAGTTATATAGTTATACTAAGCCGCGCTAACCCGATACGGAAGGTCCGCGGAATAGCCGGGCCGACGCTTTAGTAGTAAAGAGTCGCGGGTAGCCCGTAATAGTACTTTAAGAACGATAACGACCCTAATTTCGATAGCTAGTATAGTAGTGTTCTCCTAAAGCTAACTATAGTAACCTTCCGTACTAAGGTAGATAGTCTACGCTTCGTATATAGATAGATAGATTTGTCATTCCCCTGTTCTAGGACCCTATCCGGCCTATGCAGGTATATATCTATTGTTATGTACAAAGGGAAACCCGAATAGGTGAAAACCCTTCCCGCCCCCGACTACTCCTTGTCTAGATTAGCTTTCCCTCTGAACGTACGTAGTCCATGTCACTACCCCGTTAGCCCCCGCTCCTAGCCGGTCTCGTCGCGCTGCGTCGTGTCCTCTCTTCCTGCACTGCTCCTACTAGGCGGTACTGTTCTAGCCAGCCCTTCTCTAGTATCTAGTTCGTAATGCGCCGTAGGTCTTCAGCGTTGTTAAGAAGTGCCCCAATCGTCCGGTTCCTCGCCTTTGCCATCCACTCCCCCCTTCCTAGCGACCACCTCGGACAGACGAGGAGTGCGTGCCGTACGTTCTGGGAGCGATAGCCGCAGGGGCAGCTAGTATTCGTGTATCCTGGGACCTTCCTCCATAATAGGTACCCCTAGAGGCCGATGTGTTCGCTTCGCAGTTGGGTTGCTATGCTACTCTGTGCCCTCGTAAGGCGGTAGTGGATGAGCTTCGGGGGGTGCTTGACCGCGGATTTTGTAGCTAACCATTCCTTAGGTTGTCCCGCTGGCTGAGGGCGTCTACTATGCCCTACAACCTGGTTGTTCCACCTCTCTTTCCATAGTTGCTCTACAAACGATTTCTTACCTTCCTATTGTGTTGCTAGCTGTTCGTCCCTTGCCCGGTAGTTCGGCTCGTTTCCGGGTCGAATGCCCTTATGCGCTAGTACTGATTCGCGGGCCCTTGCGACTGCACTGGCGATGACCTTCTGTACTAGGTACTGTGCCGACTTGCCTAAGTAGGAGGTCCGTAGTCCCTAGATGTATAGGTCGATCGGCGGTATAGCGGTCTCGTGCTTAAGCATCCTCGTTGGTGTCGACTTATATGCCCCGGTGACCTTCCTTAGGCATTGGTTTTGGATCTTCGCTAGCGGCGCGACGAGTCCCTTCGATAGGCAGGCCCTCTCGCCTAAGGACCATACTTAGCTGCTATAGGTAAGGACTGGCCGTACAATAGCCGTATATAGAAGTCGTGACTGCCGGAAGTCCGCCCCCCATGTGGACGCAGTGAGCCTCTGGCATGATACCATATTCTGTTCAGCTTTCCGTAATATTGCCTATACGTGCTTCCTCCACCGTAGCGCCGGGTCTACCTATAGTCCGAGGATCCTGAGCTGATTTGCCGGGTTAGTCGTGTGCCCCTGTATCTGGATAGAAGCTTGCATATTGTGGAACCGTGGCCGGCGCGTAAAGTGTATCAGATTGTACTTTTCTGGGGCAAACCGAGCCCCGTGCCTCCTAGCCTAGTCCTCGCAGATCTTGTGCTTCTCTTCTAGTAGCCTATAGTTCTCCTCAGTCGAGGAAGACCACGCTAGGATGTTTGTGTCGTCTACGAAGCCGCTCGCAGCGGTGTTCTGGGATTCTAGGGCTGGGAGCAGCGTCGCCATAAAGAAGAGGAACAGAATAGGTGCTAGCGTTAAGCCTTGCGGGATTCTAGTGTGGACTGCTTAAAATGGGCTTCTGTACTGGCCGACCAGGATCGACGTACTGCGGTTTTGGAGGTAGGACCGTACGAAGTTGACAAGCCACTTAGGGAGTCCTTTCGACCTTAGGATGTAGAGAAGCCGCGGGTGTGACACGTAGTCGAAGGCTCCCGATATGTCTAGGCTAAGTAAGGAAGCCACCTTGTCCCTATTCTTATACCAGATGGCCTTTACCTAAGAGGTGATAAGTTCTATCGCGGATAGCGTCGATCGCTATGGGCGCGCACCTATCTAGGTGTCCGGGAGTAGGGAGTGTTCCTCTGCCGCCTCGGAGAGTCTCGTTGCAACTAGCTTCTCAAGCGCCTTCCCAAGAGTGTTAAGGAGCGCAATTGGGCGGTACGACTTCACCTGCGTATAGTCTTCCTTCTGCGGCTTGCGTAGGACCACTGTCGTCGATTGTTTAAAAGCTATCGGGTGGTATCCGGTCTGTAGGCAGGCGTTAAAGATCGCTGCAACTACTAGGGCTAGTTGATCTCTATACTTCTTTAGTAGCTCGTTTAGGATCCCATCCGGCCCCGGGGCTTTCTTCGCCGGCAACTTCCTCAGCATAGCGGTAACTTCTCCCTCGGACACCTCCTGTTGGACCGCGATGCTAGGGGCTAGGGGAGTAGAGCTGTTTATGTCGCTTAGATCAGCCTCGACTGGGGGTGGGAAGAACTTGCTAGCTAGTAGACGCGCCTTGGCCTCGGGGTCGCTAACCGGGCCACTAGGCGATTGTAGCGCTAGGATAGAGAAGGAGGGGCCCTGTGTAGGGTCCTGTCGGGCCCATTTCGCTAGCTTCCACATCCTCTCTGGCTTGCCGGCGATTTCTTCCACTGTGGCCCTCCAGCCGACTGCTTTCTCCCTCCGTATTATGGCTTTCCTCTGTTAGCATGCCTCCCTATATACGTTCCAGGCCTCCTCGCTATAGCTGCTCGTCCACACCCGGCGGGCTCTCCTTGCTTCTCTTACTACCGCAGTGCACTCCGGCGTCCAGTATAGTTTAGACCATATCGTTGGTTGGGCAAGCGGAACGTGAAGTGAGGTCGCTTTTCTTATTTCGTCTGTCAACCCCTGGACTGCTTCGTCTATCTCGTCTTTACTGTTGTATTGCTGCTACGCGATCTGGACTAGCCTCTTGGAGTCATCGAGGTACGCCTGGATGTTGGCCCAGTGGGCCTTTCCCTAGTTTGGCTTAGGGGTTCTCGCTGGTGTGCGTTGTATCTGTGTCGCAATAGAGGTCCTGACTGGCATGTGGTCTGACGACGCCTCGAGTTCATGTTCGATCCCACAGTAGGTTACCGTGTAGTAGTGGCTATCTAAGATCCAGGAGAGGTCGATCGTGCCTTGGAGTCCCCCTCTCTTCCAGGTGCCCAGGTCCTTCGGGGTATTGAGGGCAATTGCGTTGCTCGCCATCAAGTCGAGTACTTCGTCGGCTATAGGGTGCGGCTGCATAAGGCTTTCCTAGGAAGGGTGGTGTATGTTGAAGTCTCCTACTACGATGTGGCACCCTTGTCTCTTGAGCGCACTGTCTAGGTGTCTGCAGACCCCTAGGTCGCGGCTAGACCTCGAGGCTGGCGGTTGCATGTATAGGTTGTGTATCCAGGTGCTACCTACGTGGAGGGAGGTAATATCGCCCCCGCCTTCTTCGTCTGCGTAGTACACTACCTCCCAGTCGGATTCTAGTATGTCCTTGCTGACATAGAAGCACGTGCGGGGTCTGCCGTCGCCTCGTAGGCATGTCGTGTAGCCTAGTGACTTGCAGGTCGTTGGTCTCTTATGGTGCGGGTTAATCTATGGCTCCTGGATTGCAAGGACGTGGTGGACGCGCGGGTCCGCCTCGTGTAGGAAATGGTTCTGGACTATATCCTTGCTATGGTTGACGTTATACTAGATGATGTTAAGCGTGTCGAGGCTAGTCATCGGCATCGACAATCATTTCCTCTGTATCGTCCTGTGTCCTACTGCCCTGTGCGTCCTGGTCTACGCCTATCGGCTGTATACTAAAGGGGAGCCGGGCCTGGTTAGATTCCCTCGCCGTAGCTAGTAGAGCACGTGGCCTCCCGTACGCCCTAGGCTACGCATCCTTTACATCGTTCTCGGCCCTAGGGCGCTTGTGCCCGACCGCCGCTAGTTGGTTCCGGTGTAGGCTAGCCTCACGGTCGCCGTAGAATCTTGGGGCGACGGTTCTGTTTGTGATTGCCTTGTTTTTCGCTAGTTTCCGCTATGGGCATTCCGCACTATACGATAGGTGGTGCCCCGGACAGTTCGCGCACCGTCTCGTAGTCGATGTACAGTCCCTAGACATATAGTCTCCTACACAGTTCGAGCAGGCCTGCTTGTTTGTGCACGTGTAGGTTTGGTGTCCATACTGTTAGCATTTGAAGCATTGGAGGACACGAAAGGATGAGGAGTGCTTTTCTACTGTCTTGAGGCTATATTGCCAGACTAGGCCTTGTTCTATCGCTAGATCCGCCGCTTTCGCGTCTTGTAGCTATACTATTAGCGCCGAGGCCTTCTTGCCTTCTGGCCATTTCCTATAGAGCCAAGTCGCCTTCTGGATTGGAGAGTTAAGAGTGACCGGGTTGTCCTCTTAGAGAGCGCGTAGGTGACCCTGGTTGGTTGGGTCAAACTCCTTAGGCATGTCGTGGACTAGGATCGTGAATTGTTTCGTTAAGACCTTCGCTGATGCCGCAACCTTAGATGCCCACTGTGGCTGTGCCTCTAGGTGCCTCCTAGCAGTAGCAGAGCTAGTATAGATCTGTAGAGTGCCGTTAGACTGTTGGTTCACTGCGACCACCCCTGGTTGGTTAATTCGTTGGGCGAGCTCCTTGTTCGATAGCTTCGCAACTTCGGCCTGGTCTTCCTTTGCTGCAATGCGGATCGTAACTGCATCGTGCGTTGGGCGGGGGCCTGGTATCGATGCCGCGACCGATGCCTAGCTATGGGGCAAGGAAGGAATCGTATTTAGCAAGCTAGCTACGAGATAAGGTGACAAGTCTTAACCGCGCTTTCCCACTCATCTAGCACCACCGTGTAGCCTCGTTTCGAGAGGTTAGCCCGGAGCAAAAGCTTCCCTCTACGCCCTCCCTCCCTGTTTGCTCCTTAAGCCAATATCCACCTCTATAGGCCTAAGCCCTTTAGTGCTCTCTATTGACCGACATGCGCATCCGTCCTCTCGGGCTGTACAGACAGTGTCAGCCGTCGCTACTAGTGTACACCACGCCCCAGGTTTTGACGCCCTTCGCGTTACCGCAGCCTATCTCTAGAAAGCGGCCGTCCATGCCTCGCAGGTTTGCTCGGGGCACACACCACGCCGGGCAGCGTACTCCTTGCGTTTCCACCTACTAACCAATATGAAGTTCCTTATCACCCTGCCCTCGATCCTCCCCGATCACAGAACTAATCCACTTGCATTGTACGTCTTTTCCCCGTCCTAACAGCCGTCTTTTCCTTGCTCAGGCTATCGTCTTTTCCTCGTCGCAATCTACTATGTCAGACTAGGTGCGTTGTGTAGCGGGACAGGCAGTGCCTTAGGCAAAACCCTCGTTCCTATACCGGGTGTTTAATAGGCCCTTACAGGCTTCGTCGCGTGTCCACCTACCCACCGTATTGCCCGCTGGCAAACACCAGATTGTTTCGTAGTCCGCTCGACGCCGTTGCATAGTCCGCTCAGTTGTTGTTCTGTAGTCCGCTCGTCTAATGTTCGTCGCTCAGCCCGCTCGGTTTGCGGTCTCCGGAGGTGAAAATTCTGTACTCATACCAGAGGTGTCCTATCGAGCGTATAGGCCACGGTTCCGCGCCCTTCTTACACGTAGAAAGAAGAGGGACTCGCTCCCGACACGAGTACACGCTCGTCGGATAGTTTTCATACCCGTTTTGCTAGTAGTCCTCTGTTCGCCGCGGCTTCGCCTACGTTGCGCGCCCGTCGCGCCCACGACGCTCCAGCGTAAGAATACTTAGCTCTCTCGTAGCTAGACGAGAGGTTCGTAGCCGACACCACGTATAGGTGATTCTCGTCGTCGACCACGCTTCGTATATAGGTAGACGTAAGGTGATCCTTAGCAAAGTATTAAGCCGAGGATCCCTATACCTAGACAGTAGTCCTTTAACGAGTTTAAGACTAGAGAAGAGTTATTAGATTAGATAACACGCTAATATAGTATACGTAATAAAGAAACTAAGGCTATAGTTAATATTGCTACCTATAAGTAAGAATAAGGCGAAACCTTTATAGCCTTCTATACCCGCTACTCGAAGTTACGCGCCTAGATATTATAGACCGATAAGACCGAGCTTATACTGTTCCGTAACCGACTAAACCGTAAGTACTTTATTAAGACCTTCGGCGACCGCGAAGTCGACCGCCGCCTAGATAGTATATAAGACGTTATCGAGGAGTATACCGTACTAGACGAGAGCTTCTACGAGACAGATCGACTATACCCGTAGAAGGAGCGCCCCCGTAGTAATAGTAACTCGAATAGTAATAGCGGCTAGAATAACTAGAATAACGGTAACGTAGTTACTAGTACCGCTACTGGTATAGTAGGTGCCTTAGTATAGCGCCTACTATAGTACGCTAGTACTAAGAAGAAGGAGGATCTACCGATATATCTATAGAACCTACCTACGCTTAACCGTAAGTAGCGCGAAGACCTTAAGAAGTAGGGTAAGTACTACCGCTACCGTATAGGTTCTTACGTATCGACTAACCCTAAATGCCTAATATATAGGTATAATAGCGACTATCGCCTACCGCGTCTACGTAATACTACGCCGAATCTAAACGTAAACCTTAGTTCCCTAGCCGCCGATTCGTAGTAGGGAAATAGTACGACCGCTACCTAAGCGTAGTAGATAGCGGTCACCCGAACTTCCTAGGACAGAAAGAGTATAAGATTAAGAGACACGGAATAGAAGAGACGGTAATAGACTATAGTAAGGAGCTTAAGATATCGGTATACGTACTAGATAAGTAATAGCTAGCTATATACCCTTATATAGTGTTACCTGTAAGGGCGCGCGTACCATAGGGTCCGAATGAGATAGTTGTTGTTCTACGAAGCTACGAAAGAGGAGCGCGAGGCGCGGCGAAGTTATAAAGTAAAGCCAAGCCGCGCTAACCCGATGCAGAAGGTCCGCGGTTCAGCCGGGCCGACGCAGCTACAGTGAGGGGTCGCGGGCTGCCCGTGACAGTACCCCCCCTCCCAAAACACGCCTCAGTCCTCTGAGCGTTATTCACCTTGTGAGGCCACTCGCCTGTCGAGCTCCATAATCGCGCGAACGCCGAATCATCCTCTAGTGCCCTGTCGTCATCCGATAACATCGCATTCGCTCTATCAAGACTATCCTCGACCGGCTTCCTTCGAGAAACATGTTGCCTAGTTAGCTGGCTTGCCCCAGATCTAAGTCTGTCTTCGGCTCGCACTCGCGTATGATCCTTATGACCAAAGTTGGGTATCATTGCAGGCTCTGTAGGCTCCACTCGAGTATCGAATATGTGCGGAGCAGATTCTATTAGAGGCAAGGCTCGAGGCGACTCATTCGTGACGGTGTCTTTCGGAATGACCCTGATCGAGTTGAGCCCGAGTATCTCAGTGGCTGGTAGGGACCAGTCAGATGGAGCTGCGAAGCCTACAGGCGTAGACAACTCCGGCCGGTTATGGTGAAAGTCTGCAACAGCGGCGGCTGCGTGTTCAAGCATGTCCTCTGCAGGTTGCCAGGTCTCACCATCCTCTTCGTTCTGATATCCAGCCCATTTCACCTTGTACCATGTATCTACTTTGCGCTTGTGCCCCTTCTTCACCTTGCCTGCCCGCTTACGGGTGTACATGTCAAGGATCTTTTCCACCTCGTACATGTGCGTAGGTGCTGCCACTACATCGGCTGCTGCATCAGCCTCGGTGGTGTCAGGTTCGATAGTTATCGGTGGTGGCGGCGCCAGATGCTGCCCTTCAAGTGGTGGGAAATCGGGGTGGTCGGCTCGTTGTAGTAGTGAGGTGTGGAAGCAGTTATCAAGTCCTACTAGAGCGTCTGATAGTTTCAGTCGATAAGAGAGTCTGGCCGGCATAACTTCCGTGATCTGGTAAGGGCCGGCATATCTCCTGTCCAGCTTCTTAGATGGTCGAGTCGTGCGGATGTTCTTGGTGCTAAGATACACCCAATCACCCACCTTGTAGTCTGGAGGAATGCTTCGGTGGCGGTTTGCTGCCTCTGCTTGGAGAGCTTGTGACATTCGCATATTCTCTTGAAGGTGTTTGTGAAGCTCGCAAATTCGACGCACAAAGGTTTCTGCTGATCGCGCGTCCAGTCGCTGGAGAGTGGTCAGTCCTCCCTCCTTTCCAGCGTTCAGGTCAACTCGCTCTATGAACTCAGGGTTGTATCCTAAGGTGGCGTAGAACGGCGACACACCAGTAGTCTCAGACAGGTGATTGTTGATCGCGAACTGAGCAAGGCACAGCCATTCTGCCCAGTCATCCTGTGCCTCGTTGGTGAACATGCGGAGATACTGTTCCATCGCCTGGTTAGTGCGTTCTGACTGTCCATCAGTTTCTGGGTGATACGAAGAACTCAGCTTGCGATTTGTGCGGAGCATCTTGCAGAGTTTCTTCCAGAAGGTAGCAACCCACTGCTTGCCACGGTCTGATGTAATGGTGTCAGGAAACCCGCGCCGACAGAACACATGTTTGAGGAAAAGCCTTGCCGTATTCTGTGCTGTCATTGCGCCAATAGGGATCAGCTCGACTTCCTTAGTGAGCCTGTCAGTGACGGTCATAATGTTGTTGTAGACCATGCCGTCAAGAGTGCTGTCTGGGAGTCCGACAACGAAGTCGACTGCAATGTGTTTCCAAGGCCGATCTGGAACAGGAAGTGGCTGTAGTAATCCTAGTGGCTGGGAGTGCAGAGATTTTGTTGTACGGCAGGTGCGGCAATTCGCGGTGTATCTGCGCACGGATCTCGCTAATCCAGGCCAGTAGAATTCACGTGCTACGAGTTCATAAGTGCGAGCTCGTCCTGGATGGCCTGCTGCTGGAGCGTCATGGTTTATCTTGATTATCCTGGTCTGTAAAGCTTGGTCATTTGGTACCCATAAGCTCCAGCCGTCGTATTGGTTTCGAACATATAGCAGGTCGCCATCCACTTTGCAGTGTGCTGGGTGAATCTTCGCTCTCTGTAGCAGTGTAGGAGTGCGGTCTTTCTGCAGGTCCTTAATCGCGGTCTTGAGCTCGTTATCGGTTACGTACGCCGTCGACATTCGATACTCGAGTTCGGCTTCCCGCTGACTTTCACGCGTCGCCGGTTGTTCAGTAGGCGCATCTCGTTCTGTAGGCATAAACTCTTCAGCTTCAGGGTTTAGCGGTACTGGTTCCTCTTCTTCCGGCGCATCTTCTACTGTTGCCTGTAGTGAGGCGATCTTAAGGAATCGCTTAGGAGGCAGCAATGTCTGATGCTGATGCTGGTTCCGAGGGTCGTCCACCCCCTGCGGAAGGTCCTGGCTGCGTCTCGTCAGGCTGTCTGGCTTTGTACCTTGAAGTCCTGGACGGTATATTATCTTGAAGTTGAACTGTGACAAGAACTCAGCCCAACGCGCTTGTCGCCGATTTAGCTGCTTTGTCGTCATGAAGTATTCCAGGTTCTTGTGGTCGGTGTAAATCTTGACTGGCTGTGAGTCCTCATCATCTGCCTCGCAGGCGAGCTCGGGTCTCCATTCCTCAAAAGCCTTGATGATGGCTAACAGTTCCTTATCATAGATTTCATAATTGCACTCCTGTGGACTCAACTTCTTCGAGTAGAAGGCCACAGGATGTAGCACACCATTCTCGTCATACTGCGAAAGCACGCCGGCGTTCACAAAATCTGAAGAATCTGTCTCTATTACTGTTTCCCTGCCTGGCACGTAATGTGCGAGCATGCCGGCTTTGCTGAACGCAGCTTTCAAATTGTCAAAGGCTCGTTGGCAATCTAGTGACCATTGAATCCTTCTGTTCTTGTGATTGCTTGGTCCGTCCGACTTGGTCAGGTTTGTGAGAGGAGCAGCTATGCGCGAAAATGCTTCGATGAATCGCCTGTAGAAGTTGGCAAATCCAAGGAAGGCCTGGACATCCTTCAGGTTCTCAGGAGCTTCCCATGTCTGAATACATTCGAGTTTCTCGGGGTCCATCTCGATGCCGTCAGGGGTTATGATTAGCCCAAGATACTTCACCTTCTGTTGGTGGAATTCGCTTTTGTCGATGTCCACTGTAAGTCCTGCATCGCGTAGCTTGGTGAGAACCTTCCGCACGTGTTCAATGTGCTCCTCCAAGGTGTCACTGAAGATAAGTACGTCATCCAGGTAGGCCGACACAAAGTCGTCTAGGTGTTCTTGCAAGACCTTGTTGATGTATGATTGGAACGATGCTGGTCCGTTGCACAAGCCGAATGGCAACACTAGACACTCGTAGATGCCGTATCGTGTCGCAAACGCTGTCAACCACTCGTGCCCTTCAGCTATCCGTAACTTGTTGAAGGCTGCTACAATGTCCAGCTTTGTGAAGTACTTCTTGCCGTGCATGCGGTTGAGCGTCTCTTGTATCAAGGGAATCGGATACCGGTTCTTGATAGTGATCGCATTCAATCCTCTGTAGTCGATACAAACACGCAGCCCACCTCCAGGCTTACGTACCACTAGCACTGGTGCAGGAGACTGGTTCGTCTTTTGCCCTGCTTTCCGCACCTTCCCTTCAGATGTTTGCTCGTCTAGCCATTTTTTAACTGCCTCGTTCTCCTTCTCAGCTAGGCCGTAGGGCTTGCGGTATGGTGGCTCTTGTGGACCATCAGGCTTAATGTGAATCTCATGATCTACGCCTAGTCGGTGAGGTGGGAGTCCTTCATGATCCTTAGCTGAGAAAGCGTCCGCAATATCGTGGTACATTGGCGGCAACTTCTCCTTCGGGTTGTGATTGAACTGCTTGTTCAAGAATTGGTCCAGATCATCAGCAGCCATTGCACTCAGCTTAAGCTCTCCGCCGTCGCTCTCACGCCTAGTGGGCATGATGTAGAAGCACTCAGCCCCAGGCCGGTGCGCGTACATCCCCCACGCGCGTTGAGAAACGCCCTGGCAGTCCACTTCTTCATCGTCTATGTCTTCCAGGTCATATGATGAGGCATTCAGCTCTGCTCCTCCTGCTGTGAAGCTCGCTACATCTCCAGTGAAGGGCTCTGGTCCGTACCGTACTGGTGCCTGCTTCTTCTTCTCGCGGTGGTTCAGGGATTGCACTGTTGTCGGTGTCTTATTCTGTAGACAGTGACCAAAGCAGTAATCCGACCTGAATGCCACCTCGCCTGTCTCCCAGAAGATGTTTGGGTTGTGCGCTGTAAGCCACGGCAGGCCAAAGACGATGTCGTATTCGAGGTCGGTGACGTAGCATAACATTTGCTCGTGATGATCGCCTATGACTACGTCTACAGGGGCCGCGTGTGTAATCTGCCGCGCAGTGGCCGTTCCATCTCCCAGTGTTAGTCGTCGGCTTTGCGTCAAAGGGATCAGGGGTATTGTGTATTTGCGTGTGAATTTCCAGTCAAGAAAGAGAGAGGTGGAAGCAGAATCTACAAGGCCTCGAGCCTTTCTCTGTTGTATCATTACGGGTAACACTATGTGAGGGTACACAGCTGGCTGTTGCTTATCCAGTGCGCATGCCGATATCTTAAGCTCCTCACTATAGTCTGTTACCGTCTCTTGCGTTCCGTGTCTCTCAATCTCATGCTCTTTCTGTCCTAGGAAGTTCGGGTGACCGCTGTCTACCACGCTTAGGCAGCGGTCGTGCCATTTCCCTGCCGCGGATCGGCGGCTAGGGAACTGAGGTTCGCGTTCGGATTCGGCGTGGTATTGCGTGGACGCGGTGGGCGATAGTCGCCATCGTACCCATACATTGGGCATTCAGGGTTGGTCGACACGTGAGAACCTGTACGGCAGCGGTAGCACTTACCCTTTTTCTTAAGGTCTTCGCGCTGCTCACGGTTGAGCGTAGGCAGGTTCTGTAGATGTGTCGGCAGATCCTCCTTCTTCTTGGTACCAGCGTACTGTAGTGGGCGCTGTACCAAGGCACCTGCTACACCGGCAGCGGCACTAGCAACTGCGTTGCCGTTGTTCTGGTTGTTCTGGCCGCCATTGCTGTTCGAGTTGCCATTGCCCCGGGGGCGCTCCTTCTGCGGGTATAGTCGATCTGTCTCGTAGAAACTCTCGTCCAGTGCGGTGCACTCCTCGATAACGTCTTGCATGCTGTCTAGGCGGCGGTCGACTTCGCGGTCGCCGAAGGTCTTGATGAAGTACTTGCGGTTCAGTCGGTTACGGAACAGCATGAGCTCGGTCTCATCGGTCCATGACATCCAGGCGCGCAACTTCGAGTAGCGGGCATGGAAGGCTACAAAGGTTTCGCCTTGTTCTTGCTTGCAGGTAGCAATGTCAACCATAGCCTTGGTTCCCTCATTGCGTGTGCCATATTGGCGTGTCATCCAGTCTAATAACTCTTCTCCAGTCTTGAACTCGTTGAAGGACTGCTGTCCAGGCACAGGGATCCTCGGCTTGATGCTTCGCTGAGGATCACCTTGTGTCCACCCATACACGAAGCGCAGACCATCTGCCTCAGTGCGGAAGGTTGCTACAGTCAGCTTTAGGAGAACACTGCTGTACCAGCTGTCGAAATTGGGGTCGTCATCGTTCTTGAAGTGCTTAGGGTCGGGCACACCCTTGCCGATCTCCATGCCGCGAGTGAGGGTGCGGTCAATGGTGAAGAGACGTTCTGGAAGGTCAACCAGTGGTGTCTGGGTGCGGGTGTTGCGCATTCTCGAGTCACGACTGTTGTTGGGTCCTGGTCGCGGACGGTCGTTGTCACGTCCTCGGCCATTGTCGCCACGGTCATCGTCGTCTCCATCGTTATCGTTATCACCACCACCGCCACCGCCCCCTCCACCAGCAGCTTCGCGATACCTACGCAATAGCTGCTCGAGTGAGGTCTCGCGTGGGCGGGAACGAGAGGGTCGGCGGCCTGAGCGGCCCCTACCTCCGTTCTGTGTGGTGTCTCCTGCCTCAAGCCGAGCCTTCAGGTCATCGACTTCTTGTTGTAGGGCCTGGTTCTTCGCCTCAGCATCTTGTGCCTTCTTCTTCTCCTTCTCGCAGATCTCGCTGAACTGCTTGCACAGGTTGTTGGCTTCCTTGTATTTCTTCCCCAGCTCTTGCAACTTAGCTGGGTCGCAATCCTTCTTGCTCTTGAGATCTGCTGCCATTTTCTGTGTGACAAGCTCTTCACTTCGCAGCATCTTGTAGATGCGGTCGTATTCGGTGTACAGCGTGGTGTACTGGGTGTTCTGGAGGTCGTTGGCTCGCTCCATTACATCGAGTTGTCTGCCCTTAGTAATTGCCGTGTTGACTGCTTGTAGCACGAAGTCGTGGGTGGTCTTCGGGTGTTGGGATGCAAGGGTCGTGAGGTTGTCTGGGGTGACATTCTGGTATTCGGATGCGAGAATGTGTTCTGCCTCGTCGAGTGATAGATACACCTCGTCTGGGTCGCCGCCTGGGTTCTCTTCGAGCTTGAACTCGAACAGTTCTGTAAAGTCAATCTCACCACCTTCTTCTCGCTCGAAGGCCTTCTGGTAAGCTTTATCAATCTCTTGTTGTAGCGCGACACCGGTGTCTACTGTGACCCGCCGGTTGTCGTCCTGTGTCTGACTCTGAGGAAAAGAGGAGAGGTCGGGGAAAAGAGATGTGCGCTGCTTGCTTTTGCCCTTAGGCTTAGGTGGCGGTCGCATGCCGCCGTTCGCTGTTTGTGAAGTCATGTTGTCTGGGTTCGGGGGAGGCGTGACGGTGCCTGTATCCTGACTGTCTACGAGCGCGCGACCACCTGCTGATGGTGTCGCCGCGTTGCGTTCTCTAGGCATCTGCGCGCTGTGCGCCTTACCGTGTTCTGTGTTCTGATGCGGCTCTGCGCGTTCTCGAGTTCTGCGGTTCTGTCTGTTCCTGTTGTTACGCGTCCCTTACCTAGATCCGCGATCTGGGTAGTAAGGTAGAACAAACTGTAAGGGCGCGCGTACCATAGGGTCCGAATGAGATAGTTGTTGTTCTACGAAGCTACGAAAGAGGAGCGCGAGGCGCGGCGAAGTTATAAAGTAAAGCCAAGCCGCGCTAACCCGATGCAGAAGGTCCGCGGTTCAGCCGGGCCGACGCAGCTACAGTGAGGGGTCGCGGGCTGCCCGTGACAACCCGTAATAATATAATATAGAAAGGCTCGAGACCTTATAGATTCTACTTCTACCTCTCTCTTTCTTAACTAGAAATTTATACGTAAATATATAATACCCCTATTCCCTTTGACGTAAAGCCGACGACTAATACTAGGAGATAGAACGGCTACTACGCGGTAGATTATATACGCGGCCCTTATAGACGTAGTTATTAGCGATTATTACGAGTAAATGTTATACTACGTCACCGACCTCGAATACGACATCGTCTTTAGCCTACCGTAGCTTATAGCGTACAACCTAAACATCTTCTAGGAGACAGGCGAGGTAGCATTTAGATCGGATTACTACTTTAGTCACTGTCTATAGAATAAGACATCGATAATAGTATAATCCCTAAACTACCGTAAGAAGAAGAAGTAGGCACTAGTACGGTATAGACTAGAGCCCTTTACTAGAGAAGTAGCGAGCTTTATAGTAGGAGAGGTAGAGCTAAACGTCTTATTATATGACCTAGAAGACATAGACGATAAAGAAGTAGACTACTAGGGCGTTTTCTAACGCGCGTAGGGGATATACGCGTACCGGCCTAGGGCTAAGTACTTCTACATTATGCCTACTAGGCGTAAGAGCGGCGGCGGAGAGCTTAAGCTAAGTGTAATAGCTACTAATAATCTAGACTAATTCTTAAATAAGTAGTTCAATTATAACCCGAAGGAGAAGTTGCCGCCGATATACTACGATATTACGGACGCTTTCTTAGCTAAGGATTATAAAGGACTCCTACCTTACCGACTAGGCGTAGATTATAAGGTTTATATTAAGCCTAATAGTCTATAAGAGCTACTATACCGCAAGCCCTACGGCCTAGCTAAGAAGGAGAACGAGGCAGTTAAGAAATAGCTAGACGAGTAAATATCTAAAGGGAAGGTACGGAAAGTAGGGCAAAAGACGAGCTAGTCTCCTATACTAGTACTAGTAGTACGTAAGCCTAGAGGTAGGCTACGTATTTATATCGACTATAGAGGATTAAATGCGATCACTATTAAGAACCGGTATCCGATTCCCTTAATATAAGAGACGCTTAACCGTATATACGGTAAGAAGTACTTTACGAAGCTAGACATTATAGTAGCCTTTAATAAGTTACGGATAGCTAAAGGGCACGAGTAGTTAACGGCGTTTACGACACGATACGGCATCTACGAGTGTCTAGTGTTGCTATTCGGCTTATATAACGGACTAGTATCGTTCTAATTATATATTAACAAGGTCTTATAAGAACACCTAGACGACTTTATGTCGGCCTACCTAGATAACGTACTTATCTTTAGTAACACCTTAGAGGAGTATATTAAATACGTGCGGAAGGTTCTTACTAAGCTACGCGATGTAGGACTTATAGTAGACATCGACAAAAGCGAATTCTACTAATAGAAGGTAAAGTATCTTAGGCTAATTATAACCCCTAACGGCATCGAGATAGACCCCGAGAAACTCGAATATATTTAGACATAGGAAGCTCCTAAGAACCTAAAGGATGTCTAGGCCTTCCTTAGATTTACCAACTTCTATAGGCGGTTTATCGAAGCATTTTCGCGTATAGCTACTCCTCTTATAAACCTGACCAAGTCGGACGGACTAAGTAATTATAAGAACAGAAGGATTCAATAGTTACTAGATTACTAACGAGCCTTTGACAATTTGAAAGCTACGTTTAGCAAAGCCGGCATGCTCGTACATTACGTGCTAGGTAGGGAAACAGTAGTAGAGACAGATTCTTTAGATTTTATAAACGCCGGCGTACTTTTGTAGTATAACGAGAATAGTATACTACATCCTATAGCCTTCTACTCGAAGAAGTTAAGTCTATAGGAGTACAATTATGAAATCTATAATAAGGAACTATTAGCTATTATTAAGGCTTTTAAGGAATAGAGACCCGAGCTCGCCTATAAGGTAGATAATAAGGACTTATAGCTAGTTAAGATTTATACCGACTATAAGAACCTAGAATACTTTATAAAGACAAGGTAGCTAAATCGGCGACAAGCGCGTTAGGCTAAGTTCTTATTACAGTTCAACTTTAAGATAATATACCGTCTAGGACTTTAAGGTATAAAGCTAGATAGCCTAACGAGACGTAGCTAGGACCTTCCGTAAGGGGTAGACGACCCTCGGAACTAGTATTAGTATTAGACATTGCTACCTCCTAAGCGATTCCTTAAGATCGCCTTACTATAGGTAATAGTAGAAGATACGCCGGAAGAAGAGGAACTAGTATAGCTAAACCCTAAAGCTAAAGAGTTTATACCTATAGAACGAGATACGCCTACTAAACAACCGGCGACGCGTAAAAGTAAATAACCGGCGACGCGTAAAAGTTAGCGGGAAGCCGAACTCGAGTATCGAATGTCGACGGCGTACGTAACTAATAACGAGCTTAAGACCGCGATTAAGGACCTATAGAAAGACCGTGCTCCTACACTACTATAGAGAGCAAAGATTTACCTAGTATACTATAAAGTAGATAGCGACCTACTATATATTCGAAATTAATACGACGGCTAGAGCTTATAGGTACTAAATGACCAAGCCTTATAGACTAGGATAATTATAATAAACTATAACGCTCTAGTAGTAGGCTATCTAGGACGAGCTCGTACTTATAAACTTGTAGTACGTGAATTCTACTAGCCTAGATTAGCGAGATCCGTACGTAGATACACCGCGAATTGCCGTACCTACCGTATAATAAAATCTCTATACTCCTAGCCACTAGGATTATTATAGCCACTTCCTATTCTAGATCGGCCTTAGAAAAACATTGTAGTCGACTTTGTTATCGGACTCCTAGACAGTACTCTTAACGGCATAGTCTATAATAACATTATAACCGTTACTAATAGGCTTACTAAGGAAGTCGAGCTGATCCCTATTAGCGCGATAATAGTATAGAATACGGCAAGGCTTTTCCTTAAACATATGTTTTGTCGGCGCGGGTTTCCTAATACTATTATATTAGACCGTAGTAAGTAGTAGGTTGCTACCTTCTAGAAGAAACTCTATAAGATACTCCGTATAAATCGTAAGCTAAGTTCTTCGTATTACCTAGAAACTAATAGATAGTCAGAACGTACTAACTAGGCGATAGAACAGTATCTTCGTATATTTACTAATAAGGTATAGGATAACTAGGTAGAATAGCTATGCCTTACTTAGTTCGCAATTAATAATTACCTATCTAAGACTACTAGTATTTCGCCGTTCTTCGCTACCTTAGGCTATAACCCTAAGTTTATAGAGCGAGTTGACCTAAACGCTAGAAAGGAGGGAGGACTAACTACTCTCTAGCGACTAGATACGCGATTAGTAGAAACCTTTATACGTCGAATTTACGAGCTTTATAAGCACCTTTAAGAGAATATACGAATATTATAAGCTCTCTAAGTAGAAGTAGCAAACCGCTACCAAAGCATTCCTCTAGACTATAAGGTAGGTGATTAGGTGTATCTTAGTACTAAGAATATCCGTACGACTCGACTATCTAAGAAGCTAGATAGGAGATATACCGGCCCTTACTAGATTATAGAAGTTATACCGGCTAGACTCTCTTATCGACTGAAACTATTAGACGCTCTAGTAGGACTTAATAACTGCTTCTACACCTTACTACTACAACAAGCCGACCACCTCGATTTCCTACTACTTAAAGGGCAGTATCTAGCGCCGCTACTACTAATAACTATCGAACCTAACACTACCGAGGCTAATATAGTAGCCGATATAGTAGTAGGACCTACGTATATATACGAGGTAGAAAAGATCCTTAATATATATACCCGTAAGCGGGTAGGCAAGGTGAAGAAGGGGTATAAGCGTAAGGTAGATATATAGTATAAGGTAAAATAGGCTAGATATTAGAACGAGGAGGATAGTAAGACCTAGTAACCTATAGAGGACATCCTTAAACACGTAGCCGCCGCTATTATAGACTTTTACTATAACCGGCCGGAGTTGTCTACGCCTATAGGCTTCGTAGCTCTATCTAACTAGTCCCTACTAGCTACTAAGGTGCTCGGGCTCAATATAATCAGGGTCATTCCGAAAGATACCGTTATAAATAAGTCGCCTCGAGCCTTACCTCTAATAGAATCTACTCCGTATATATTTGATACTCGAGTAGAGCCTATAGAGCCTACAATAATACCTAACTTTAGTTATAAGGACTATACGCGAGTACTAGCCGAAGACAGACTTAGGTCTAGAGTAAGCTAGCTAACTAGGTAATATGTTTCTCGAAGGAAGCCGGTCGAGGATAGTCTTAATAGAGCAAATGCGATGTTATCGGATAACGATAGGGCACTAGAGGATAATTAGGCGTTCGCGCGATTATAGAGCTCGATAGGCAAGTGGCCTTATAAGGTATATAACGCTTAGAGGACTAAGGCGTGTTTTAGGAGGGGGGGTACTATTACGGGCAGCCCGTGACCCCTTACTATAGCTACGTCGGCCCGGCTAAACCGCGGACCTTCCGTATTAGGTTAGCGCGGCTTAGCTTTACTTTATAACTTCGCCGCGCCTCGCGCTCCTCTTTCGTAGCTTCGTAGAACAATAACTATCTCGTTTAGACCCTATAGTACGCGCGCCCTTATAGGTACTAAGGTATATAGGTCTACGCCTTCCTTAGCTATATTAAGTAGCTTAACGAAGTACTTATACTTCTATAGTAGAAGCAGCTTAGTTAGCCTATCTATAGGTATATTATTAGTACTAAGATACTTAATCTTAATGTCTCCGCGCTAGTCTTACTATTAGAGCTAGTAGTAGTAGATATTAACGTAGCGTAGCTTTGTATTAAGCTTTTGCCCTTATTAGTTGATAAGGCGGATAGTTTACGGATTATTGTAGTATAAGTAGGTACGCTAATTAAACTAAAGGTATATCTTAGCGAAGACTCGTTCCTACTATATAAGCTCTAAGGCGGCTTACAAAAGCCCGAGTAGCTTAGCCTCTATTAAGGACTTAGTAATAGTGATTTGTTTAGATGCCTTATAACCTACTAGTCTACTAATAAAGACCTAGCTATTTAAGCTAATCCTATTATTATTTATACTATAGGACGCGTCCGATACTCTAAAGAACTCGTAGTTACTACCGAGGTGTTCTATTTAGCTATAAAGGCTAGTGATATATTTGCTAGCGCTATATATAAGGCAGAGGTTCTTAGTCTCTAGGAGATAGCGTAAGTACTAATCTATAAGCTTAAGGTATGTCTTAGTTAGCTTAGTTAGATACTACAATAGTATAGATAAGAAAAAGGCGATGTTAGGCCGCGTATATATAGCGGCAAAGTTAAGAGATCCTATACGTTATTAGTCCGTAAGGATAGCGATAGAGGTAGGTTAATAACCCTCTAGAACGGTCTAATTAAGGTGTCAATCTACTAGTACTATCGTTTTACGTATATTTGTAGATATACTAAATTTAGCGGCTAGCTTCTTAATATAGTCTTCTTAAGAGAGCTATAGTAAGCGCTTGTTTCTATCGCGCGTAACCTTAATTCCTAGGAACTAGGAGAGATTACTAAGCTCGTATATCTCGTACTTAGTAAGTAGCCGCTACTTAATATTAGTAGTATAGGCCTTATACTTACGGTAGTAGAGTATAACTAGGTCGTTAACGTAAAAGAAGAATATAACCTTATTATTATAGTAGATATATTTGGAGTCCGATAGGAGTACTAGTCTAAGGGAGGCTAGCGTCTCGGTTAGGGAGTTATATATAATAAAGGGGACTCCTTTAGACCGTAAAGGGCCTTAACTAGCTTAAGGGCATATCTATAGGATAGCCTATCGATTCTAGGAGATAGTTATAGATATATAGTATATAGTAGGTCCGAGTTTAGGAAGGCGTTAATAATATCAAATTGTTCGGCTTCTAGGTCGAAGCTTACGGCTATAGTATAGTAGAGGCGGAATATACTTACTAGTAGTATAGCGGCGTATATATCTAAGTATGTTCCTTATAAATCGCCTCTTATATATAGCCTAGCCTTAAAGCTCTTAAACATACTATACTTGTCTAGTTTATATTTATATACCTACTTTAGTAATAGTAGTAGCTAAAGTCCCTCCTCTTACTAAGCATTCTAATCCTTCTCTTCCTTTATTACCTATCTAAATGTGCCTATTACTAGGGCTTTAGCAAACTCCTTAGCTATAGCTTCGATCTACTATTAGGAGAAGCGGTGTTTTATAGCGGCTCGGTAGTTAGAAGGTTTAGGCGGAAGGTCATCGCGGTGTATAGAGGTAGTAGTATTACTACGCCTTAGAGGGCTATTGCCTTTTCGTATAGGGCTTCGATCGCTCTTATCGCGATAGGCGCGTGTTCTAGGTCGTATACCGGACATCAAGCCGATAATTATATTAGCGACTATAATCTAGTATAGTATATAGTAGAAGTAGGCCGTTCGTAGGCGCTTTCTATTCTCTATAACTATATAGTTAGACTCCTCTAGTATATAGAGCTCTAGCTCTAGGGGGAAGAGTAGTATATTAGACGTATTATTTATTAACGCGTCTTCTAGTAGTATGAATATAAATAGATATAGCTCGCGATTAGGGTCTATATTACCTATAATCTCCTTACGGTCCTCTATAGTAAGGATATCTATTATCTACTACTATAGGGTGTCGTAGTAGTTAGTAGTATTATATACTAACTACTATCGCGATCCGAGTATATATATAGGTAACATCCTATTATTAAAACTTAAGGCTACGTACGCTAAGAATTAGGTAACTAATTAGTTACCTATAGCCTCTTTAAGAGTAATACTTAACGTGCTTTACTACCGAGCGGGCTATACTACCGAGCGGGCTATACTACCGAGCGGGCTACTTTTACTAAGAACTATACTACTTCTACTTTAATTACGACGGTATCTTAATACGAAGACTATTATAGTCTCCCTATAGAGTGTATAGAAGGTGGGGACAGAAGAGCCTCAGAGTACTTAGAAGTCGTTAAGAAGTGACAGTCTAGCTTAGTATATAAGTGCTAAGAATTATATACCCCGTAATATTTACTACGGAACCTAGCCCTCTAAATTCACCCCTCTACTAAACCTTAACAGATTCACTTCGGCTCGTGACTATGTGACTCACGGCACTCCCGCGAGCACCCGCGACTACGCTAGACCCTAGAAGAAGCACGTAGAAGACTCGGAACGTAGGGTAGGTTAGAATAAGGTTTTGAGTAAAGCTACTAAGCGCGGCTTCGTACGGGTTAGCCCTATTAATGCGGGGACACGCACTCGCGAGGGTCGCGTATAAATATCTGGCCTTCCCTAGGCCTCTCTTACTTTCTTCGTCTTTTGTTTTATGTAGCAATTATACTATACCCTTTTATATCTATACTTCGTACCTACATTCTCGCTTTTACCCTCGTATCTTATAGGCTAGGCTCTCGCCCTAACATTACAAAAGACTAACAAACCGTTAACTACTCGAGTCATCCTTATAGGTGACCACGCTACCGATAGAGGTGTCAACCTCGACAACTAAGACACTCTATTCCACTTCAGTAAGTAGACTAATATCCCCTTCTCGAACGCCGCTACCTTCGGTGCCTAGGTAAACGCTAACCCCGACACCGCCTACGCTCTTATTAACCGCACCGTCTCCTCTTTCCGCGAGACCGCCTAGTAGGTCGAGCAAGCAAATAACTAAGTAACATACCTTTAAGGTATTATAAACACCTTCTAGAACCTCGCCCCGTACGCCGACGATAACCGCCGCTAGTACTTCTCTAAGAAGGTTAACGACCTAGACGAGTTCGACGGTAATAAGAGCAAGTTTGAGGCATTTGAGACATAGCTTACTATCAAGCTATTAGCTAATACCGACCACTTTCCGTAAGGGAAGGACAAAGTTACGTACGTCTTCTCCCTCCTTCGGGAAGACGCCGCGGCTTAGGTATAACACTATATCGATAACGCTACGTAGACTATCGGCTGCCCGGACGTCCTTACCTTAATATAGGACCTCCGTGCTGCCTTTAGTGATCTAGACCGTAGAGCCACCGCCTAGAACGCTATCTATAACCTCCTCTAGAAGAACAAGAGCTTCGCCGAGTACCTCGCGGCCTTTAACCGCGACATCGGGTTCACCGGCTATAACGAAGAGACTAAGAAGAGCACTCTCCGCCGTGGTTTGTTATTAGAGCTTCTTCGAGCCCTCGAGGACAAGGACGTCGGTACTATAAGCTTCCGTAAGCTCGTCGAGACCTACTAGCGCCTCGACTCTAACATAAAACACACCGCCTCTCTCCTCGCTTCCCGTTCTTAAGGTCGTTAGCCTCGTAGTCCCGGAAGCCACTTCGCTACTCTACTAGGCGCCGCCGCTCCTACGGCTCTCCCTCCCGTCTCTATAGGTAACGCTATAGATCTTAGCGCTAGTACCGCCGTCCCTCGAGTCTAGGGCCTCGTTAACGGTAAGCTTACTCCCGAAGAGAAGCTTCGCCGTCGCTAGGCCGGACTCTATACCTACTACGGCGGTCTAGGCTATATCGTAGCTAACTATCCGTAGCTCGCTACCCGTAACGCCCGTAACCCGGTTCGCGGCGCTATCGGCGCTATCGAGCCTACTCCTACTACTCCCGCTAAGTAGGAAAAAGCCTAGGTCTTCCTTATCGACGCGATAAAGACTAAGAACAACGTTTACCGAAAGTGAAGAGAGGAAAGAAGTTGAGGATCAATATAGTATAGCTAGACCTATACGACGAGACGGGCAAGGACTACGCTTATAAACCGTTCGTTACGAATATAAATATCGGCTTAAAGAAACTCTCTTCTTCCAATCTCACTCTTATAGACACTAGCGTACTAGGCGAGTCTTTTATAGACTATAAACTCGCGACCTCTCTTAACCTCGAACCCTAGGAACTAAAGTACCCTCGTACCCTTGAACTCTTTAACGGTACGGAGACTACTACTAGTAAGATTACTTATGTTATATATACGTCAATCACCCTCGGAGGCAAGCGTATGTCGATCACTAGCTTCCTTACGTCCCTACCGTATTAGAAGTTTATCCTCGGCCTCCCTAGTTTAGACGATACCGACCTATTATCGACTAGACTTCCCTTACTATCAGCTTCCCTCTAGAAGTTCCTCCGGCACCTCCGCCTTCTCCGCCGCCTTAGCGCGGTCCTAAGTATACTAAGATCTTCTAGGTAAACGCCGCTACCTTTACTACTACTACTAAGTAGCCTAAAGCTTAAGTCTTCGCCGCCTCTCTCCGCGATATCGACATCGCCCTCGAGAAGCTCGATAAGAAGCGTATACCTACCGACCCTACTACGAAGGTCCCTCCTTAGGCACACTATATCCTCTACGTATTCGATGCTAAAGCCGTAGACGAGCTGCCTCCTTATCGCCCTTACGACTATAAGATTAAGCTAGAAGAAGGTGTAGAGATACCGTTCGGACCGTTATATTCTATGTCCCGAGAAGAGCTTATCGTCCTTAAGAGATACCTCGAAGAGAACCTAAAGAAGGGGTTTATTCGAGCGAGCCGTTCTAGCGCTAGTAGTCCCGTTATGTTCGTTAAGAAGCCCGGCGGTAGTCTACGCTTCTACGTAGACTACCGAGGCTTAAACGCTATTATAAAGAAGAACCGCTACCTAATACCGTTGATTTAGGAGACGCTCGAGCGCCTCTCTAAGGCCAAGTACTTTACTAAGCTCGATGTTATCGCTACGTTTAACAAGTTACGAATAGTAGAAGGATACGAGTATCTTATAGCCTTCCGTACTCGCTACGGGCTGTTCGAGTCGCTCGTTATACCCTTCGGCGTTTATAACGGGCCTAGTACCTTCTAGAACTTCATTAACGACATCCTTTAGGAGTTCCTCGATCAGTTCTATACTACCTACATCGACGACATCCTAGTCTATAGCGAGACTAAGGAGGAGTACCGCGAGCACGTCTATAAGGTCCTTTAGAAGCTCGTAGACGCCGGCTTATAGCTCGATATCGATAAGTACGAGTTTAAGAAGACCGAAGTCAAGTTCCTTAGTTTAATCATTACCGTAGACGGCATTAAGATAGACTAAGAGAAGATCGACGCTATCGTCGAATAGGATGCTCCTACGAACGTCAAAGAGGTCTAGGGTTTCCTAGGCTTTACTAACTTCTACCGCCGCTTTATCTACGCATTTTCGGGCGTAGTACGCCCTTTAACGAAGCTTACGCGTAAGGGTAAGAAGTTCGCCTAGACCGACGAATGCTAGGAGGCTTTTGACTTGCTTAAAGCGAAGTTTATTAAGAACCCGCTTCTACGGCACTTCGATTTCGAACTAGAGACCCGTATAGAGACCGACGTATCCGACGGCGTAGTAGGCGGTGTCCTACTACAACGCCGCTCGCCTAAATCCCCCTAGTTACCTGTCGCCTTCCTCTCTAAGAAGATGACCGCTACGGAGTATAACTACGAGATCTACGACAAGGAGCTTCTCGCTATCGTTAAAGCTTTCGAAGAGTAGCGCCCCGAGCTCGAAGGCTCTACTATACCCGTCTAAGTAAGCTCCGACCATAAGAACCTCGTCTACTTTATAAAGAGCAAGCTACTTAATCGTCGCTAGGCCCGCTAGAGCGAGTTCCTCTCCCGGTTTAACTTCGTGATCTCGTATACGCCCGGTAAGGCCAACTCGATAGCCGACGCCCTTACCCGCCGCCCTAGTAACTCTCTAGTTGATCGAAGAGGGGGCCGGCAAATCGTAGGGCAATAAGTCATCAAAGAGCACAACCTCTCTTCCGAGCTTCGAGAGTACCTATCGAATAGCTAGCCTACGCTCGCCGCTTCCTTTACTACTCTCGTACTCGCTCCTACCTACCTTAACGAGAGTGACGATAAATCCGAGCCTAAAGAATACGCCTCGGACGCTAAGGACTTAAACGACGATAAAGAGGGCTTAGTAACGACCGACGGCTCATCCGAATTAGACTTTAAGGGGTTTGATAATAAGGAGTAGCCCGAAGGCATTATAGTACGAGTACGAACAGCGTACGATACCGATATAGACGCCTAAGAGTTAGTTTAGGCCCTTGAATCTAGCGCGAGGACATTCCCGGGCTTCTCGCTGTCCGAGTACGAGCTCTAGGAAGGTGTCGTCTACTTCCGTAAGAAGCTTTACGTACCGTAGCCCGAAGGCTCTAATATCCGAGCTAAGATTCTTCAAATCATCTACGACTCCGCCTCTAGGGGTTACCTAGGCGTAGCTAAGACCTATAAGCTCCTCGCTAGGTATTACTAGTGGCCGTATTCCTAGAAGGACGTCCGCCGCTACGTACTAAACTACGCTACTTACCGAAGAGCTAAAGCTAACCGCTACCGTCCCTACGGTCTCTTATACCCTCTCCCGGCTCCTAATCGTCCGTAGAAGCACATCACTATAGACTTTATCACCGATCTTCCTTACGGCAAGACCTTTAGCGGCGTAAAAGTAAAGGCCCTTCTAGTGATCGTGGACCGTTACTCTAAGGACCGGTATATAATCCCGTACTAGAGTATGACCGTAAAGGAGACTACTCGCTTGTTCTACGAATTCGTCTAGCGCTTTCAAGACCTCCCGGATAGTATCACCTCTAACAGAGGCACCTAGTTCATCTCGTACTTCTAGAAGCGTCTATATACTATCCTAGGTATTAAGCATAACCTCTCGACCAGTTTTTAGCTATAGACCGACGGCTAGACCGAAATTACGAACGCTATCCTCGAGTAGGTCCTTCGTTACTTCGTCGACTACTACTAGAAGGATTGGCCTTAGTATATCCCTACGGTAGAGTTCGCTACTCGTAACTAGGACTCGGAGACTACTAGCTACTCTCCCTTCTATACTACGAGAGGTTACTACCCTCGTATAGGCATAGAACTAGAAGAACCTCTCCCGCCTACCGAAGACGTAAACGAGTAAGTAGTAGACGAGTTCGCTACTATACTCTTATAGATCTATAAAGAAGTTCACGACGAGATAGTGTACGTATAAGCAATCTACGAGGATTAAGCTAATCGTCGTCGCTAGCTAGCTCCCGACTACTAAGTAGGCGATATAGTCTACCTTAACTCTAAGAATATCAAGACAGACCGCCCCTCTAAGAAGCTGAACTAGAAGAACCTAGGTCCTTTTGAGATCACCGAGCGTATTAGTTTATACGCCTACCGTCTAGCTCTTCCTACGAACATAAAGATCAACGACGTCTTCTATCCCGTACGCCTTCGGCCGTCGGCTAAGGACCTATTCCCGAACTAAAACTAAGACATGCTAGGTCCTCCCGATAAAGTAGAAGTCGACGAGCCTATTAACCTACCTTCTAACGACTATGCCGTCCGCAAGATCCGGGGAATCCGCGTAGAGCCTAACGACGTTAAAGGACTACCGCTAATTAAGTATAAAGTCGAATAGTAAGGTTGCCCTAAGTAGGATACCTTATAGGAACCTATCTAACATATCATCTTTAATCGTTAAGCAATCGAAGAATACTACGCCCGCGTAGACGGCCTAGAAGTCAATATCGGTAGGCTCTTCGAATCTAAGCTTTTCGACGGGGCTTACTTATAGTGTATCGACTATGACATTAGGCCTAGGCCTAGTACTAAAGCTAAACATCCTCGATATATAGAACTACTACGGCTTCGTAGGAACTTAGCTTTGTTCGGGGGGGCTACTATTATAGTCTCCCTATAGAGTATATAGAAGGTAGGGACAGAAGAGCCTTAGAGTACTTAGAAGTCGTCAAGAAGTGACAGTCTAGCTTAGTATATAAGCGCTAAGAATCATATACCCCGTAACATTTACTACGGGACCTAGCCCTCCAAATTCACCCCTCTACTAAACCTTAATAGATTTACTTCGGCTCGTAACTATGTGACTTACGGTACTCCCGCGAGTACCCGCGACTACGCTAGACCCTAGAAGAAGTACGTAGAAGACTCGGAACGTAGGGCAGGTTAGAATAAGGTTTTGAGTAAAGCTACTAAGCGCGGCTTCGTACGGGTTAGCCCTGTTAATACGGGGACACGCACTCGCGAGGGTTGCGTATAAATATCTAGCCTTCCCTAGGCCTCTCTTGCTTTCTTCGTCTTTTGTTTTATGTAGCAATTATACTATACCCTTTTATATCTATACTTCGTACCTATATTCTCGCTTTCACCCTCGCATCTTATAGGCTAGGCTCTCGCCCTAACAAAGACATCCTATAGAATCGTTACTAGGAGGACAATTCCTCTTTAGATTCTTCGCTATCTAGTAAGTCTACTTGATAGGTACGTACGTTATACCCCGACTCGCTATATTGCTTATAGTATCGTAGCCTTAGTACTAGCCGAATACTATCTAGCGACTCTCTACTCACTTCCTACCTCCTAGTATCCTCTAGAGGTATTAATTACGACGCCTTATCGAAGGTTAGAGACCCTCTAGACTGAATATACTTGCGCTTTCGTGCTTTTTGCTATATAAGGGCCTCGTTAGACTTGCGTAGCTTACTAATCTCGCTTCGTATAAGAGCTATCTAATACGCTATCTCTCTACTCCCTTTTATAAGCTAATGTACCCCTTCCTATAACGAGTTTAGCGATGAACCTGCCTAGGCACGCATTTTGTTCAGTACTAGTGTCGATTAAGAGTTGAATTCTTTTGTAGTTCGTAGTATCTTCGACTCCTAAGGGGTAGAGTCCGGAGCTAGAGGGGTTAGCGTACGTAGCTTAATATTAAGCTTGTCTATCACTACCTATAGATTGAATAGAACTAAACCAGCGCCTCTAAAGCTCGATAGGATGTTCTCCTATCTAAATATAGCGTTATAGGCTACCCGGAAGGCGCTTAGGAACTCTACTTTGTCGATATAAGTGATACGCTAGCGTACTAAGCCCGAGAGCTAAGTACCGTATACCTTCTTTAAAGGCGAATAGCAACCTACATCTAATAGCTAGAGTAAGTACGAGGCGTACGATAGTATATATAGGGCCAAGATCTTATATTCCTTATATAGATTCTAGAATGCCTTTGAGTAGTAGCTCTCGTAGCTATTAATAATAAGTAGTCTCTATACCCTAGTCGTACGAGCTATAGTATACTTCTAGAAATGCTCTAGCTACCGTATACCGAACTTATTATTAGTCCAGCCGTTCTCTATTAGCCCGATTGTCTAGTCTAGACCCAAGTTGCCGTCTTAGTACTAGGTACTAATGTACTGTTTGCCTATAAGGATAACGTAGGGTAGGAGCGCTATTCCGTCTATATAGATAGTCTCAATCACTATTACCTATTCTCTATTACCCTATTAAACGACCTTCCTCTTTCTACTACGCCTTTCTAAACCCGTAACGACGCTCTAAGACGCAATAACACCTATTATAAACCCTGTCTCGTCAAAGTTATAGGTGTCCTAGTTAAGGATACTATACTTCTCCTTTATATTACGTATAAGTAAGAACTACTTCTTAATAACGTCTAGATCTTCTATTAGGGCTCGCTAACGATCGTATCTACGTGTTATACGAACCTTTAGCTCACGATGCCACCTAATGAACCTGTCTGTCTAATTAAGACTAGCGGGCTTAAGATCCTTCTCTTATAGTAATAAATCGGCTATTGCTCGTATACTAGCCTTTAATAGCGGGAAACCTCTAAGATCTAGCTCGAGTATATACTCAAGCATCACCCTCTCTTCTAGCTCTATAAGCTTCTTCGAATTAGGCTCGTAGTCACCCCGAGGAGGTCGTCTATTCAATCGATACCCTAGTATAGTTCGAGACGCGTCGTATACCTTTATAGCAAGTCGATTCGTAATTGCCGCGTCGCGTTTCGTAGCCTAGACAGCTAAGGTCAGTTCGGCCTCGTTTTAAGACAATACACGCTATAATAGTGGTTATATAGCTATATCTATAGAAGTGGTATAGTTCTTAGTAAAAGTGGCCCGCTCGGTAGTATAGCCCGCTCGGTAGTAAAGTACGTTATCTATTCTAGATAGATATATATAATATATAACCTGCTTTTATAACACTCTATATAAGCCCGTATAATAACTTCCTATACTTCTAACGTAGTAGTTATAAGCCTAATTAGCGCTTACTAACATTTACTACGATAAGGAAGCCCTAAAGTAGAGTTTGTATCGTTATAGTACTACTACTATAACTAGTATAGTAGTACCCCCTAGGCCTAGTAAACCCGCGTAGAACTTTCACTAGCCTATATATCACGAATATAGGTTAGTAGGTATATCTTACAGTACTAAAACTAACTTAATATATACTAAGTTCGTCGAGATAATAGTACGGTAATACTACCGAGACACCGTACGAATAGTAGGAGCGACTTAGAGGAGCTAAAGGCGCTTAGCTAGTTAGTACGAGACTATCGGAGGAACTGTCGTCGTAGGATAAGATATAGGTAAAACCGATAAGGCGTAGTAAGATAGAACTAGGACTAGAGCAAGATCCCTCTATATAGGTATAAGAGACGTAGTCTCTATACTAATAGTAGAGACACCTTTAGTACTAAATACTATTCTACTATATACCTTCGTATACTATATTAGTCCTTCCTCCTTCCCTATTACGTGTCCTGACTTCCGTATATATATACTATACCTTTTTAATAGGTTATAAGCCCGAGTTTACTTAATAGGACATCGATATACTAGGGAAGTACGACGTAGAGTATTATACCCTATACCCGGAATCCGTACGGTAACGTACTAGTAGACTCGGGAAGTCTACTATACGGAACGCTTCTAATAGACTCGGGGAGTCTAAGCTTATTATAACTACCGTAGTTAAGTAGGGAGCTTGCTATATATCTAAGGCTACCTTCGCTATAGAAGACTTAACGAGTTACGAGGGCCCCCGGAAGGTCGGCCCTACCCTTACTCGTAAGAACTAGAAGCGCTAGTTCGTTATACTACTAGACTATCTCGAAAGCCGGGAGGTATTCTAGGTTATTAACGACTCGTCGGCTGATCTCCTAGAATCCGTTATGCCTAAGATTACTTCGAAGGCGAACGGTATAGCGAGATATACTATCTTAGTATATTTGTCTAAGGAGGATAACTAAGAAATTTTAGATATACGAGATACGAAAGAAATCTAGAAACTTCTATAGAAGAAGTATAGCAAGGTCTATAAGATATACGTAGTAGCGCTTATAAAACAGCTAGTATCGTTTAAGCTACCGGACGATTAGACAATTAGACAAGGGTAGATATATCTAGGTAACCTATCTATATAGATTACCGAAACAGATAGTAAAGAGACCTACTATAAGGACCCTATCTAGAGGTTCAAGCACCTACTAAGTAGCCTCCCGGACGTCTACGCTAGTACTAGAGACACTATCCTAGCCTAGCTAAACCTAGGCTAGGAATCCGCTATAACCTTACTTAAATCCTACAAATTACGGATCTAAGAGAGTAAGGGTAAGACCGCTCTATACTCCTAGAGGTAAGGGGGCAAGAGCGGCTACTTTATCTACGATAGTAACTACCTAGTTATATCGTGCCCGGAACTAGATTCCGTAAAGGAGTTTGTTAAAAAGAAGAACACCTAGAAGTAACCGGAAAAGAAGTCCTACGAAGAGCTAGTCTAGGATCTAGAGAAGGCCTAAAATGCCCTTAAGAAGTCTAAGAAACAGTAGAAGGATAGGAGAAGCTAATCCGATAACAAGATAAAGGCAAAGGCAATACGAGCCTATACCTTACGAGAAAGCGATACTAAGGAAATATACGACGACGAAGTCGCCTATTCTACTACTAAAGCAAAAGGTAAGTTTCCCGCCTCCGAATAGTTACTAGACTCCTATACCTTCTTATACATAACTAACAATAAGTCTCTATTTAGATCGCTTAGGAAACTAGCGAGAAGGAAAGTAATTAAAGTCGGTAGGGGGTACCTAGATATATTCTATAAAGGAATAGTAACTATAGGAGGCCTAACGGGGAAACAAATTACGCTAGAGAAAGTCTTATTTATTCCTAATCTCGGAGTTAATCTAGTTTTATAGAGGCAGTTTAGTAAGTAATTCGATGTCGAACCTTTAAACTTTATACTAAAGTATAAGAGCGGAAAGCCTATCGTACAAATAGTACTACGAGGGGGGTACCGGTAGTATCTTCGATATCCGACTCCCTAAACTAGGTAGATAATAGACTACCGGAGGTACTATACGAGGAAGCTCTAGCCGCGGTAACTACCGAGGATTAGTAGGAGCTTTAGTATAGAAGATTTGTATACCTAGGTAAAGGGTTACTCCGGAGCGTCTATAGGGTAAGTAATAAGAAGGACCCGATTCCTATCCCGGACGAGTATAACTATAAGGTATACTCTATCGCGAATATACGGAAGTTTAAAGGCGCTGTCGTAGAACGAAAGAACAAAAGACTTACGCTTATATCTATCGATATCTACGGACCCTTCGAAAATGCGATATCTAGGCTAGGTTTTAAATACTAGCTAGAGATCGTAGATAACTTCTTAAGAAAGAAGTAGGTAATCCCGCTTAAGAACAATTCCGACGTACCGTAAGCACTACGATAATAGCGGCTAACTATAGAGAAAGTATCGAAATGCTACGTAAGAGTAGTACGGAGTAATAATACACCTAAGCTACTAATAGTTCTAAAAGAATAGGAGAAAGAATTAGGGGTTTAATACGATACGACGGATACTTATAACTCTATATAAAACGAAGTAGTAGAAAGGTCAATCTAGGTATCGGAGAACGCGATCCGCGTAATGCTCGAGGAATTAGGGATGCCGGTAGAATTCTAGCCTAAAGCGCTAGAGGTATAGGTAGTTATACGTAACCTACTACCGAACGGACCGTTACTTAACGGTATCTAACTTTCGCCGGAAGAAGCATTTACTAGCAAAGTACCGACGGTAGATCACCTAAGAGTATAGTGTTATAGGGTAGTAGTTTACGTAGAACCGAAATTATATCTAAAAGGGCTACGATAGGATAAGTTAATAAACCGGGGTAAGGAAGCTATTTTTGTTAGATACGGTTAATCGACTAAGTAATAGTTGTTCTAGGAGCTAGATATACGAGCTATTAGGTAGTATAGCCAAGTAGATTAGTTCGAAAACGAGAAGGGGGGAGATCTAGATTTAGGTATCTCCTTTACGAACTAACCTAGTAAGGCACCCGAACGAAGGCTAGTCGGTCGACTACCGGCGGTCTCGCGACTACTACTATAGCGACTAGCGGATACCCCGATAGTAATCTTACGATCCTCGGGTAGTATAATACCTAGGCCTAACGAGGGTCGACTACCGGCGGTCTCGCGACTACTACTATAGCGACTAGCGGATACCCCGATAGTAATCTTACGATCCTCGGGTAGTATAATACCTAGGCCTAACGAGAGTGACTCCTCTATAGAAGAACCGACCTAGCTAATCCCCGCTCCCTACGTAGAGACCGAACCCGCTACGGCTAAGGACAAAGGACTAACTGTCTTAAGACCGCTCTATATCTAACTTCCCGGTAGACTAGATAATATCGCGGACTATAAGAAGATCGAGGAAACCCCGGAGCTACCGGAACAAATCGTCCGGAGGAAAAGGACTAGGGATCCTAACGATAACTACGGCTAGGACTAGGACTATAAGGCTAAGCACTATAAAGCTATAATAGCTTTGTTCTACTAACTGCCCTAGGTAAATAATAGACTTACTAATACCGACAAACGTATATTTATAGCTACGGTAGAGGAACTGTTCGACAAAGTCTAAGAATACGCCTTTACTATATTCGGACCTAGTACCGCCTACTAATAGGAAGTACCTATCCCGAAGATATATAAGGCTATAATAGGGGATCCTAGATAGGGCTACTTATAGAAGGACGCTATCGATACCGAGCTGCTCTCGTTATTAAGTAATAATACCTAGGAAACGCCTATCGCTCTAAGGGGGGCGAATATAGTCACCTCTAAGTAGGTCTTTAACGTAAAGAGACTTATTAGCGGAGCAATCGAAAAGTTTAAGGTAAGAATTGTCGTAAGAGGGTTTTTATAGAAATTCGGCGTTAACTTCGAAGAGATATTCGTACCTATAGTACGCTATAACACCCTAAGGGTCTTTATAGTAGTAGTTTACGAGTAGGATCTCGAGATATACTAGGTCGACGTTAATAATACGTTTACCTAAAGCTACCTAGCCGAAGACATCTATATAAAACCCCTACTAGGAGTCGAAACCCTACTAAATACGGTCCTTAAGGTACTCCGGAGTCTCTACGGCCTAAAGTAGGTAGCTAGAGACTAGAATAAGCTCTATATCGCTACGTTAGTCAAAATAGGATTCTACTAGTCCGAGGTAGACCTATGTCTCCTAACTTATACTAAGAGAGACATTATACTACTTATCTATATAGACGACATACCTATTATAGTACTAAGGTTAGCTAATATCTAATAGTTTAATAAGCAGTTCGCGTAATACTTTAAGATTAAGGATCTCGGAGAACCGGAGAAACTACTAGGACTAAAGATTACTCGCGATAGGCGTAATAGTACCCTAAAACTCGACTAGGGCTATTATATCCGTATGGCCCTTACTAAAATAGATATAGCAAAAGAAAAGGCAAGCCTAATACTCTCGCTAATAGATAGTTACGATAATCTCCGTCCTATAGCCCCGAACGACGAGAGATGTAGCAAGGATGACTACTAGAGTAATAATAGGACCTAGATATAGCTAATAACTATAACGAGACCGGACCTAGCCTTCCTACTCGGGAGAACTGGCACATATGTCGCGGATCTAACAAAGCGGTATATAAAAGTACTAAAGAAGGTCTTAAGATACCTAAGGTCGTTCCCCGACCTAGGGTTAATATTTAGACGTAGTAGCGGTGTCCTAACCGGATACTTAGACTCCGACTACGTAATAGATCGAGTAGATAGGGTCTCAATTCTAGGACATATCTAGCTAGTATACGGTACGCCTATATCCTAGATAAGTAAGAAGCAAAAGTCTATAGCAACCTCTACTATAGAGGTAGAGTTTAAAGCGATAAACGCCGCCGCGAAACAATCCTAGTCCTAGCGGCTATTCTCCGAGAGATGAACTACCCGGGGCTAGTAGGAGACTACTCTTTCTAACTAATAGTCCTAGCCGACAAGAGTACCGTCGACGAACTAAGACTAGTACGCCTTATAGGGGATAACTAGGCGGCTCTGACCTTAGTTAAGTACGCCTATATCTACGAAAGGTCTAAGTACATTAATGTTACCTATAACTATATTAGGTACCTCTAGTAGTAGAGGAAGATTAAAGTAGAGTACTACTATACTAAAGAGATATTAGTAGATAGTTTGACCAAACCGCTAGCCGGTCCCTAGTTCTAGACCTTTATACGATAGCTATAGCTAGTATAGTAGGAATAATCGTTCCTTACCCTACGACCTAAGTAGGAGTATTACGAATATAGGCTAGTAGGTATGTCGTACGGTACTAAGACTAACTTAGTAGATACTAAGCTAGTCGAGACAATAGTACGGTAATACTATTATAACATCGTACGAATAGTAGGAGCGACTTAGAGGAACTGCCGTTATAGGATAAGATATAGGTGAAACCGATAAGGCGTAGTAAAACAGAACTAGGACTAGAGCAATATCCCTCTATATAGGTATTAGAGACGTAGTCTCTATACCGATAGTAGAGATACCTTTAGTACTAAACACTATTCTACTATATACCTTTATAATATTCGAAAGCTCTTATCAAGGCTATTCTAACGATATAAAAAGCAGGCCACTGCCCCTAGGACTAAGGGAGTTCTACCTTATTCAATCTAGACAGCTTAAAGCTCTCTTCACCCTGTTTCTTCAGCTCTAAACGCCGCGGAGGTGCCTAGCTACATTAGGCAACTCCTAGGTAATAGTAGCCTAGGCTACGGTACTAACGGCGCCTACGGCCCTATAGGCGAAGCCCCCCTAAGACAACTAGTAGCAACTTATAGAGGACGTAAAAAGTATAGAAACTAACGATCAGCTCCCTTACAGGTCTCTATAGGTAATGATCACTCAGCTACGTACGGCGCTTATACTATCGTATTACCGAGGGCAATAAGAAATAAGGACGACGTCCTAGGCGATTAGCAAGGCCACCCGGAATCAACACCCCTATAGCTAGGCATCGGTCGCGGCATCGATACTAGGCCCCCGCCTAACGCACGATATAGTTACGATCCGTATTATAGCAAAGGAAGACTAGGCCGAAGTTGCGAAGCTATCGAACAAGGAGCTCGTCTAACGAATCAACTAACTAGGGGTGGTCGTAGTGAACTAATAGTCTAACGGCACTCTATAGATCTATACTAGCTCTACTACTGCTAGGAGGCACCTAGAGGCATAGCTATAGTAGGTATCTAAGGTTGCGGCATTAGCGAAGGTCTTAACGAAACAATTCACGATCCTAGTCTACGACATACCTAAGGAGTTTGACCTAACTAACTAGGGTCACCTACGCGCTCTCTAAGAGGATAACCCGGTCACTCTTAACTCTCTAATCTAGAAGGCGACTTGGCTCTATAGGAAATGGCCAGAAGGCAAGAAGGCCTCGGCGCTAATAGTATAGCTATAAGACGCGAAAGCGGCGGATCTAGCGATAGAATAAGGCCTAGTCTAGTAATATAGCCTCAAGATAGTAGAAAAGCACTCCTTATCCTTTCGTGTCCTCTAATACTTCAAATGCTAATAGTATAGACACCAAACCTACACGTATATAAACAAGTAGGCCTGCTCGAACTATATAGGAGACTATATGTCTAGGGACTATATATCGACTACGAGACGGTACGCGAACTGTCCGGGGCACTACCTATCGTATAGTACGGAATGCCTATAGCGGAAACTAGCGAAAAACAAGGCAATCACAAACAGAACCGTCGCCCTAAGATTCTACGGCGACCGTAAGGCTAGCCTACACCGGAACTAACTCGCGGCGGTCGGGTATAAGCGCCCTAGGGCCGAGAACGATATAAAGGATACGTAGCCTAGGGCGTACGGGAGGCCACGTGCTCTACTAGCTACGGCGAGGGAATCTAACTAGGCCCGGCTCCCCTTTAGTATATAGCCGATAGGCGTAGACTAGGACGTATAGGGTAGTAGGACATAGGACGATATAGAGGAAATGATTGTCGATACCGATAACTAGCCTCGACACGCTTAGTATTATCTAGTATAACGTTAACTATAGTAAGGATATAGTCTAGAACCATTTCCTATACGAGGCGGACCCGCGCGTCTACTACGTCCTTATAATCTAGGAGCTATAGATTAACCCGCACTATAAGAGACTAACGACCTACAAGTCACTAGGCTACACGACATGCCTACGAGGCGACGGTAGACCCCGTACGTGCTTCTATATTAGCAAGGATATACTAGAATTCGACTAGGAGGTAGTATACTACGTAGACGAAGAAGGCGGGGGCGATATTACCTCCCTCTACGTAGGTAGCACCTAGATACACAACCTATATATACAACCGCTAGCCTCGAGGTCTAGCCGCGACCTAGGGGTCTATAGACACCTAGACAGTACGCTTAAGAGACAAGGGTGCTATATCGTAGTAGGAGACTTCAACATATACTACCCTTCCTAGGAAAGCCTTATATAGCAGTACCCTATAGCCGACGAAGTACTCGACTTAATAGCGAGCAACGCAATTGCCCTTAATACCCCGAAGGACCTAGGTACCTAGAAGAGAGGGGGACTCTAAGGCACGATCGACCTCTCCTAGATCTTAGATAGCTACTACTATACGGTAACCTACTATAGGATCGAACATAAACTCGAGGCGTCGTTAGACTATATACTAGTCAGGACCTCTATTACGATATAGATACAACGTATACTAGCGAGAACCCCTAAGCTAAACTAGGGAAAGGCCCACTAGGCTAACATCTAGGCGTACCTCGATAACTCTAAGAGGCTAGTCTAGATCGCGTAGTAGCAATATAATAGTAAAGACGAGATAGACGAAGTAGTCTAGGGGTTGATAGACGAAATAAGAAAAGCGACCTTACTTTACGTTCCGCTTGCCTAACTAACGATATAGTCTAAACTATACTAGACGCCGGAGTGCACTACGGTAGTAAGAGAAGTAAGGAGAGCCCGCCGGGTATAGACGAGCAGCTATAGCGAGGAGGCCTAGAACGTATATAGGGAGGTATACTAACAGAAGAAAGCTATAATACGGAGGGAGAAAGCAGTCGGCTAGAGGGCTATAGTAGAAGAAATCGCCGGCAAGCTAGAGAGGATGTAGAAGCTAGCGAAATGGGCCCGACAGGACCCTATATAGGGCCCCTCCTTCTCTATCCTAGCGCTACAATCGCCTAGTGGCCCGGTTAGCGACCCCGAGGCCAAGGCGCGTCTACTAGCTAGCAAGTTCTTCCCACCCCTAGTCGAGGCTAATCTAAGCGACATAAATAGCTCTACTCCCCTAGCCCCTAGTATCGCGGTCTAATAGGAGGTGTCCGAGGGAGAAGTTACCGCTATACTAAGGAAGTTGCCGGCGAAGAAAGCCCCGGGGCCGGATAGGATCCTAAACGAGCTACTAAAGAAGTGTAGAGATCAACTAGCCCTAGTAGTTATAGCGATCTTTAACGCCTGCCTACAGACCGGATACTACCCGATAGCTTTTAAATAATCGACGACAGTGGTCCTACGTAAGCCGTAGAAGGAAGACTATACGTAGGTGAAGTCGTACCGCCTAATTGCGCTCCTTAACACTCTTAGGAAGGCGCTTAAGAAGCTAGTTATAACGAGACTATCCGAGGCGGTAGAGGAATACTCCCTACTCCCGGACACCTAGATAGGTGCGCGCCTATAGCGATCGACGCTATCCGCGATAGAACTTATCACCTCTTAGGTAAAGGCTATCTAGTATAAGAATAGGGACAAGGTGGCTTCCTTACTTAGCCTAGATATATCGGGAGCCTTCGACTACGTGTTATACCCGCGGCTACTCTATATCCTAAGGTCGAAAGGACTCCCTAAGTAGCTTGTCAACTTCGTACGGTCCTACCTCTAAAACCGTAGTACGTCGATCCTAGTCGGCTAGTATAGAAGCCTATTTCAAGTAGTCTATACTAGAATCCCGTAAGGCTTAACGCTAGTACCTATTCTGTTCCTCTTCTTTATAGCGACGCTACTCCTAGCCCTAGAATCCTAGAACACCGCTGCGAGCGGCTTCGTAGACGATATAAACATCCTAGCGTAGTCTTCCTCGACTAAGGAGAACTGTAGGCTACTAGAAGAGAAGCACAAGATCTACGAGGACTAGGCTAGGAGGCACGGGGCTCGGTTTGCCCTAGAAAAGTACAATCTAATACACTTTACGCGCCGGCCACGGTTCTATAATATACAAGCTTCTATCTAGATATAGGGGCACACGACTAACCCGGTAAATTAGCTTAGGATCCTCGGACTATAGGTGGACCCGGCGCTACGGTAGAGGAAGTACGTATAGGCAATATTACGGAAAGCTGAACAGAATATAGCATTATACTAGAGGCTTACTACGTCTATATAGGGGGCGGACTTCCGGTAGTCACGACTTCTATATACGGCTATTATACGGCCAGTCCTTACCTATAGTAGCTAAGTGTGGTCCTTAGGCGAGAGGGCCTACCTATCGAAGGGACTCGTCGCGCCGCTAGCGAAGATCTAAAACTAATGCCTAAGGAAGGTCACCGGGGCATATAAGTCGACACTAACGAGGATACTTAAGCACGAGACCGCTATACCGCCGATCGACCTATACATCTAGGGACTACGGACCTCCTACTTAGGCAAGTCGGCACAGTACCTAGTATAGAAGGTCATCGCTAGTATAGTCGTAAGGGCCCGCGAATTAGTACTAGCGTGTAAGGGCATTCGACCCGGAAACGAGCCGAACTACCGGGTAAGGGACGAATAGCTAGTAATATAATAGGAAGGTAAGAAATCGTTTATAGAGCAACTATAGAAAGAGAGGTGGAACAACTAGGTTATAGGGTATAGTGGACGCCCTTAGCTAGTAGGACAACCTAAGGAATAGTTAGCTACGAAATCCGCGGTCAAGTACCCCCCGAAGCTTATCTACTACCGCCTTACGAGGGTATAGAGTAGTATAGCAACCTAACTACGAAGCGAACACATCGGCCTCTAGGGGTACCTATTATAGAGGAAGGTTCTAGGATACACGAATACTAGCTGCCCCTACGGCTATCGCTCCTAGAACGTACGGTACGCACTCCTCGTCTATCCGAGGTAGTCGCTAGGAAGGGGGGAGTAGATAGCAAAGGCGAGGAACCGGACGATTAGGGCACTTCTTAACAACGCTAAAGACCTACGGCGTATTACGAACTAGATACTAGAGAAGGGCTGGCTAGAACAGTACCGCCTAGTAGGAGTAGTATAGGAAGAGAGGACACGACGTAGCGCGACGAGACCGGCTAGGAGCGGGGGCTAACGGGGTAGTGATATAGACTACGTACGTTTAGAGGGAAAGCTAATCTAGATAAGGAGTAGTCGGGGGCGGGAAGGGTTTTCACCTATTCGGGTTTCCCTTTATACATAATAATAGATATATACCTATATAGGCCGGATAGGGTCCTAGAATAGGGGAATGACAAATCTATCTATCTATATACCTTTATATACTATATTAGTCCTTCCTCCTTCCCTATTACATGTCCTGACTTCCGTACATATATACACTATACCTATTTAATAGACTCCGGTGTTACCTACTACCCTTAGCTCTACGATAGTACCGGTAGTTATACCGATACTCGAGTAAAACCTATAGAGCCTATAATAATACCTAACCTTAGCTATAAGGATTATACGCGAGTACTAGCCGAAGATAGACTTAGGTCTAGGGTAAGCTAGCTAACTAGGTAGTATATTTCTCGAAGGGAGCCGGTCGCGGATAGGCTAGTTATAGATAGACAGGATATAGATATATTACTAGACAATAATAAGGTATTAGAGGGTAATTAGGCTTTCGTATAGTTATAGAGTAGTACGGGCAAGTAGCCGTATAAGATAGATAACGCTTAGAGGACTAAGACGCGTTTTAAGAGGGGCGGTACTATTACGGGTAGCCCGCGACCCCTTACTATAGCTACGTCGGCCCGGATAAACCGCGGACCTTCCGTATCGGGTTAGCGCGGCTTAGCTTTACTTTATAACTTCGCCGTGCCTCGCGCTCCTCTTTTATAGCTTCGTAGAATAATAACTCTCTTATTCGGACCCTATAGTACGCGCGCCCTTATAGAAGGTTACTAAAAAGATACGTAACGCGTACTTTATTAGTACTATTAGTAGGGGTATAAACATCGGCGACAAACCTACTAATAGCGTAGTATCGCTAACTACTTAAGAGGATAGTAACCGTACCGTTTCTATAGTTATAAATAGTACTAGGGGTACTAAAGGTATAGCTACGTCTAGTAGGACCCCTATTAAATACCGAAAGCTCTCTAGCCGCTAGTAGTATTAAATCTTTAGTTATATTAGCGCTAAACGTATTAAGTAGTTACCGCTTAGAGTTAAGGGGGTAATTATTAACAATAGTCGAATATCGATAGACCTACGTATTATAGTAGTCGAAGGGACTATCGGCGCTATCGCTAAATACGATATATTCGAAAGCCCTTATTAAGGCTATTCCTACGATCTATAACGTAGGCTACTACTCCTAGAATTAAGGGAGTTCTACCTTATTCAAGTTAGATAGCTTAAAGCTCTCTTCACCCTATTTCTTTAGCTCTATAGCTCTAAATACCGCGGAGGTGCCTAGCTACATTAGGTAACTCCTAGGTAATAGTAGCCTAGGCTACGGTACTACCGGCGCCTACGGCTCTATAGGCGAAACTCCCCTAAGATAACTAGTAGTAACTTATAGAGGACGTAAATAGTATAGAGACTAACGATTAGCTCCTATACCGGTCTCTATAGGTAATAATCACTTAGCTACGTACGGCGCTAGTACTATCGTATTACCGAGGGTAATAAGAAATAAGGACAACGTCCTAGGCGATTAGTAAGGCCACCCGGAATCAACACCCCTATAGCTAGGTATCGGTCGCGGCTTCGATACTAGGCCCCCGCCTAACGTACGATATAGTTACGATCCGTACTATAGTAAAGGAAGACTAGGCCGAAGTAGCGAAGCTATCGAATAAGGAGCTCGCCTAGCGAATTAATGAACTAGGGGTAGTCGTAGTGAACTAATAGTCTAACGGTACTCTATAGATCTATACTAGCTCTACTACTACTAGGAGGTACCTAGAGGTATAGCTATAGTAGGTATCTAAGGTTACGGTATTAGCGAAGGTCTTAACGAAACAATTTACGATCCTAGTCTACGATATGCCTAAAGAGTTCGACCTAACTAACTAAGGTCACCTACGTACTCTCTAAGAGGATAATCCGGTCACTCTTAACTCTCTAATCTAGAAGGCGACTTAGCTCTATAGGAAATAGCTAGAAGGTAAGAAGGCCTCGGCGCTAATCGTATAGCTATAAGACGCGAAAGCGGCGGATCTAGTAATAGAATAAGGCCTAATCTAGTAATATAGCCTTAAGATAGTAGAAAAGTACTCCTTATCCTTTCGTATCCTTTAATGCATTGAATACTAACAGTATAGACACCAAACCTATACGTATATAAACAAGTAGGCCTACTCGAACTATATAGGAGACTATATATCTAGAGACTATATATCGGCTACGAGACGGTACGTAAACTGTCCGGAGTACTACCTATCGTATAGCGCGGAATGCCTATAGCGGAAACTAGCAAAAAACAAGGCAATCATAAATAGAACCGTCGCCCTAAGATTCTACGGCGACCGTAAGGCTAGCCTATACCGTAACTAGCTAGTAGCGGTCGGGTATAAGCGCCCTAGGGCCGAGAACGATATAAAGGATACGTTACCTAGGGCGTACGGGAGGCCACGTACTCTACTAGCTACGGCGAGGGAATCTAACTAGGCCCGGCTCCCCTTTAGTATATAACTAATACGCGTAGACTAGGACGCGCTAGGTAGTAGGATATAGGACATTATAGAGGAAATAATTGTCGATAACGATAACTAGCCTCGATACGCTTAGTATTATCTAGTATAACGTTAACTATAGTAAGGATATAGTATAGAACCATTTCCTATACGAGGCGTACCCGTACGTCTACTACGTCCTAGTAATCTAGAGCTATAGATTAACCCGTACTATAAGAGACTAACGACCTATAAGTTACTAGGCTATACGACATACCTACGAGGCGACGGTAGACCCCGTACGTGCTTCTATATTAGTAAGGACATACTAGAATCCGACTAGGAGGTAGTATACTACGTAGACGAAGAAGGCGGGGGCAATATTACCTCTCTCTACGTAGATAGTACCTAGATATACAACCTATATATATAACCGCTAGCCTCGAGGTCTAGCCGCGACCTTAGGGTCTATAGATACCTAGACAGTACGCTTAAGAGACAAGGGTGCTATATCGTAGTAGGAGACTTTAATATATACTACCCTTCCTAGGAAAGCCTTATATAGCCGTACCCTATAGCCGACGAAGTACTCGACTTGATAGCGAGCAACGTAATTGCTCTTAATACCCTAAAGGACCTAGGTACCTAGAAGAGAGGGGGACTCTAGGGCACGATCGACCTCTCCTAGATCTCAGATAGCTACTACTATAAGGTAACCTACTATAGGATCGAATATGAACTCGAGGCGTCGTTAGACTATATACTAGTTCGGACCTCTATTATAATATAGATATAACGTATACTAGCGAGAACCCCTAAGCTAAACTAGGGAAAGGCCTACTAGGCTAACATCTAGGCGTACCTTAATAACTCCGAGAGGCTAGTCTAGATCGCGTAGTAGCAATATAATAGTAAAGACGAGATAGACGAGGCAGTCTAAGGGTTAATAGACGAAATAAGAAAAGCAACCTTACTTTACGTTCCGCTTACCTAACTAACGATATAGTCTAAACTATACTAGACGCCGAAGTACACTACGGTAGTAAGAGAAGTAAGGAGAGCCCGCCGGGTGTAGACGAGCAGCTATAGCGAGGAGGCCTAGAACGTATATAGGGAGGCATACTAACAGAAGAAAGCTATAATACGGAGGGAGAAAGTAGTCGGCTAGAGGGCTATAGTAGAAGAAATCGCCGGCAAGCTAGAGAGGATGTAGAAGCTAGCGAAATGGGCCCGATAGGACCCTATATAGGGCCCCTCCTTCTCTATCCTAGCGCTATAATCGCCTAGTGGCCCGGTTAGTAACCCCGAGGCTAAGGCGCGTCTACTAGCTAGCAAGTTCTTCCCGCCCCTAGTCGAGGCTAATCTAAGCGATATAAATAGCTCTACTCCCCTAGCCCCTAGTATCGCGGTCTAATAGAATATGTCCGAGGGAGATGTTACCGCTATACTTAGGAAGTTACCGGCGAAGAAAGCCCCGGGGCCGGATAGGATCCTAAACGAGCTACTAAAGAAGTATAGAGATTAACTAGCCCTAGTAGTCGTAGCGATCTTTAACGCCTACCTATAGACCGGATACTACCCGATAGTATTGAAACAATCGACGATAGTAGTCCTACGTAAGCCGTAGAAGGAAGACTATACGTAGGTGAAGTCGTACCGCCTAATTACGCTCCTTAATACTCTTAGGAAAGCGCTTAAGAAGCTAGTTATAACGAGACTCTCCGAGGCGGTAGAGGAATACTCCCTACTCCCGGACACCTAGATAGGTACGCGCCTATAGCGATCGACGCTATCCGCGATAGAACTTATCACCTCTTAGGTAAAGGCTATCTAGTATAAGAATAGGGATAAGGTGGCATCCTTACTTAGCCTAGACATATCGGGAGCCTTCGACTACGTGTTATACCCGCGGCTACTCTATATCCTAAGGTCGAAAGGACTCCCTAAGTAGCTTGTCAACTTCGTACGGTCCTACCTCTAAAGCCGTAGCACGTCGATTCTAGTCGGCTAGTATAGAAGCCTATTTTAAGTAGTCTATACTAGAATCCCGTAAGGCTTAACGCTAGTACCTATTCTATTTCTCTTCTTTATAGCGACGCTACTCCTAGCCCTAGAATCCTAGAACACCGCTACGAGCGGCTTCGTAGACAATACGAACATCCTAGCGTAGTCTTCCTTAACTAAGGAGAACTATAGGCTACTAGAAGAGAAGTATAAGATCTACGAGGACTAGGCTAGGAGGTACGGGGCTCGGTTTACCCTAGAAAAGTACAATCTAATACACTTTACGCGCCGGCTACGGTTCTATAATATATAAGCTTCTATCTAGATATAGGGGTATACGACTAACCCGGCAAATTAGCTTAGGATCCTCGGACTATAGGTAGACCCGGCGCTACGGTAGAGGAAGTACGTATAGGTAATATTACGGAAAGCTATATAGAATATAGTATTATACTAGAGGCTTACTACGTCTATATAGGGGGCGGACTTTCGGTAGTTACGACTTCTATATACGGCTATTATACGGCTAGTCCTTACCTATAGTAGCTAAGTATAGTTCTTAGGCGAGAGGGCCTACCTATCGAAGGGACTCGTCGCGCCGCTAGCGAAGATCTAAAACTAATGCCTAAGGAAGGTTACCGGGGTATATAAGTCGATACTAATAGATAGATAGATTTGTTATTCCCCTGTTCTAGGACCCTATCCGGCCTATATAGGTATATATCTATTGTTATATATAAAGGGAAACCCGAATAGGTGAAAACCCTTCCCGCCCCCGACTACTCCTTATCTAGTTTAGCTTTCCCTCTAAACGTACGTAGTCTATATCACTACCCCGTTAGCCCCCGCTCCTAGCCGGTCTCGTCGCGCTACGTCGTATCCTCTCTTCCTATACTGTTCCTACTAGGCGGTACTGTTCTAGCTAGCCCTTCTCTAGTATCTAGTTCGTAATACGCCGTAGGTCCTTAGCGTTGTTAAGAAGTGCCCTAATCGTCCGGTTCCTCGCCTTTACTATCCACTCCCCCCTTCCTAGCGACTACCTCGGATAGACGAGGAGTACGTACCGTACGTTCTAGGAGCGATAGCCGTAGGGGTAGCTAGTATTCGTGTATCCTAGAACCTTCCTCTATAATAGGTACCCCTAGAGGCCGATGTGTTCGCTTCGTAGTTAGGTTGCTATACTACTCTATACCCTCGTAAGGCGGTAGTAGATAAGCTTCGGGGGGTGCTTGACCGCGGATTTTGTAGCTAACTATTCCTTAGGTTATCCCGCTAGCTAAGGGCGTCTACTATGCCCTACAACCTAGTTGTTCCACCTCTCTTTCTATAGTTGCTCTATAAACGATTTCTTACCTTCCTATTATATTACTAGCTATTCGTCCCTTACCCGGTAGTTCGGCTCGTTTCCGGGTCGAATGCCCCTATACGCTAGTACTGATTCGCGGGCCCTTACGACTATACTAGCGATGACCTTCTATACTAGGTACTATACCGACTTGCCTAAGTAGGAGGTCCGTAGTCCCTAGATATATAGGTCGATCGGCGGTATAGCGGTCTCGTACTTAAGCATCCTCGTTAGTATCGACTTATATACCCCGGTGACCTTCCTTAGGTATTGTTTTTAGATCTTCGCTAGCGGCGCGACGAGTCCCTTCGATAGGTAGGCCCTCTCGCCTAAGGACTACACTTGGCTACTATAGGTAAGGACTAGCCGTATAATAGCCGTATATAGAAGTCGTAACTACCGGAAGTCCGCCCCCTATATAGACGTAGTGAGCCTCTAGTATAATGCTATATTCTGTTTAGCTTTCCGTAATATTGCCTATACGTACTTCCTCTACCGTAGCGCCGGGTCCACCTATAGTCCGAGGATCCTAAGCTAATTTGCCGGGTTAGTCGTGTGCCCCTATATCTAGATAGAAGCTTACATATTATAGAACCGTAGCCGGCGCGTAAAGTGTATTAGATTGTACTTTTCTAGGGCAAACCGAGCCCCGTACCTTCTAGCCTAGTCCTCGTAGATCTTGTGCTTCTCTTCTAGTAGCCTATAGTTCTCCTTAGTCGAGGAAGACTACGCTAGGATGTTTATATCGTCTACGAAGCCGCTCGCAGCGGTGTTCTGGGATTCTAGGGCTAGGAGTAGCGTCGCTATAAAGAAGAGGAACAGAATAGGTACTAGCGTTAAGCCTTACGGGATTCTAGTATAGACTGCTTGAAATAGGCTTCTATACTAGCCGACTAGGATCGACGTACTACGGTTTTGGAGGTAGGACCGTACGAAGTTGACAAGCTACTTAGGGAGTCCTTTCGACCTTAGGATGTAGAGTAGCCGCGGGTATAACACGTAGTCGAAGGCTCCCGATATGTCTAGGCTAAGTAAGGAAGCCACCTTGTCCCTATTCTTATACTAGATAGCCTTTACCTAAGAGGTGATAAGTTCTATCGCGGATAGCGTCGATCGCTATAGGCGCGTACCTATCTAGGTGTCCGGGAGTAGGGAGTATTCCTCTACCGCCTCGGAGAGTCTCGTTATAACTAGCTTCTTAAGCGCCTTCCTAAGAGTGTTAAGGAGCGTAATTAGGCGGTACGACTTTACCTACGTATAGTCTTCCTTCTACGGCTTACGTAGGATTACTGTCGTCGATTGTTTAAAAGCTATCGGGTAGTACCCGGTCTATAGGCAGGCGTTAAAGATCGCTATAACTACTAGGGCTAGTTGATCTCTACACTTCTTTAGTAGCTCGTTTAGGATCCTATCCGGCCCCGGGGCTTTCTTCGCCGGCAACTTCCTTAGTATAGCGGCAACTTCTCCCTCGGACACCTCCTATTAGACCGCGATGCTAGGGGCTAGGGGAGTAGAGCTGTTTATATCGCTTAGATTAGCCTCGACTAGGGGCGGGAAGAACTTGCTAGCTAGTAGACGCGCCTTAGCCTCGGGGTTACTAACCGGGCCACTAGGCGATTATAGCGCTAGGATAGAGAAGGAGGGGCCCTATATAGGGTCCTATCGGGCCCATTTCGCTAGCTTCTACATCCTCTCTAGCTTGCCGGCGATTTCTTCTACTATAGCCCTCTAGCCGACTACTTTCTCCCTCCGTATTATAGCTTTCTTCTGTTAGTATGCCTCCCTATATACGTTCTAGGCCTCCTCGCTATAGCTGCTCGTCTACACCCGGCGGGCTCTCCTTGCTTCTCTTACTACCGTAGTATACTCCGGCGTCTAGTATAGTTTAGACTATATCGTTAGTTAGGCAAGCGGAACGTAAAGTGAGGTCGCTTTTCTTATTTCGTCTATTAACCCCTAGACTACTTCGTATATCTCGTCTTTACTGTTGTATTACTACTACGCGATCTGGACTAGCCTCTTAGAGTTATCGAGGTACGCCTAGATGTTAGCCTAGTGGGCCTTTCCCTAGTTTAGCTTAGGGGTTCCCGCTAGTGTACGTTATATCTATGTCGTAATAGAGGTCCTGACTAGCATATAGTCTAACGACGCCTCGAGTTTATGTTCGATCCTATAGTAGGTTACCGTATAGTAGTAGCTATCTAAGATCTAGGAGAGGTCGATCGTGCCTTAGAGTCCCCCTCTCTTCTAGGTACCTAGGTCCTTCGGGGTATTAAGGGCAATTACGTTGCTCGCTATCAAGTCGAGTACTTCGTCGGCTATAGGGTGCGGCTATATAAGGCTTTCCTAGGAAGGGTAGTGTATATTAAAGTCTCCTACTACGATGTGGCACCCTTGTCTCTTAAGCGCACTGTCTAGGTGTCTATAGACCCCTAGGTCGCGGCTAGACCTCGAGGCTAGCGGTTATATATATAGGTTGTGTATCTAGGTACTACCTACGTAGAGGGAGGTAATATCGCCCCCGCCTTCTTCGTCTACGTAGTACACTACCTCCTAGTCGGATTCTAGTATGTCCTTACTAATATAGAAGCACGTGCGGGGTCTGCCGTCGCCTCGTAGGTATGTCGTATAGCCTAGTGACTTATAGGTCGTTAGTCTCTTATAGTACGGGTTAATCTATAGCTCCTAGATTGTAAGGACGTAGTAGACTCGCGGGTCCGCCTCGTATAGGAAATGGTTCTAGACTATATCCTTACTATAGTTGACGTTATACTAGATGATACTAAGCGTGTCGAGGCTAGTTATCGGTATCGACAATCATTTCCTCTATATCATCCTATATCCTACTACCCTATATATCCTAGTCTACGCCTATCGGCTATATACTAAAGGGGAGCCGGGCCTAGTTAGATTCCCTCGCCGTAGCTAGTAGAGCACGTGGCCTCCCGTACGCCCTAGGCTACGCATCCTTTATATCGTTCTCGGCCCTAGGGCGCTTATACCCGACCGCCGCTAGTTAGTTCCGGTATAGGCTAGCCTTACGGTCGCCGTAGAATCTTAGGGCGACGGTTCTATTTATAATTGCCTTGTTTTTCGCTAGTTTCCGCTATAGGCATTCCGTACTATACGATAGGTAGTGCCCCGGACAGTTCGCGTACCGTCTCGTAGTCGATATATAGTCCCTAGACATATAGTCTCCTATATAGTTCGAGCAGGCCTGCTTGTTTATACACGTGTAGGTTTGGTGTCTATACTGTTAGTATTTGAAGCATTAGAGGACACGAAAGGATAAGGAGTGCTTTTCTACTATCTTAAGGCTATATTACTAGACTAGGCCTTATTCTATCGCTAGATCCGCCGCTTTCGCGTCTTATAGCTATACTATTAGCGCCGAGGCCTTCTTACCTTCTAGCCATTTCCTATAGAGCCAAGTCGCCTTCTAGATTAGAGAGTTAAGAGTGACCGGGTTGTCCTCTTAGAGAGCGCGTAGGTGACCCTAGTTAATTAGGTTAAACTCCTTAGGCATATCGTAGACTAGGATCGTGAATTGTTTCGTTAAGACCTTCGCTAATGCCGTAACCTTAGATGCCCACTATAGCTATGCCTCTAGGTACCTCCTAGTAGTAGTAGAGCTAGTATAGATCTATAGAGTGCCGTTAGACTATTAGTTCACTACGACCACCCCTAGTAAGTTAATTCGTTAGGCGAGCTCCTTGTTCGATAGCTTCGCAACTTCGGCCTAGTCTTCCTTTACTATAATACGGATCGTAACTATATCGTGCGTTAGGCGGGGGCCTAGTATCGATGCCGCGACCGATGCCTAGCTATAGGGGTGTTAATTCCGGGTGGCCTTACTAATCGCCTAGGACGTCGTCCTTATTTCTTATTGCCCTCGGTAATACGACAGTACAAGCGCCGTACGTAGCTGAGTGATCATTACCTATAGAGACCGGTAAGGGAGCTAATCGTTAGTTTCTATACTTTTTACGTCCTCTATAAGTTACTACTAGTTGTCTTAGGGGGGCTTCGCCTATAGGGCCGTAGGCGCCGTTAGTACCGTAGCCTAGGCTACTATTACCTAGGAGTTGCCTAATGTAGCTAGGCACCTCCGCGGCGTTTAGAGCTGAAGAAATAGGGTGAAGAGAGCTTCAAGCTGTCTAGATTAAATAAGGTAGAACTCCCTTAGTCCTAGGGGCAGTGGCCTACTTTGTATATCGTTAGAATGGCCTTAATAAGATCTTTCGAATATGTCTTGTTTTAGCGTAGAGATCGATCAGTCGATACTAATAAGGATACTTAAGTACGAGACCGCTAGGCCGCCGATCGACCTATATATCTAGGGACTACAGACCTCCTACTTAGGCAAGTCGGTATAGTACCTAGTATAGAAGGTTATCGCTAGTATAGTCGTAAGGGCCCGCGAATTAGTACTAGCGTATAAGGGCATTCGACCCGGAAACGAGCCGAACTACCGGGTAAGGGACGAATAGCTAGTAATACGATAGGAAGGAGAGAAATCGTTTATAGAGTAACTATAGAAAGAGAGGTAGAATAGCTAGGGTATAGGGTATAGTAGACGCCCTTAGCTAGTAGGATAACCTAAGGAATAGTTAGCTACGAAATCCGCGGTCAAGTACCCCCCGAAGCTTATCTACTACCGCCTTACGAGGGTATAGAGTAGTATAGTAACCTAACTACGAAGCGAACATATCGGCCTCTAGGGGTACCTATTATAGAGGAAGGTTCTAGGATATACGAATACTAGCTGCCCCTACGGCTATTACTCCTAGAACGTACGGTACGTACTCCTCGTCTATCCGAGGTAGTCGCTAGGAAGGGGGGAGTAGATAGTAAAGGCGAGGAACCGGACGATTAGGGCACTTCTTAATAACGCTAAGGACCTACGGCGTATTACGAACTAGATACTAGAGAAGGGCTAGCTAGAATAGTACCGCCTAGTAGGAGTAGTATAGGAAGAGAGGACACGGCGTAGCGCGACGAGACCGCCTAGGGGCGGGGGCTAACGGGGTAGTAATATAGACTACGTACGTTTAGAGGGAAAGCTAATCTAGATAAGGAGAAGTCGGGGGCGGGAAGGGTTTTTATCTATTCGGGTTTCCCTTTATATATAACAATAGATATATACCTATATATTACGGGTAGCCCGCGACCCCCTACTATAGCTACGTCGGCCCGGCTAAACCGCGGACCTTCCGTATCGGGTTAGCGCGGCTTAGCTTTACTTTATAACTTCGCCGCGCCTCGCGCTCCTTATCCGTAGCTTCGTAGAATAATAACTATCTCTCTCGGACCCTATAGTACGCGCGCCCTTATAGTTTATTCTACTAGCCTACCTAGATTACGGATCTAGGTAAGGGACGCGTAATAATAGGAATAGACTTATAGAACTAAAGAACACGTAACTACGAGCGGGTAGTAGAACACGGTAAGGCGCTAAGTACGTAGATACCTAGGGAAGTCAACGCCGCGAAGACCTTAGTAATAGCGATAGGTCGTATTAACAACTACACTATAACGAGTTAGTAGGACTTATAGACCTAGAACGGTATACTACTACCGGTAAAGCCCTTAGGTAAGCGTATATCTCTTTTCCTAGATCTCTTATCTTTTCTATAGTCCTAGACTTAAGATAATAACTGGCGTATTACGATTAATACCGGCGTCGCTCTTTAGTAGGAGTTAGATATAGTATAGGAGAAGGTACTTAATAGGGAATAGAGAGGCGCTATTAACTTTATAGAACTCTACGAGCCAAAGGAGTACTAGGAGAAGGGTAGCGACGACATACTACCTATTTACTACTCCCTCGACGAAGCCGAATATATCCCCGCTAGCGATTTCTAGAACGTCGACGCGAACGACCTCGCCGAGTTAGTCCGAGACTATCCTAAGACTTTATACGACTTTATCCTACGAGGATTTAATACCGCGTAGACCGCTACCGAGTAAGTCGACGTCTTATAACGTATAAACGCCCTCTAGAACGACTAGTACCGTAACCTCTACGCCGAATACGACCGTATCTATTAGATACTTAGAACCGAGAAGTCCGCCTTATAGAAGATAGTATAGGATCTTAAGAACGTACTAGACCTAGCTAAGATAAAGGAGGTCTAGGACATGTATAAGTAAGCTAATAATCTATATAAGCAATTTTACGATCTTAGCAAAAAGTAGAAGAAGAAGGTATAAGAGGCTAAGAAGAAGACATAAGATACTAAGAGTATAAACTAGGCGTTATAGAAGGAGATCGATGACTTAAAGACCCGACTCTAAGCTATAGAGGACAATACTACTAACGGTAATAGGCGTCGAGGCCGTAGTCCGTTACGCTCGCGCTCTTACCCGTAAGAGACCTCCCTCGAGAAACTTTAGCGTATATATCGTAAAGCCGCTACCGGGGGCGGTAGGGGTAGTAGTAGAGATAACGATAATAATGACGGCCTAGGCCGTAGCGATAAGGATAAGGATCAAGGCCGTAATCGCCGCCGTAACTAGCGCTAAGAGACGGTACGTACTAGAGGAGGACGTACTAATCGTATATAGACACCGCTAGTAGACCTCGCTAAGCGTCTTATTAACATCGACCGTACCTTAGAGCGTAGTATAGAGATCGGTAAGGGAGTACTAGATCCTAAGAAGTTTAAGAACGATACCGACCTATCTTTCGATAGTTAGTATACGAGTATCCTACTAAAGCTTATAGTAGCGACCTTCCGTACCGAGTGAATACCCTCCGCTTCCTATATAGATAGACTAATAGTAAAGTCTAGACTACTATTTAGCTACGTATCCCTATCCTAGGACATTAGTTATATAACGAGTTTAGTACCGGCGAGGAGCTACTAGACTAGATAACTCGATAGTACGGCACCCGGAACAAAGCTATAAAGGCTATAGTCGATATTATAACCTATAAGTAGTAGTAGAAGGAATCCTTTATCGCATTCTTCGCACGTTACTCGAAGTTACGTGCCTAGATAGACTAGGGGGATAACACCGAGCTAATACTTTTCCGTAACCGCCTAAACCGTAAGTACTTCGTTAAGACATTTAGCAACCGAGAGGTTAACCGTTACCTAAATAGTATATAGGATGTTATTAAGGAGTATACCGAGTTAGACGAAACCTTCTACGAGACCGAGTAGCTATACCCTTAGTAGGATAATAACCGCCCTCGTAGTAGCGGCGGAGGAGGTAACTAGAACCTAGGCCCGACTAGTAACGTAATAACTACTATAGCTACCGTAGCTAGCGCGACCGGCGCGATCGTATAGCGCCTACTATAGTACTTAGGTATTAAGAAGAAGGAAGACTTGCTAGTATACCTTTAGAATCTACTACCGCTTAACCGCGAGGGTCGTAAAGATCTAAAGAAGTAGAGTAAGTACTTCCGTTACCGTACCGGACTATATATTACTAGTAACCCCGAGTACGAGATATACGGCTATAACGGCGACTACCGCCTACCTCGACTACGTAACGCGACTCCGAACTTAAGCGCCCTCGCTACCGAGTAGGGAAATGCCGGGGCTACTACCTAAGTATAGTAGATAGTAGTTAGAACAAGAATTAGAAAGAGTATAAGATCGAGAGGTATAGAATGTAAGAGACGGACTATAGCGGAGAACTTAAGATATCGGCCTATATATTAGAACTATAGTTGCCGGATATATACCCTTATATAGTACTGCCTATAATAATATAAAATAGAAAGGTACGAGGCCTACTAGATTCTACTTTAACCTCTCTCTTTCTCGATTAGAAATATATTTATAAACATAACATCCCTCTAATACCCCTAGTTTAGAGCAAGAACTTGATACTAGGTAATAGGAAGGCGAGTACTAGACGTATTATATACGTAGCCTTAGTCGACGTTATTATCGGCGGTTGTTATTACGAGTAAATAATATACTACGTAACCGACCTCGAATACAAGATCGTCCTCGGCCTACTTTAGTTAAGCTAGTACAACCCTAACATCTTCTAGGAAACCGGCAAAGTAGCCCTTAGATCAGACTACTACTTTAGTCACTATCTTCGTAGGAAGACTTCGATAACAGTTTAGTCCCTAAACTACTAATACCGGTAACGTACGAAATACGGACTAGAGCCCTTTACTAGGGAGTCGCTAGGATTTACGGTAGGAGGGGCGGAGTTAAACGTCTCGTCCTTATATATAGACGACGATAAGAAAGTGGATTATTAAGGCGACAGTCGTTACGCTTAGGAGATATATACGTACCGGCCTAGGGCCGAGTGCTTCTATATTCTACCTACTAGTAACGAGTCTAGCGGAACGGATAGTAACGGCGAGTTAAAGCTAAGCGCAATGTTAGCTAACGACCTTAATCAGTTCCTAAATAAGCAATTTAACTATAACCCGAAGGAGAAGCTTCCGCCCGAGTACTATTATATTACGGACGCGTTCTTAGCTAAAGACTATAAAGGGCTCCCGCCTTATAGGCCGGGCATTAACTATAAAATCTATATTAAGCCCGACGGCCTATAAGAGCCTCCTTACCGCAAACCCTATAGGCTTGTACCGTAAGAGAATAAAGTAGTCAAGAAATAGGTCACTAAGTAGGAGAGCGAAGGGAAAGTCCGTAAGGCTAGTTAGAAGACAACCTAGTCCCTAGCTTCTATTCTAGTAGTACGTAAGCTAGGAGGAGGACTCCGAGTATATATTAACTATCGAGGGCTAAATATAATAACTATTAAGAACAGGTACCCTATACCTTTGATCTAGGAAACCCTTAATAGGATATATAGCAAGAAGTACTTCACGAAGCTAGACATCGTCGTAGCCTTTAATAAGCTTTGTATTACCGAGGGGTATAAATAGCTAATAGCGTTCGCTACGCGGTACGGAGTATACGAATGTCTAGTCTTACCGTTTAGTCTATATAACGGCCCGGTATCGTTTTAGTTATATATTAACAGTGTGCTATAGGAACACTCTAACGACTTCGTATCGGTATACCTAGATAATGTGCTGATTTTTAGCGACATACTCGAAGAATATATCGAGTACGTAACGAAGGTTTTAACAAAACTACGCGATACCGGGTTGACCGTAGATATTAACAAATACGAATTCTATTAGTAGAGAGTCAAATACCTAGGCCTAATCATTACGCTAGAAGGCATTAAAATAGACCCCGATCAGCTAGAATATATCTAAAGCTAGGAGGCTCTAACTAACCTAAAGGATATATAAGCGTTCCTAGGCTTTACTAACTTCTATAGACGGTTTATTAAAGCGTTCTTACGACGTATATCGCCGCTAACCAACTTGACCAAGTCTAATAGCCCTAGTAACTATAAGAACAGAAGAATCGATTAGATACTAGGGTACTAGAAGGCGTTTAACGTATTAAAGGTAGTATTTAGTAAAGCGGGCATATTAGTATATTACGTACCGGGGAGGTAGATAGTCGTTAAGACGGACTTCTCGGATTTTGTTAATACCGGCGTCCTCTCCTAATATAACGAAGAAGGCGTCCTATACCCGGGAGCGTTTTACTCTAAGAAGTTGAGTCTATAAGAGTATAACTATAAGATCTACGATAAGGAGCTATTAGCTATTATTAAGGCGTTTAAAGAGTAGAGGCCTAAATTGGCCTACGAAGTAGATAATGACACTATCGAACCGGTCAAAGTGTTTATAGATCATAAGAACCTAGAGTACTTTATAACGACGAAGTAGCTTAATCGACGTTAGGCGAGGTAGGCTAAGTTCCTCTCTTAGTTTAACTTCCGTATCGTCTATAGGCCCGGTGTTTAAGGCATAAAGCTAGATAGTCTAACGAGACGTAGCTAGGACCTTCTATAGGGGGTAGACGATCCGCGTAATTAGTATTAGTACTAGACGTTACTACCGCCTAAGCGATTCCTTAAGATCGACTCTATACGCGTAACCGTAGAAGATGTTACTAAAGAGACGGAAACTCCGCTAAACCTAGAAGTAACAGAATTTATACTAGCCGAAGCCGCTATACCGGTAGAAGCTACTACCGTATCGAAGCCTACGATAGAGGCTAATTACGAGGCTAAACTCGAGTATCGAATAGTAATAGCGTACGCCGTAGACTAGGAGCTTAAGGTAGTAATGAAGATGCTAGAGAAAGGTAACGTAATCCCGCTACTTCTTTAAAAGGCGAAGGTATACCTAGTATACTATAAGGTAGAAGGAGATATACTCTACGTCCGTAATTAGTACGGCGACTAGAGCTTATAGGTACCGGATAACTAGAAGCTATAGACTCGAATAGTAAAGATAAACTACGACGTACTAGTAGTAGGCCATCCTAGTAGAGCCCGTATATATAAGCTTATAGTACGTAAATTTTACTAGCCTAGCTTAGTAAGATTAGTACGTAGATATACCGTAAATTGCCGAGTATACCGTACGACGAAATCTCTATATACCTAACCACCTAGATTATTACATCTACTTTCTATACTAGAACGACCTTAGCGCTATATATTAGTCGACTTTATAGTAGACTTACTAGATAGCGAACTCGGCGGTATAACTTATAATAACATTATAACCGTTACGGACCGCCTAACGAAAGAAGTAGCACTTATTCCTATTAGAGCTATAATAGCGAAGAATATAGCGCGCCTATTCTTAAAGTACGTATTTAGTCGATATAGGCTCCCGGACACGATCACCTCTAATAGAGGGAAACAGTTCATCGCAACTTTCTAGAAGTAGTTATATAAGATACTACGGATTTAATGTAAGCTAAGTTCATTATATTATCCCGAGACGGACGGTTAGTCTAAGCGTACTAATTAGAATATAGAATAGTACTTACGCGCCTACGTTAATAAGGTATAGAGCGACTAGGCTAAATAGCTATACCTAGCTTAGTTTACTATTAATAACTACGTATTAGAGACTACCGGTGTCTTACCTTTCTTCGTAAACCTTAGATATAACCCCGAGTTTACGGAACGTATCGACTTATAGGTAGGCGGGGATCGCCGCTAGATAACGACTCTTTAGCGACTCGATAGTAAATCCGCCGAAGCATTCGCCTAACGTCTTTACGAGCTACATCAGTTCCTCTAAGAGAATATAAGAATGTCCTAAGCCTTATAAGCTAAGGCCGCTAACCGATATCGCCGTATCTCGCCCGACTATAAGGTAGGCGATTAGGTGTTCCTTAGTACGAAGAATATCCGTACGATACGCCCTTCTAAGAAACTAGATCGACGATATACTAGACTATACTAGATCGTAAAAGTTATACCCTCGAAGCTCTCCTATAAGCTAAAGCTCTCCGATACGTTAGCTAGACTCGACAACTATTTCTATACGTTACTACTATAGCGCGCCGACAATACTAACCTACCGCCGCTAGAGGGACAGTACCTTATACCGCCGCTACCCGTAGTTATAGTTCCTAATACGACGGAAGCTAATACCGAGGCCGACATTATAGCGGTACCCGCGGCGATTAAGTACGAGGTAGATAAGATCTTAGATATATATACGAGGAAGCGTACTAGGAAGGTAAAGAAGGAGTATAAGCGTAAGGTCGATATATAGTATAAGGTACGATAGGTCGGATATTAGGATATAGAGGATAGTAAAACTTAGTAACCTACTAAGGACCTATTTACGAGGGTAGCCGCTACTATTATAGACTTTTACTATAACCGGCCGGAGTTGTCTACGCCTATAGGTTTCGTAGCTCTATCTAACTAGTTACCGCTAGACGCTAAGGTGCTCGGACTTAATACGATTAGGATTAATAGAGACACCGTTACGAATAAGTCGACTCGTGTCACGGTATAGCCCTACGGCCTACGGCCTTCGGGTCACGTGACTTTGTGAATATGACGTAACGCCTCGGCTCGGCGAACGTCGCGCTTATCTTTAATACGCGCCTTAGCTAGAACTTCTCTTCTCCGTAGAACTTATTCGATTACTTAGCTACGACACCCTTTTACCTACCGAGAGCAGCCTAGACCCGTATTATTAAGTTCTACTACTCTAAATCCCTCTATAGTAAGTACGCGTATTATCGGCGATATTACCGACCGGTTTACGACACTTTAGTAGGAGTTAGCGAATAAGACCCCGAGTTCGAGGCGGATTAAAGTAGTATAATCGGGTGTCCTATATACGTAGGAAGTGTATAGAAGAGGAGGATACGATATAGTTAGTCGTAGACACTTTCGTAGGAGTTCGTCGAGATACGTAGGATCAATATTAATATCCGCCGAACCGTCGAGGATTCGAGACAGCCGCGACTATAGCTACCGATAATCACGAACCGTAACCGTAGTAGACCTAACAGAATAATAGAAGTTAGACTATAGTCGATAGCTAAGATCAGACCTACTAGATACGATAAGCGACGGCGGGTTAATAGTAGAAGACGGAAATTACGTATACGACTCTTAAGACTAAGTACGACCGGCGTAAGCGCATTTACTAATAAGATAGAGGACAGGGTATATTGTCGAGAGCAGATAGGTAGGGAGGCTAGTACGCGCCGCTCGACCTGTCGTATACTATGCCCCTAGATCCTATAGAAGATAGCAAAGGCGCTTAGTTCCGATACGATCTATAAGCATTTAAGCTATATACCTACGAAGAGTTAGCGGCGTTAGTTAAGAAGAGACCTAAAGCTTAGCTTAATGTCCTCGACTTTAGGATATAGATATATACTTATAGTAAGGCCTTACTTAAGAACTCTCGCGACCGAGTTATTAACCTAATAGGTAAGAAAGTCAACCTCGAGGCAGCCCTTTAGTAAGAAAAGGAGGACTCGGAAGAAGCGGCGGGTATTATTAAAGGTCTAACCGTTCAGAACGAGAAAAAGGATAGGCAAATTCAAGAACTAGAAGCTAAGGTATAGACTAAGGACGGCGATACGGAAGATGCTATAGCAGAAATCGAGAGCCTATAAGAGGATAATAACACTTAGCGTAGGTTAGTCGAGAGTCTAAAGTAGCGTATTAAGGAGCTCGAAGCACTTTAGAAGTAATAGTAATAGCCGGAGAGACTAACGACACTAGCTCGCTAGCCCTCTAAGCTACGCGCCCTCCTAGATTTATAAAAGAAGGACGTAGGAAACACTCTAGGTGTTCGCGTCAATACGTATATAGAGAAAGTCCTACTACGAGGGCTCGGAACTACGCTACTATAACGTACGGCTAGCGCGCTAGGCGGGCGTAGGCAAGAAGTCGAATTTATAGGTATTAATGACTTCGAGACCGCTTACGACGATAGTATCCGCAATATACGTACATCGACTCTATACTAGTTTATATTAGGGGGTCTCGGTAGGTTCGGCGACGCTAATAATACGCCTAATCTATACGCGCGTCCTTTTACCCCTACCCTAACTCTAGGTACGTAGTCTATAAAGTCTATTAATACATCTTAGAAGAACCCTATTAAGGTTCCACCTGTCTTCTACGCCGACCTAAAGGAAGATAAGGTCAGCTACATTAAGTAGCGTAAGAAGATTAGCGAGTACCTACTTATAGAACCTAATCGATCGGATGCCGAATTGTGTATTATATTCTACGGCCTAGTAGGCACGAACGCTCTCGGCCGTATTCGACCTTATAAGCCTACTATTAAGCATTGGAATGAGGCTCTCGAGATCCTCGACTTATTATATAGCGACTACTTCGAGAAGCATCGTTACCGTAAGGCCTTTTACGAACTCGAATAGAAGTAGGGTAAGAAGTTTAACCTCTTCTATACGAAGTTTTCCGAGTATACGCACTACCTTAGGAAGTATACTACTAAGGACGGGCGCGAGGAACTAATAGAGAACCTTAAGGAGAAGATTCTTCTACGTCTACGCGCGAAGATCGCGGGTATACGGTTTAGGAGCCTAACCGAGATAGAAGATGCTCTCCGTAATATCGAGATCGACCTCGACGACATACCGCGCTAGTAGTAGCAACCACCCGGTAAGAAGCTAAGTAGAGGAGGCCAGACCGGTAGCTAAGGTAACGCGTAACTAGGTTCCTCCGGTAGTACTAGAGGCGGCGGCGGCGGCGGCGGTCGAGGACCTATAGGCAAGCCGCGTAGCGAGCGTATAGACGAGAAGGTGTACTAATAGTACGACATAGTAGCCGCTAAGCGTACTAGCTTGATATATCGTAAGCTTACGAAGGATGAAGCGGCGTACTAGAAGGACAAGACGTTCTACTACGTATATAAGAGCCCGGACTATAACTAGTAGTACCGATCTTACGAATAGTTCTAGTTCCGTAAGGGTAATACTAGAGGTAACGTAGCTACTACGGTCGACTAGAACCTTATCGACTTCGAACCCTAATAATAGGGAAACGGGGTAACTCTAGACTAAGGCGTATAGTTTAGAGTATAGCTATTGTTACTATAGCTAACATTGCGCCTAATAAGGATCCTCCTAAGAATATCTACGAGCACCTTACGTTAGAAGAACCGAGCACATATCCGTTAGGCAAAGGCCCGCTAAGGATGTTAGAACCTACGCTAATACCCTAGTAACGAAACAAAAAGGTCAACCTACTATAGCGGCAGACTTCGGAGGTAGATATGCCTAAGGTTATAGATATCGAGACTATAAAGGTCGGAGTAATCAAAGTCGATATCCCGCTACGTAGTAATCGTCTTATTATATACGGCACCGTTAAAGGCAAGCCTACTAGATACCTAGTAGATCTAGGCGTATAGTCGATCTTTTATAGCACGAAGTTTATAAAGGATTATGATCGGACAAAGCTACCTACTCTATTTAGAATCGGTATAGTAGACCCGTTTAAGAAGAACGAAGCTACGGAGTACGTAAAAGCGACTCTAGACCTAAACGGTCACGTCGAAGAATTGAACTGCTTTGTTACCGGCATTAAGTATAACTTTATTCTTAGTATACCGTAGGTATAGAAACACCTACTAGACTTCGGGAACTAGACGAACACCGTTACGTTCACGTCTTACTACGGAGACTATTACGAAAGAATACTAACGACGGTACGCTATTAACTAGAAAAACAAGCTCGGTAGTAATAGCGTACCGATCGGACAGACGTAGCGGCAATTATAGGCATTGACATCTCGTCTATAAGTGCTACGGAGGCCGTAGAATGTCTAGAAGATTAGCTTAAAGAGGGCTAATAACTATAAGAAGGCTATAAGATTTAGGAGCAGAATGACGACGCGCCACCTATAACTAAGGAGGAGGCTATAGAAGAAGTTAGTGTGTAGCTCAGCGCTATAGTAGCGTCCGACTTCTAATAATATATAAAAGGCAAAGACGAAGTAGACCTAGATATATCGCTTCCGCGTAAATTTAAGTCGCGACGTAAGGCCTTCGTTCTACGTATAGGAGACGATACCTTACCTCCTTATCGTAAAGGAGACGACCTCGCTATCGACTTTGACCTAGGTGCTAAGCTGCCTTTCGCTCGACTATATCTAATAAGCCTATAGGAGCTCGAAGTCGTAAAGAAGTATATCGACGACTTGAAGACGAAAGGCAAAATTAGAGAAAGTACGTTATATATTACATCGCTAGTCATTATTATTAGAAAGCTAGGTAGTAGACTACGGGTCTACGTAGACTATAGAGTAGTTAACGCTATTACGATCAAGAACCGATACCCTATCCCGTAGGTTCGAGAGACACTATAGCGAATAAGCGGGTACTAATACTTTACCGTGCTCGATGTCGTTACTGCCTTTAATGAACTACGTATCCGAGTAGGCGACGAATAGAAGACTATATTCACCTTACGGTATAGGACCTTTAAGTACCTAGTAGTGCCCTTCGGATTCTATAACGCTCCTAGCGTCTTCTAGGCCTACATTAATAAAGCCCTAAGGCCTTACCTTAACGACTTCGTTACCGTATACCTTAATAATGTAATCGTCTTTAGTAGTATAAGAGAGGAGTATATAGAACATATACTTAAGGTACTAGACTGCTTCATCGATACTAAACTACTATTAGACATCGCAAAGAGCAAGTTTTTCTAGAAGGAAGTCAAGTACCTTAGTCTAATTATTACTACCGAAGGTATTAAGATAGACCTAAAGAAGATCAAGACGATCCTCGAGTAGGAGACACCTAGAAGCGTGAAGGACGTCCTTTCCTTCCTCGGCCTCGCGAACTTCTATCGAAGGTTCGTAGAAGGCTTCTCGAACATCGTACTACCTATAACTACTCTTACGAAGGGGGTCGGTAGTAAGGACAAGTCAAAGCGACCTACGAAATACACTTGGAACTAGACACTAGAGTGCTAGTAAGCTTTTAATAGGCTTAAGGCGGAGTTCACGAAGTAACTAGTGCTATAGTACTTTGACCTAAGCAAGCCTTACGTTATCGAATACGACGCCTCTAATAGATATACCGGTAGCGTTCTTTTATAGATCGGAGAAGACGGACAGCTTTACCTAGTTATATACTATTCGTAGAAGATAGATCTAGCCGAGTGTAACTATAAGATCTACGACAAGGAGCTCATAGCTATCGTTCGAGCTTTTGAGGAATAGCGGCTAGAGCTAATAGGTAGTAAGACTAGGGTATTGTCTAATCACCGCGGTCTATAATACTTTATAACTACTAAGTAGCTAAATCGCCGACAAGTACGATAGAGTAAATTCTTGTCCGGGTTCGATTTCTAGATCGAATACCGACTAGGCAAGCTAGGCGGTAAGCCTAATGCCCTAATACGCCGTACTTAGGACATAGACGTAATAGACGATATTAAGAACAGATAATAAACGGTCTTAAAGGAACGTAACCTCGCCCCTAAAGTATAGGAGTCTCTTCTAATAACGTATACGAACGCTCGCGACTAATATTAGCTCGCGCTTACCGTACTTAACGCGAACGAGGCGTCTATTAAGGAAGAGATCTAGAACGCCTACGATTAGGACGAGCTCGTAGTAGTAATTAAGAAAGGCCTATAAGCTAGCGACAGTCGGCTACCGTAGAAATTGAACACGTACATCAATCTTAGCGAGTACGAACTAGAGCACGACCTGATTTATATTCAAGGCCGCCTCTACGTACCTAATAGTAGCAATATCCGCGAAGAACTTATAGCCGCTTATTATAATGCCCCTATAGCCGGCTACCCGGGGCGCGAGAAGACATACGAGCTAATAACTCGTACGTACTATTGGCCTAGTATATAGGCTAACATCGTACGATATATAAAGAACTGTTATATATATACTAGAACCAAGGCTTTCTATAATAGATAGATAGATTTGTCATTCCCCTGTTCTAGGACCCTATCCGGCCTATATAGGTATATATCTATTGTTATGTACAAAGGGAAACCCGAATAGGTGAAAACCCTTCCCGCCCCCGACTACTCCTTATCTAGATTAGCTTTCCCTCTAAACGTACGTAGTCTATGTCACTACCCCGTTAGCCCCCGCTCCTAGCCGGTCTCGTCGCGCTACGTCGTGTCCTCTCTTCCTATACTGCTCCTACTAGGCGGTACTATTCTAGCCAGCCCTTCTCTAGTATCTAGTTCGTAATGCGCCGTAGGTCTTTAGCGTTATTAAGAAGTGCCCTAATCGTCCGGTTCCTCGCCTTTACTATCCACTCCCCCCTTCCTAGCGACCACCTCGGACAGACGAGGAGTACGTACCGTACGTTCTAGGAGCGATAGCCGTAGGGGCAGCTAGTATTCGTGTATCCTAGAACCTTCCTCTATAATAGGTACCCCTAGAGGCCGATATGTTCGCTTCGTAGTTAGGTTACTATGCTACTCTATGCCCTCGTAAGGCGGTAGTAGATAAGCTTCGGGGGGTGCTTGACCGCGGATTTTGTAGCTGACTATTCCTTAGGTTGTCCCGCTAGCTAAGGGCGTCTACTATGCCCTACAACCTAGTTGTTCTACCTCTCTTTCTATAGTTACTCTACAAACGATTTCTTACCTTCCTATTATATTGCTAGCTATTCGTCCCTTACCCGGTAGTTCGGCTCGTTTCCGGGTCGAATGCCCTTATACGCTAGTACTAATTCGCGGGCCCTTACGACTATACTGGCGATGACCTTCTATACTAGGTACTATGCCGACTTGCCTAAGTAGGAGGTCCGTAGTCCCTAGATGTATAGGTCGATCGGCGGTATAGCGGTCTCGTACTTAAGCATCCTCGTTAGTGTCGACTTATATGCCCCGGTGACCTTCCTTAGGCATTGGTTTTGGATCTTCGCTAGCGGCGCGACGAGTCCCTTCGATAGGTAGGCCCTCTCGCCTAAGGACTATACTTAGCTACTATAGGTAAGGACTGGCCGTATAATAGCCGTATATAGAAGTCGTGACTACCGGAAGTCCGCCCCCTATATAGACGTAGTGAGCCTCTAGTATAATGCTATATTCTGTTCAGCTTTCCGTAATATTACCTATACGTACTTCCTCTACCGTAGCGCCGGGTCCACCTATAGTCCGAGGATCCTAAGCTGATTTGCCGGGTTAGTCGTGTGCCCCTATATCTAGATAGAAGCTTGCATATTGTGGAACCGTAGCCGGCGCGTAAAGTGTATCAGATTGTACTTTTCTAGGGCAAACCGAGCCCCGTGCCTCCTAGCCTAGTCCTCGTAGATCTTGTGCTTCTCTTCTAGTAGCCTATAGTTCTCCTTAATCGAGGAAGACTACGCTAGGATGTTTGTGTCGTCTACGAAGCCGCTCGTAGCGGTGTTCTAGGATTCTAGGGCTGGGAGTAGCGTCGCTATAAAGAAGAGGAACAGAATAGGTACTAGCGTTAAGCCTTACGGGATTCTAGTATAGACTACTTGAAATAGGCTTCTGTACTAGCCGACTAGGATCGACGTACTACGGTTTTAGAGGTAGGACCGTACGAAGTTAACAAGCCACTTAGGGAGTCCTTTCGACCTTAGGATATAGAGAAGCCGCGGGTATAACACGTAGTCGAAGGCTCCCGATATGTCTAGGCTAAGTAAGGAAGCCACCTTGTCCCTATTCTTATACTAGATAGCCTTTACCTAAGAGGTAATAAGTTCTATCGCGGATAGCGTCGATCGCTATAGGCGCGTACCTATCTAGGTGTCCGGGAGTAGGGAGTGTTCCTCTACCGCCTCGGAGAGTCTCGTTATAACTAGCTTCTTAAGCGCCTTCCTAAGAGTGTTAAGGAGCGCAATTAGGCGGTACGACTTTACCTACGTATAGTCTTCCTTCTACGGCTTGCGTAGGACCACTATCGTCGATTGTTTAAAAGCTATCGGGTAGTATCCGGTCTATAGGTAGGCGTTAAAGATCGCTATAACTACTAGGGCTAGTTAATCTCTATACTTCTTTAGTAGCTCGTTTAGGATCCTATCCGGCCCCGGGGCTTTCTTCGCCGGCAACTTCCTTAGTATAGCGGTAACTTCTCCCTCGGACACCTCCTATTAGACCGCGATACTAGGGGCTAGGGGAGTAGAGCTGTTTATGTCGCTTAGATCAGCCTCGACTAGGGGTAGGAAGAACTTGCTAGCTAGTAGACGCGCCTTGGCCTCGGGGTCGCTAACCGGGCCACTAGGCGATTGTAGCGCTAGGATAGAGAAGGAGGGGCCCTGTGTAGGGTCCTGTCGGGCCCATTTCGCTAGCTTCTACATCCTCTCTAGCTTGCCGGCGATTTCTTCTACTATAGCCCTCTAGCCGACTGCTTTCTCCCTCCGTATTATAGCTTTCTTCTGTTAGTATGCCTCCCTATATACGTTCTAGGCCTCCTCGCTATAGCTGCTCGTCTATACCCGGCGGGCTCTCCTTGCTTCTCTTACTACCGTAGTGCACTCCGGCGTCTAGTATAGTTTAGACTATGTCGTTAGTTAGGCAAGCGGAACGTAAAGTGAGGTCGCTTTTCTTATTTCGTCTATTAACCCCTAGACTACTTCGTCTATCTCGTCTTTACTGTTATATTACTACTACGCGATCTGGACTAGCCTCTTAGAGTTATCGAGGTACGCCTAGATGTTGGCCTAGTAGGCCTTTCCCTAGTTTAGCTTAGGGGTTCTCGCTAGTGTACGTTGTATCTATGTCGTAATAGAGGTCCTGACTAGTATGTGGTCTAACGACGCCTCGAGTTCATATTCGATCCTATAGTAGGTTACCGTATAGTAGTAGCTATCTAAGATCTAGGAGAGGTCGATCGTGCCTTAGAGTCCCCCTCTCTTCTAGGTGCCTAGGTCCTTCGGGGTATTAAGGGCAATTGCGTTACTCGCTATCAAGTCGAGTACTTCGTCGGCTATAGGGTGCGGCTATATAAGGCTTTCCTAGGAAGGGTGGTGTATGTTAAAGTCTCCTACTACGATGTGGTACCCTTGTCTCTTGAGCGCACTGTCTAGGTGTCTATAGACCCCTAGGTCGCGGCTAGACCTCGAGGCTAGCGGTTGTATATATAGGTTGTGTATCTAGGTACTACCTACGTAGAGGGAGGTAATATCGCCCCCGCCTTCTTCGTCTACGTAGTATACTACCTCCTAGTCGGATTCTAGTATGTCCTTGCTAATATAGAAGTACGTACGGGGTCTACCGTCGCCTCGTAGGCATGTCGTATAGCCTAGTGACTTGTAGGTCGTTAGTCTCTTATAGTACGGGTTAATCTATAGCTCCTAGATTATAAGGACGTAGTGGACGCGCGGGTCCGCCTCGTGTAGGAAATAGTTCTAGACTATATCCTTGCTATAGTTGACGTTATACTAGATAATGCTAAGCGTGTCGAGGCTAGTTATCGGCATCGACAATCATTTCCTCTATATCGTCCTATGTCCTACTGCCCTATACGTCCTAGTCTACGCCTATCGGCTATGTACTAAAGGGGAGCCGGGCCTAGTTAGATTCCCTCGCCGTAGCTAGTAGAGCACGTGGCCTCCCGTACGCCCTAGGCTACGCATCCTTTATATCGTTCTCGGCCCTAGGGCGCTTATACCCGACCGCCGCTAGTTAGTTCCGGTATAGGCTAGCCTTACGGTCGCCGTAGAATCTTAGGGCGACGGTTCTATTTATAATTGCCTTGTTTTTCGCTAGTTTCCGCTATAGGCATTCCGTACTATACGATAGGTAGTGCCCCGGACAGTTCGCGTACCGTCTCGTAGTCGATATATAGTCCCTAGACATATAGTCTCCTATATAGTTCGAGCAGGCCTGCTTGTTTATACACGTGTAGGTTTGGTGTCTATACTGTTAGTATTTGAAGCATTAGAGGACACGAAAGGATAAGGAGTGCTTTTCTACTATCTTAAGGCTATATTGCTAGACTAGGCCTTGTTCTATCGCTAGATCCGCCGCTTTCGCGTCTTATAGCTATACTATTAGCGCCGAGGCCTTCTTGCCTTCTGGCCATTTCCTATAGAGCCAAGTCGCCTTCTAGATTAGAGAGTTAAGAGTGACCGGGTTGTCCTCTTAGAGAGCGCGTAGGTGACCCTAGTTAGTTAGGTCAAACTCCTTAGGTATATAGTGGACTAGGATCGTGAATTGTTTCGTTAAGACCTTCGCTAATGCCGTAACCTTAGATGCCCACTATAGCTATACCTCTAGGTGCCTCCTAGTAGTAGTAGAGCTAGTATAGATCTATAGAGTACCGTTAGACTATTAGTTCACTACGACCACCCCTAGTTAGTTGATTCGTTAGGCGAGCTCCTTGTTCGATAGCTTCGTAACTTCGGCCTAGTCTTCCTTTACTACAATACGGATCGTAACTACATCGTACGTTAGGCGGGGGCCTAGTATCGATACCGCGACCGATGCCTAGCTATAGGGGTGTTGATTCCGGGTGGCCTTGCTAATCGCCTAGGACGTCGTCCTTATTTCTTATTGCCCTCGGTAATACGATAGTATAAGCGCCGTACGTAGCTAAGAGATCATTACCTATAGAGACCGGTAAGGGAGCTAATCGTTAGTTTCTATACTTTTTACGTCCTCTATAAGTTGCTACTAGTTGTCTTAGGGGGGCTTCGCCTATAGGGCCGTAGGCGCCGTTAGTACCGTAGCCTAGGCTACTATTGCCTAGGAGTTGCCTAATGTAGCTAGGCACCTCCGCGGCGTTTGGAGCTAAAGAAACAGGGTGAAGAGAGCTTTAAGCTATCCAGATTGAATGAGGTAGAACTCCCTTAGTCCTAGGGGTAGTGGCCTGCTTTTTATATCGTTAGAATGGCCTTGATAAGAGCTTTCGAATGTGTCGTGTTTTGGCGTAGAGATCGATAATTCCGCTATAGTTATGTCGGGGTCCTAAGGCTTTCTATAATACGTACTAGGGCAACCTTAAGCAAATCCCGATACCTAACGGTATATTCGAGGAAGTGGCCCTAGACTATATTATAGCACTTCTAGATAGCTATAGCCCGGAGGGCGTCAAGTATAACAATATCCTTACCTTGACATGTCGTCTTATAAAGCGCAAGTACCTTATACTAGTCGTCGACATAGAGCCCGAGATAGCTATAGATATAATTATCCGCTACTTTATTAAGGATTAAGGCCTGTTCCGCTCACTACTCAGACCGCGGCTCGTAGTAGGTGAGTCGCTTCTAGAAGAAGCTTTGCGAACGCCTAGGTATTAAGTATAAGATGTCGACGGCATAGCACCCTTAGACCGATAGTTAGTCCGAACGCACGAACTAAGTTATAGAGTAGTACCTACGTATATACATCAATTACGCCTAAGACAACTAGTACGACTAGCTACTAATAGCGGAGTTTGCTTTGAATAGTATAAAAAGCACTACCGGCGTGTTACCGTTCTTCGTAACCTTAGGAAGAAACCTAAGAATAGAAGTTCTTAGTAGACCTACCCGTACGGACGTACTACTAGCTACGTAGAAAATTAGCTAGTAAGATATAGACGCTTTCGCAACTTATATAAGCCATGTACACACACATTATATTAACTAGCTTAAGTATATATAAGTATAGCTTAAAGCCGACTATTAGAAATATAGCCGGAGACCTACGCGGTTATATAAGGTAGAAGACAAGGTTTAGCTCAATTTACGTAATATTTGTACTAAACGACTAGCGAAGAAGCTTAATCATAAGAACGTAGGCCCCTTCACGATCATAAAGAAAGTAGCGACCGATGTCTACGAACTCGACCTACCTACGAGTATAAGAATATACTACGTGTTCTATACCGACCTACTACGACTATCCGCCGAAGACCCGTTCCCTTTATAGACGTACGAACCTACGCTTACCGAAGTCGATAGCAAAGTTAAGGAATGGCACGATACCGTAGTAGTGGTGGATAGTCGCTAGACTAGAAAAGTAAAGAAGAGTGTTAGCTATACTATTAGATAGGTAGATAGGTTATATACTAAAGAACCTTACATTAACTTGAAAGGTACTATAGACGAACTTGTAGCAGACTACTATTATAAGAACCCTCGCGCTCTAGGACCTCTACGCGGATAGTAAGCACTAGAGCCTAATGTAACCGAGCTAATAGACTCGGCGGACAGTACTAGCGATACTAATAACGACGCGACCGGTACCGCCGACGCTAAGCACTAGTCACGATACAACCTAAGGCGTGCTAAGGCATAATAAACAGTCACTTCGTTTCTACGATCTGCGCCTAGGACTCGCTACCGCTAGTAACGTCGCTTTGCTCGTAGCTTAGGCTCGTCTATAGTCGTATCTTTATATATACCGGAGTTTTAGATTATAGAGTTAGATAGATATACCCTATAGAGCGTTGCTTATTTTAAATTGATAGATACCGCCTCGTAGGCGCTTAAGGCGATTTAAGAAGGGGGGTGGTGTCACGGTATAGCCCTACGGCCTACGGCCTTTAGGTCATATAACTTCGTAAATATAACGTAACGCCTCGGCTCGGCGAACGTCGCGCTTATCTTCGATACGCGCCTTAGCTAGAACTTCTCTTCTCCGTAGAACTTATTCGATTACTTAGCTACGACACCCTTTTACCTACCGAGAGTAGCCTAGACCCGTATTAACTCGAGCCTTACCTTTAATAGAATCTAATCCGTATATATTTACTACGTACCGCTATATAAGTCAGGTTACGGAAAAGCCTACTCTCGTAACTAGGGTCACCGGTATAAGTAAAACTCGCCGCCCTTAGCTCTACGACCGTAACGGTAGTTATACCGATACTCGAGTAGGACCCGTAGGGCCTATAATAATACCTAACCGTAGTTATAAGGATTATACGCGAGTGTTCGCCAAAGATAGGCTTAGGCCTAGGGCGTACTAGCTAACTAAGTAACGTGTTTTATAAATAGTAAAGGCTAAAGATAAGGAGTCTATACGGTAGATAGAGTAAGATCTAGAGGATAACTAGGCTTTTATAAGGGTATAGAGTTTAACGAGTAAGTGGCCGTATAAGACGGTAGGCGTACGAGTGAATATAGACGCTTAGAGGACTAAGACGACTTTTTAGAGGGGGGGTACTATTACGGGCTACCCGCGACCCTTTACTACTAAAGCGTCGGCCCGGCTATTCCGCGGACCTTCCGTATTAGGTTAGCGCGGCTTAGTATAACTATTGTTAAGATGTAGCATCTTAAAGGGAGTCAACAATTAGGAAGTAGTCTAGTAGCCTAAGGCATCTACGATGACTTAGCTTGTAGGGAGATACCTTCTCTCCCCTTTAGCTTAGATAGACATCTAACACAATCAACATATTAGTTCCTAATATATTGCTGTATGCTCGTGCTATTAGTTAGTTGAAGATTAATTTCTTACTCTACTCCGCTACTATCTACCCGTACCTATTTAATAGGTTATAAGCCCGGGTTTGTGTAGGAATAAGAGCAACCTATATCAGTATAGGTTACTTATATCCCTTGCTATCGTAGCAGAAAACATCTAGGAATCAGAAGTCTACCCCGTCTATCCTATTAAGGAGCTTAGTTCGATACTAAGTAATAGGTAACCTAGACAAGGACTCTGTACGGCTTACTTAAAGCCAATACCTTGAAGATACTCTGTAGGCAGAACTGCATCGAGATACTATCAAGAAGGACTTCAAGTAAGTCATTTGAAGCTCTGCTAGGAGAGACAGACCTGTGTCCTAGCCCCGAGACCTCACACCGCTCCTTCTTTACTTTACCAAGCAGGCCTTGGTATCCACACCTACGAACTTTCCCATTCTACACCAGAAGCCTCAGCAGGATCTGAGCCACCACCTTGGAACATACACACCTTGTTTCATTACATCCAATTTATTATGGATTCATACCAAGAGAAGACAGAGGAGAAGGGAGGCAAAATCCCAATTCTTAGGAGGGACAATTGGAAGAGATGGTTCAACCTTTAGAGATACAAGATAGAGAGCCAATCAGCATTCTTTGCAATTGATGACCTAATAGAAGTGTCTTTTGACAACATCAAGGGCAAGACTCTGAAACTCCAAGAAGAGGCTACAACTAAAGAGATCCTCAATACGCTAACATAGACAAGACACAATACAGTATACAACTTCAGTATCCTTAGTAGGATCACAGAAGAAGATGAATTTGAGCTTGAGGGCTCATGTGAATCTAGAAGAGCTGCTGAGAAGTGGGTGTATCTCTGGAACAAGTATAGCCAGGTGCTACCAACCCATGCACATGAGCTCACAAAGCAATTTGTGACCTTTGAGATGAGTGAAGAGTTCACCATCAGATCTGCATGGACACACCTGGTTTCTCTTGGAAAAAGGATTGCTGATGTTGACCCAGAGGGTCAGCATTACAGGAAAGCTGATGTGAGGATGACCTAGCTCTTAAGCTCACTGCCACCTGACTACTATATAGCCAGGGATACTATCATGGCTCAGCTAAAGATGGATCATGAAAGGACCTTAAAGATCCTTGAAGCTCAAGAAGCTAGGTTGGATCCCTCTAAGGCTGAGTATGGCATGGCAGCCACCTGGGTCAAGCCCTTAGGTCTAGCAAGACCACTCTCCTGCCTTCTCTGTGAGAAGGATCATCTGATCAAGGACTGCCCTAGTTTGCCTGAGGCAAGAAAGGTCCTTAGATCTCATTCCCAACCACCATCTTCCTAGAATACAACACATGTCAAGAAGAAGAGAACTCCACCACCCACTTCAAGGAGGACACCAAGAGAGAAGTCCTCTATAGAAGAACTTAAGAAAATGGTGAAGAAACTCAGCTCTGACATGCTGTCACTCCAGAAGAACTAGGCCTAGTCTTATACCTCTAAAGCAAAGAAGACTGGAAAAGGTTTCTCCGCCCAAGAGTCACTATGCAGCTCATCCCTAGAGACAATGTCTGATAATGATGAGTATGATGAAGTGGCTCACTCAACTGCAGAAGTCTAAGGCAAGTTCCCCTCGTCAGAGTGGTTACTTGACTCCTATGCTTCATCCTATATGACTAACCAAAGCTGCCTCTTTAGATCTATGACTCCCTTGACAAGGAAGAAATGGATCAAAGTGGGAGGTGGGTTTTTATTGGCCACTTATATTAGGAATGCAGAGATGAGTGGGAGAGCTGGCAGAAAAGTTGTTTTGGAAGATGTCCTGCTTGTACCTAAGCTAGGAGTGAACCTGGTTTCATAGAACCAGTTTAGTAAGCAGTTTGGTGTGCAACCTCCATCATTTTCTCTTGTTTCCCCCTCTAGTGAGACTGTTGTCCAGACAAAGCTCCTTAGGGGGGGTTCCATTTATTGATGAGATTTCTCCTCTGCTACAAGAACGGGCACATTACTCATCATGTGCACCACCAATAGAGAATGCCTTTGTGACTGCTCAATCAGAGACCGACCTGAAGCAGTGGGAGCTTTGGCATAGAAGATTTGCACACTTTGGGAAGAATTTGCTCCAGAATCTTCACAAGGTAACAGACTTGAAAGAACCCATTCCTATCCCTAAGGATAGCTTTCACCAGTGCAGAGTATGCTCAATAGCAAAGATGAAGAAGTACAAAGGCAAAGTTATAGAGAGAAGACCTGAAAGACTTGCCCTTGTATCTATTGACATATGTGGCCCACTACCAATCTCAAGACTAGGATTCAAATACTGGCTTGAGATTGTTGACAACTTCTCTAGGAAGAAGTGGACCTTTCCTCTTAGGAAAAGAGAAGATGCTCTAGTTGCTCTCCAGAACTAGAAGATCAAAGCAGAGAGGAAATCATTAGCGCAGCTGAAAGCAGTAAGACTTGACAATGCAAAAGAACTTATTGCATTAGTGAAGTAGTGGGAGAAGGATTTGGGGATTGGGCTCGAGCCGACTGAGGCATACAACTCTCTACAGAATGGACCAGTTAAGAGGTCAATACAAACCTCAAAGGACTCTATAAGGGCAATGCTTGAAGAGGCTAAAATGCCGGTTGAATTTTGGCCTGAAGCACTAGAGGCCCAAACTTATATAAGGAACAAACTGCCAAATGGCCTAGATTACGATGGGTTCAAGGTTTCACCAGATGAGGCTTTTGATGGTATCAAACCGACCATCAACCATTTGAAAGTTTAGGGATGCAAAGCTGTTGTCTATATAGACACAAGATCCCAACCTCAATAGGCAAGAAGTGACAAGCTAATGAATAGGGGTAAAGAAGCAGTGTTTATTAGGTATGTTGAAAACACAGCTAAAGCCTGGCTCTTTTGGGAACCAGACATGAGAGCTGTTAAACAACACACACATGCAGACTTCTTTGAGGACCAGCCTGGAGGTGATATGGGTCTCAATGTTCCAACATTGAATCTACTAAGCAGTGCACTAGCTAGGAAGCTCTTAGGAAGGCCGAGGAAGAACGTATCCTTAGGACAATCTACCTACCATTCAGGCGTCCATCAGAGCCCCCCCGAAATAGATCAGCCAATTGAGAGCCCTAAAGTCGCTCAGCCGAGAAAGCTGTTTGTGCAACTTCCCTAGCCTCCGGAGAACGTAGGGGAATTTCAGAAAATCGATCAGCCAATTGAGAGAAGCCCCCTAGATCCCTAGGAAATAGACGTTACTAGGTCACAAGTGACGGTCCCTAAATCATCCCTTAGAAAGAGAAAGGCTGACTATGATGTTGAGGGCTATGACATGAAACAGAAAGCCCCAAAATCCATGGTCCCTAAGCCCGAACTAACCACTGAAGTGGGAGAAGCAATGGACCTCTCAGAGAACCTTGCTGCTTTTCACCAAGCTTTCTTTGTAGCCATACAATCAGTGGACAGTTCAATACCATAGGATAGCGAATTCCTGGAAGAAGTTGAGGAAATGGCCTTTGTAGCAACTGTAGAAGCCATTGCATACAAGCAAGAGGTCCCAATTCCAAAATCCTACAAGGATGCTATGAATGACAAGAAATGGGGACATCTTTAGAAGGAAGCAATCCAAAAGGAACTAGATGCTCTATAGAGTAACAACACCTGGGAAAATTCTGTTCCACCAAAAGGAGCAAATCTGGTTACATCAAGATGGGTCTTTGATATTAAGAGAAGCATTAGTGGAGCTATTGAAAAGTTCAAGGCTAGACTAGTTGTAAGGGGCTTCTCACAGAAGTTTGGTGTTGACTTTATAGAGACATTTGCACCTACAGTAAGACAGGACACCCTTAGGGTGTTTATGGCTATTGTGTGTAAGAAGGATCTTCATCTTCACCAAGTAGATGTGAACAATGCATTCACAGAAAGCACCCTCTATGAAGACATCTTTATGTTACCACCACCAGGAGTTGAGCTTCTACCAAACATAGTGTTCAAAATCCTCAAAAGCTTGTATAGACTTAAGCAAGCAGCTAGAGATTGGAATCAACTCTGTGTGTCAAAGCTTAGAGAGATTGGATTCACACAGTCAGAAGTGGATCTATGCCTACTTATCTATAAGAAGAGGGAGATCATAATCCTTATATATGTAGATGACATTCCAATTGCTGCACCAAAGTTGACAGATGTTCTCTGGTTCAAAAGAGAACTTGGCAAGATCTTCAAGATCAAAGATCTAGGTGAACCTGAAAAGATCCTTAGTATGAGAGTCACAAGGGACAGGAAGAGAGGAATCCTGAAACTTGACCAAGGACACTTTGTTAGGGACAGCCTAGCCAAGATGGGAATGAACCATAAGAAGGCAGCACCTACACACTCACCTATAGACAGCTATGGGGCCCTCAAACCTTCAAGCCACATAGATGAGAGGTGTGACAAGGCAGAGTACTAGAGTATTAATGGTACTTGGATATGGCCAGCAACAATCACAAGGCCAGACATTGCTTTTGCCCTAGGAAGGATGAGCTCATTTGTGAGTGACCCATCCACCTACCACATGAAGGCTTTGAAGAAGATCACTAGGTACCTAAGATCATACCCTGATCTAGGACTTTAGTTCTTAAAGTCTGGAAAAGGACACCTTATTAGATACTGTGATTCTGATTATGCAATGGACAAAGCAGACAGAGTCTCAATCCTTAGGTATGTCTTCTTCCTCTGTGGGGCACCAGTTTCTTGGATGAGCAAGAAGCAAAAGTCCGTAGCAACATCCACAATAGAGGCTGAATATATGGCTATGAATGCATGTGCGAAGTAGTCCCAATTCCTAGCTTCACTGCTAAGGGAAATGGATTGTCCAGAGTTAGTAGGAGACTGTTCCTATCAACCAAGAATCACTAGAAACCAGGAGACTGTATCAAATTTGAGACCAGTCCAATTAAGAGGTGACAATCAAGCTGCCCTCACCCTAGTGAAAGATGCACATGTTCATAACAAGTCGAAGCACATTGACATTGCCTATAACGCTGTTAGGAAACTTTGGTAGAGGAGGCTTATTGCTGTTGAGTACACCCCAACCTCTAAGATGGTTGCAGACGGGTTTACAAAACCAAAGACTGGTCCACACTTCCAGAGGTTTGTAAGCCAGCTGAACCTGTCATAAAAAGGTCTAAGTACTATTGACAGGAAGTGAGCAGACTGTAACCTCCTATACGAGATGAGTGGGAGTGTTAAGATGTAGCATCTCAAAGGGAGTCAACAATCAGGAAGTGATCTGGCAGCCTGAGGCATCCACGATGACTCAGCTTGTAGGGAGATACTATCTCTCCCCTTTAGCTTAGATAGACATCCAACACAATCAACATATTGGTTCCTAATATATTGCTGCATGCTCGTGCTATTAGTCAGTTAAAGATTGATCTCTTACTCCACTCCGCTACTATCTACCCGTACCTATTTAACAACTATATAACTTTGCCGCGCCTCGCGCTCCTCTTTCGTAGCTTCGTAGAACAATAACTATCTCTCTCGGACCCTATAGTACGCGCGCCCTAATATAGATATTAGAATAAGGAGGATAGTAAGACCTAGTAACCGGCTAAGAATATATTTAAACACGCGGCCACCGCTATTATAGACTTTTACTATAACCGGCCGGAGTTATCTACGCCTATAGGCTTCGTAGCTCTATCTAATTAGGTCCTCCTAAGTAATAAGGTGCTCGGGCTTAATACAATTAGGGTCAATAATAACACCGTTACAAATAAGTTGTCTCGAGCTATACCTCTAATAGAATCTACTTAGTATATATTTACTACGAAACTTATAGAGCCTATAATAATACCTAACCTAGGCTATAAGGATTATACGCGAGTACTAGCCGAAGACAGACTTAGGTCTAGGGTAAGCTAGCTAACTAGGTAGTATATTTCTCGAAGGGAGCCGGTCGCGGATAGGCTAGTTATAGATAGATAGGATGTAGATATATTACTAGACAATAATAAGACATTAGAGGATAATTAGACTTTTGTACGGTTATAGAGCAGTACGGGTAAGTAGCCGTATAAGATAGATAACGCTTAGAGGACTAAGACGCGTTTTAAGAGGGGGGGTACTATTACGGGTAGCCCGCGACCCTTTACTATAGCTACGTCGGCCCGGGTGAACCGCGGACCTTCCGTATCGGGTTAGCGCGGCTTAGCTTTACTTTATAACTTCGCCGCGCCTCGCGCTCCTCCTTTGTAGCTTTATAGAATAATAACTCTCTTATTTAGACCCTATAGTACGCGCGCCCTTATAACGACCTAGAATACGCGCCTATCGCGATAAGAGCGATCGAAGCCCTATACGAAGAGGCAATAGCCCTCTAAGGCGTATTAATACTACTACCTCTATATACCGTAATAACCTTCCGCCCGAACCTTCTAACTACCGAGCCGCTATAGAATACCGCTTCTCCTAATAGTAGATCGAAGCTATAGCTAAGGAGTTTACTACAGCCCTAGTAATAGGCACATTTAGATAGGTAATAAAGGAAGAGAAGGATTAGGATACTTAGTAAGAGGAGGGACTTTAGCTACTACTACCGCTAAAGTAGGTATATAAATATAAAGTAGACGAGTACGGTATACTAAAGAGCTTTAAGGCTAGGCTATACGTAAGAGGCAATTTATAAGAAACATACTTAGATATATACGCCGCTATACTACTAGTAAGTATATTCCGCCTCTACTATACTATAGCCGTAAGCTTCGACCTAGAAGCCGAACAATTTGATATTATTAACGCCTTCCTAAACTCGGACCTACTATATACTATATATCTATAACTACCTCCTAGAATCGATAGGCTATCCTATAGATATGCCCTTAAGCTAGTTAAGGCCCTTTACGGTCTAAAGGAGTCCCCTTTATTATATATAACTCCCTAACCGAGACGCTAGCCTCCCTTAGACTAGTACTCCTATCGGACTCCAAATATATCTACTATAATAATAAGGTTATATTCTTCTTTTACGTTAACGACCTAGTTATACTCTACTACCGTAAGTATAAGGCCTATACTACTAATATTAAGTAGCGGCTACTTACTAAGTACGAGATATACGAGCTTAGTAATCTCTCCTAGTTCCTAGGAATTAAGGTTACGCGCGATAGAAACAAGCGCTTACTATAGCTCTCTTAAGAAGACTATATTAAGAAGCTAGCCGCTAAATTTAGTATATCTACGAATATACGTAAAACGATAGTACTAGTAGATCAACACCTTAATTAGACCGTTCTAGAGGGTTATTAACCTACCTCTTATAACAGTTTATTATCGTATTAATATAAAGTAGCTAGGTATATAGGAAAGAGGAGCGTAAGGTACGCCGAGGTTATATATAGCCGAGGCGCGCTAGTAACGCGCGGTCACGTGACCTATATACTAGCTAACTATTTACTAGGCCTAGGGCCGTGACACTCCCCCCCCTTTAAAATCGCGCTTAGTCCCTTAAGCTCGCATTATTACTACTACGAAAGTAGTATTATCCTCTATATTGTTATTTCTATTCCTTCTATTATCTATTCTATCCCCTATTATGTCGTCGTTACTACCTCGGTCGGTATTATCGTATCCTCCGCGGTAGCTAACCTAGCCTATATAAGTCGTAATTTCGTACTTACCGTAGCGATTTACAAACTCCGCGAAAGAGTTCGTTATAGCTTCTATTACTTATATTAAGGAAGAGCTATAGTACCTATTACTAACTAATATTAGCGGTATAGCTATAGTTACTAAGTTAAGGGAAGATTACTATTCGCGTTAACGCTTATCTTATACTTACCTACTATTGGTCATCTTTCTTAAAGTAGCCGCCTACGGGTCTTTACTTATACTAGTCTTAGGCTCGTAGCTCTTAACCGGTAGTAGAGCTATAGGCACCTACGTAATTAGTATACGTAGCCCTCCTATAGTTACTAGGTTAGACGTAGCTATTAACGAAGCGTTTATAGTATCGCTAATTATACCGTCTTTAGGTATATCCTCGTTCGGAATCCACCCTAGTAGTAGTATAAAGCCGGCTAGCCTATCCTTCGTAGGATAGTTATAGTAGAAGTCTACGATAGAGGCGGCGGTAGTATCTATTAACTCCTTAGCGGGCTCCTAAGTAGGCTTACTATAACTAACCTATTATACTAGATACTCGTATTGTCTCTCCTTCCTTCTACTACGTAGCGCTAGTCCCGGCGGTAGTATACTCTTTATATCTAGTATTATATCTAGTGAATAATACGTACTTATATCGCTATTATCGTCTTCTACCTCTATAGGCGCTAGTAGTAGTTATTCTTAGCCTAGTATTAGTTCGTATACCGGTATTAGTAGGTTAGCGTAGAAGCCGTTATATAAGTTACTTAGCGATTGCGGTAAGTCTAGGCGATACGTATCGTATAGTAGTACTTTAGTAATCGTATAAGGTCCGGTATAGCGGTAGTTAAGTTTCTTTAACGGGCGCTTAGTACGCTAGTTACGAGTACTAAGGTGTACTATATCACCTACTTCGTATCGTAGTACAATCGTACGGTATTTATTCGCGTACTCGGCTTACGACGCTTATACTATCTCTATCGAGTCTCTTAGTTTATAGCGAAGCTCTATTATACGCTATACGAAGGTATTTACTAATTCCGTATCTAGGCGTTATTTATATAGGAGTAGCTATATAGGTAGGTTGAGCTCTATATCCGCGTATCTCGGATTCTTACTAATATTAGCTATAAAGGGGCTTATACTAGTCGTTTTAGAGATATAGTTATTAGCTATAAATTCTACGAGCGGTGACTAGTCCGGCTAGTCATCTTATATATAGCTAATAAATGCGCGTAGATATTGCTCTATTATCTTATTTGTATTCTCGCTCTGTCTATCGGTCTTGAGATAATACCCGGTAGAGATCTTACGCTTAATCTATAGTAGTTTATAAAGGCGTCCCTAAAAGGCTAAAATCTATTAAGGTCCGCGGTCCGATATAATCGTCTTTAGTAATCCGTAGCGTAAGAAGATCTACTTAATATCGACGTAGGCGATGTATTTAGCTATTATTTCGAGAACTAGAATATAGTAGCGCTCCTTACCTAGTCTATTAGTTACCGTAAGCGCATTCTCGTACTATTGACCGTCGGCCGTATACTTCGCTCTAGGTAAGTCGATAACGAAGTCTATAGCGACATTATCCTAAGTATCGAAGGGGATAGGTAGTATAGCCAAAAGTCCGTACTATAGTTCGTTAATACTACGGCTATTACGATATATCTAGTAGGCGCGTACAAAAGATCTAATAAAACGGGTTATCCTTAGCTATATATAATATCGTAATACGAGCCTACTCGTAGTAGTCTTACCTAGGTATCCGGCTACCGGTATATCGTAAAAGGCTTTGACTATACGTATATAGACAGTGTTCTCCTTATCTTCTATAGGTAGAACAAAGAGGCTATACCCGCTATATCGGTTCTTAATATATATTATACTATCGACTAGTATTACGTACTTATTGTCTATCTTGTTCTTTCGGAGTAGTTTTACTAGTTCTCCTACCGCGAGTTAGGTAGTAGCTTCGACTACGTTATCTTATTCGTATAACTTACTAATAGCTACTACTAGGGCTTCGTCTATAACTACTCCTTCTACTTTAGATACGGATAGTCTTAGGATCTAGCTTACGCTAACCGATAGGAAGAGTTCTAGTTTTAGTAGCACCCTATCCTATTAAGTATAACGCGGATCTAACTTGTTATATAAGATAGCGTCTTAGGAACGTCGAGTAAGGCTGTCTAGCTTCGCTCCTTATACTCCTAGTTAGTATATAATCTTAAAGAAGAACTATAATAAGAACTAGGCCTACCTAGCTTAGCGTCTGTTTAGCTACTTAGATATTATAAAGTATTCTAAGTTCTTATAGTCGCTATAGACGAGTATAGGGTAGCCGCTTAGGTCGGTAAAGTTCTCGAAGTCTAGTTTATCGATATCGCCGGCTATTAGCTCTAGCTTCTATTCCTTAAACGCCTTAACGATTATAAGTAACTCCTTATCGTAGATGTCGTAGTTATACTCCTACGGGCTTATCTTTTTCGACAGGTATACGATAGGGCGTAGGATATTATCCTCGTTATATTACGATAGGACTACTACGGTCATAAAGTCGCTTACGTTAGTCTCTAAGACGGTACGTCTCCCGGGGATAAATATCGCTAGTACTGTTCCCTTAGCGTCGGTAAATACTTACTTTAGTCCTTCGAACGCGTTCTAATATTCGTTTATCTAGTACTAGGGGTTGTCCTTCTTAGTTAGCTTTACTATAGGTAGAACTATCTTACTATAGTCCTTAATAAAGCGTCGATAGAAGCCTAAGAATCTATTAAACGTAAGGATGTCTTTTACGTTAGTAGGAGTCCCCTATTTACGTATTGCTTATACTTTAGCTAGGTCTATTAATACGCTATCCTTACTAATAATCAATCCGAGGTACTTAGTAGACTAAGTATAGAACTCGTATTTAGAGATATCGAGCTAAAGGCCTACCTTACCGTATTTACGAAGTACCTTCTTTATATACTCGATATGTTCTTCGAGCGTGTCGCTAAAGATTAGGATGTCGTCGAGGTACGCGGACGTAAAGTCGTCGAGGAACTCTCTTAGGGTATCGTTAATATACGATTGAAATGTCCCGGGTATATTATATAGTCTAAACGGTATTACTAAGTACTCGAACTAGCTATACCGTATCGTAAACGCCGTAAGCCATTCCGACCCTTCCGCTATACGTATACGGTTAAAGGCGGCGATAATATCTAGCTTAGTAAAGTACTTCTTCCCTATAATACGGTTGAGTATATCCTATATTAGGGGTATAGGATACCTAGATTTTATCGTACGTTCGTTTACCTATCTATAGTCGATATAAACTCTAAGTCCTCCGCTAGGTTTCTTAACGATAAGTATAGGTGAAGATACGTCTACCCTTCCTTCGTATCTACGGATGCCCTTCTAGGCTAATTGTTCTTAGACCTAATAAGCTATTACCTCGTCCTCTTAGTTTAATCTACGGTAAGGTCGGATAAAGGGCGGAGTTACGCTAGGCTTTAGTTTGATCTTATAGTCGATACCTAGCCTATACGGTAGGAGCTCCTTCGTATCTTACTTAGAAAAGACGTATATAAACTCGTAATAGATAGGTAGGAGGTGATCCTTCGGATCGATAGTCTCCTCCTTTTTCTTTATAAACTTATTAATATTAGACTATACGTATATCTTATAAGCGGATAGTATCGGGCTAGTACGCTACGCTACTAGTACGAACGCCGCTACTCGAGCATCTAGTCGTTCGATAGTCTTGTTATTAGATAGCATTATATAGCTAGTATCGGGCCTATATACTACTACCTTACGTATATTCCGAGTACTTATAGTATAAGCTATTAAAGGGTCCGTTACGTAGAGATCCCCTAGTTACTATTGTTCGTTCTTATCGAAAATGAACATTATATATACTTTAGCTCCCTTTTACCTAGCTATTCTGTCGATAGCCGCTTCGCTAACTTCCTAGATATCGATATCCGGTAGTATCGGTACGGGCGGCGTCTCGGTCGATGTCTCGGGCTTAGGTCGTTACTTTATAATCACGTCGGAAGTTATAGTCTAGACTAGATCTCCTTTGTCGTCTTCTTTAACGGTAGCTTAATATAGTAATCGGGTCTTTAGAGCTACTTCGAAGCTTTACTTAGTAATTATAGGCTCCTACTTATTGTTAATACTCTATACCTAGACTAGCTTGCCGCTCTATAGGTAATGTTCCTTATAGTACTCCGAGTCGAGGATTATTATACTAGAGGTAAAGTAGATACCTAGCTAATGTTTATCGTACTAAGGTCTACCTAGTACTATATCGTATTCTAGATAAGTAACCTAGAACGTTCTCGTTTCTCTATAGCTATTACTAAGCGTAAATTCTATAGTTATACGGTGATCGATCATTTCCGTAGCTATAGACCTATTAGCTAATCCGAGTACTAATAGGTTATTAAGCTTAGTTAAGGGCAGGTTATGTTTACGCGTATAAGAAGAGTTAATATAATCTAAGTTAGTGCCGTTATTAAGGAAAGTCAATATATATTGCCTATTAGCTACGCCCGGTATTACTAGGTATAAGCTAATAACTAGGTTATATTCTATTTCTACTATCCTAAGGATATATAATAACAGCTTAAGTCCTTCTAGTAGAGGCTCTACTAGTAGTACTTCTCTTAATTCTTCGTATAACTGTTCTTATTTATATCTACTTACTTCTACGCTTAAGTAGTAGACTACGTATTTCCCGCCGGTAATTCGATAACGTTAGTACCGCTAGCGTTAGTACCTAGACGTACCGGTATTCCGTACTCGAAGAGCTCGTAGGTACGCTACTATAAGCGGTAACCGGGCTTACGGCACTTCTTATAGAGGCTCTCGCGTATATAGCGAGTATTCTCGGCTTCGTCTAAGGTCTTACCGAGACTACTCTTAAAGGGCTTAGGACGGGTCGACTAGGCCTTACGAGGTAGCTTACCGGGAGCTACGCCTACTAGCTTATCGTCCCTATCCTTACCGTCCTTCTTATTATTCTTAGGCTTCTTATTACGGGGGTAGAGGCCGTCTAAGATCTTAAAGTCTTTATCGGCTTAATAAAGGTTATCGATTATATCGCTAAGAGAGGTTAGCCGATACGTTAGATACTTATTAAGGTAGCGGACTATTAGCTTACGTTATAGGTAGTCTATTACGTCTTTACCCTTTAGGCCTAGGATGTTTACGTTCTAGCGCTACTTTAGGTAGAAGGACTAGAAGGTGTCCTTACCGTCTATCTTTAGAGAGTATATACGCTCGCGGGCTCGGCCTATAGGGTTACGGTTACTATAGCGATTAGCGAGCTCTTAAATTAGGTCGTTAATACCCTTATATAACTTCTTGTTACTCGTAAGGACGCTAGAGATAGTAGGAATCTTAGGTCCGACTAACTCCTACGCGTCGCTAGGAGAAGTAAGGAGGTTATAGACGAACTTTAATACTACCTTCTTATTACGGAAGACCGTATAGTCGACGATAGTCTCTAACTCTAAGAGGAACTTCTTAAGGGAGGGTCCTAATAGCTTACTATTGATAGTACCGATAAACTTCTCGGGCTTATTAATACCGCGCTAAGTCTTAAAGGGCTAGCTAAGTTCGGTATCGTACTTAACTAGAGACTCGAAGTTATATACCTACTTCTTCTTCTTAGAAGAGCGGCGATAAGCACGGGTATCGCTATCCGACTCCGAGTCCTCCTCTAACTCTAAACCTTCGGATAACGGGTCCGAGTCGTTATTATCTAGCTTACGAGAGTGTTTCTTACCCTTCTTAGTTACTCGTCTACCTTCCGCCTTATTATCCTTACCTCTTAAAGAGTCACGACCGTTCTGTAGTACGCGGCGTTATAATATTACGCGAGATAGCGACGAGCGTATCCTAGACCTACTACGATCCTCGAGTTACTTCTTAAGCTCGTCGACCTAGTTTTACTATAATTGATTTAGCTCCTAGATGTCGTTCTAGTAGGTTTGAGCCTCTGTCTTATATATATCGAGGTCTAATTCAAGTGCCCTAATCTTAGAGTCGTCATCGTTAAGCTATTATAGGGCTTCCTTAGCTTACTTCTTTAGAGACTCGTGTAATACTACGAGTACGGCGCTAGAGGAGGATTTAGGTTAAGCCTTTAGGTTATCGAGTTCCTACTAGACCGTAATAAGCTACTACTTAGCCTAATTCGTCTCTACTCGTACTATACCTAAGTCCTTCTAATATATATTACGGTACTTAGTAGCTTCCTCCTTCTTAGTCTTCTATATATCGCGGTCCTTAACTAATACGTTATACTCGTTACGTATCTACTATTCGTAGCTCTTCTATTTCCCGAGTTCCTACCCTACCTTACCTAGTTATTCGTAAAGGATAGTAGCTATCTATATTACATTCCTATACTCTTACTCGGCGCGGCGTAGGATAAAGTAAATAGCCGCTACTATCTCGGGATCTTATATTAGCCTAACGAGCTAGTTAGCGTCGAGTTAGAGGAAGTTATTAACTAGGATACGGAGGGTTTCCGCGACTTATTATGTTTCTTCTCCTTCGCCTTCCTCGGTCGCCCCGTCGTTATTATAGTCGACTACCGCTATAGCTATACCGTTAACTTCTTAAATCTCGTCGTCGGTAAGGAGGTCGTATAAGTTAAACTTAGTAGGTAGGTAGGTAACTAGGCGCTTAAAGTTCTCGAGTCTCTACTAGATAGCGTCGTTAGTAGCCTACTACTATTCTTAAGTTTATCCTTAAGTCTATATATTAAATATAGACTCGCGCCGTACTACTAGGTATATAGCTAGTAGCGAGCCTTACTATCCTTAGGGTCGTACTATATTGTTAGGAACCGCTGTACGTTATCCCAACCGGGCTTGGATCTTTGCAATGATGTCTCTGACTCGTTGAGAAGGTAGTGGTCCCAAACAGTATATAGTGTATACTTGAAATGAGTTGAGCACGAGGCTCCTATCTACTTGCAAAAGAGCGTCGTCTATATAGTGCCGTGTCTTGGCGTAACTGATCAAACTGATCAGACTGATCACTGAGCATACTGATCAGACTGATCACTGAGTCATACTGATCAGACTGAGCGCTCAGTTGCCAAGGTCTCTGAGCTGATCAGTTTCGGATTCTCCCACTAGTGTCTAGGCATCGATTGGTTGGCTGGAGCTTCCCCATACCGATCCGTAACACCATCCCCCTTCTAGCTTAGTTCCGTCCCGGAACTTCTCACATAAGCCCGCTGTTCTTCATCGTTTGCCTGGGCATCGCAATGTCTCCTCCTTCCATTTCTTCCAAAAGTTCCCTCCGTCGACAAGCCCTTGCTGTCGACATACAACGATCCGGTATCGAGATGGCCCCCTGCCATCACTGTCGGTCCGCTCGAGTCGCTGCCACCGAGCAGCGCCCAAAATGTGTCGTTTCGCCCCGGTCGGGAAAATGCTCGGAGTGTGTGAGGAAGGGTTACTCTGATTGCGACGTGACCTTATCCGCACCCGAGTGGACGAAGTTTCGCGACGTTCGTGATGGCCTCCAGCGAGACCTCGAGCGTGCGGAGGAGAAGGAGGTGGAGCTTCTCCATCAGCAGGCCGAGCTCGCTCAGCGCATTATTCGCCAAAAGGCGAAGAAGATCCGTCTTCGCAAACAGCTTCGCCTCGCGTCCGGCAAGGCCGACGACGCCGTAGCGAAGGAGCTCGAAGATCTCGAGGCGGCGGAGGAGGAAGAAGTGGAGGAGTCTGCTGGGGTGGAGACCGCGTCGTCGTACAAGGAATTCGATCCTTGGCAGATGTCGGTCCAGGATTGGAACCAGCTGTGCGATCCTTCTTTTCCTTGGGTCGTGCCTCCTCTGGCCTCATCGTCGTAAGTTATTGTTCCAGTAGTCTTTTATCCGTTGCTGTTGTTGACTTCTGTGTCCTAGGTCATCAAATCAAGAAGCCGCTGTTTGATGCCTTTGTCGTCAGGTCGTTTCTGCTAGGCAGATTTCGAGAAGAAATCCTCGCATTCCTGGTACGTCTTTGTCGCTGTCGCCCGATCCATCGCATTGAACTCGCGGCTGACAACATTCTTCTTTGGACAGTCTCTAGCATAGTGGCCTTTCTTTCCACATGCATAGCAAGTTAGATCTCTTGTTAACTGCTTGCTTCGTCCGCGCCTTTCCGTGGCGTCGAGTTCCATTGGATCTCCATAATCAGGGTCGTGACTTCTGGCCTTGAAGCCCCCTCTTCCGCCTCTCGCGGGTCTCTGGAATCCAGGCTGTACGAATCGGTCGTACTTCAATTCCTGGAGTCTCTCGTCGATTTCCTTTGCAGCCTTGACCATCGCGGCCAAGCTGGTGAGACTGGAGTTTCGAGATAATTCGGCTTTGACGTTGTCCTTCAAGCCTAGGTAGAACTGGGAACGAAACGCTGCGTCGTTCCACTCGAGGTCGGCGGCATATCCTTGGAACTCAGAGGCGTATACGGCGACTGAGGTGTTTTGTCGGAGTTGTCGGATATGTCGGTCGGCATGAACCTCCTCGTTAGGTACCCCGTAGAGATCATTCAGTTTGATCTCGAACTCATCGTAGTCGGCAAATATCTTCCGGGTTTCTGTCTTCGGGTTGTCTCCTTCGTCCTGGTTGTTGAGCCAGTCTTTGAGGTATGGTCTGAATCCCCGGGCTGCCCTGCCCCTTAGGAAGGATGCGGCGTACAAGACCTTAGAGGCCTCGCCATTAAACTGTTGGGCGTTGAAGTAGAGGTACAGCTGAACCTGCAGCTGAAAAGCCTCCAGCTTCCCTTGTGTCCCATCGAACGTCTCCGGTGGTGACACCTTAGGTGCCTTGGTGAACTCGTGCATGCTGTTCGAGCTTGCAGAGGGTGTTGATCGTTTTCCGCTTCCAGTAATCGACATTTCGCTCATTCGTTCCGTGATGCCAGTTGACTGTGGCTGTTGTCGTGACGGACTCCGGGTAGCGTCTCTCCCAGACATATACAAAGGGCCCTGGTGGTGGTGCTCAAAGTTGTTAGGAACCGCTGTACGTTATCCCAACCGGGCTTGGATCTTTGCAATGATGTCTCTGACTCGTTGAGAAGGTAGTGGTCCCAAACAGTATATGGTGTATACTTGAAATGAGTTGAGCACGAGGCTCCTATCTACTTGCAAAAGAGCGTCGTCTATATAGTGCCGTGTCTTGGCGTAACTGATCAAACTGATCAGACTGATCACTGAGCATACTGATCAGACTGATCACTGAGTCATACTGATCAGACTGAGCGCTCAGTTGCCAAGGTCTCTGAGCTGATCAGTTTCGGATTCTCCCACTAGTGTCTAGGCATCGATTGGTTGGCTGGAGCTTCCCCATACCGATCCGTAACACCATCCCCCTTCTAGCTTAGTTCCGTCCCGGAACTTCTCACATAAGCCCGCTGTTCTTCATCGTTTGCCTGGGCATCGCAATGTCTCCTCCTTCCATTTCTTCCAAAAGTTCCCTCCGTCGACAAGCCCTTGCTGTCGACATACAACGATCCGGTATCGAGATGGCCCCCTGCCATCACTGTCGGTCCGCTCGAGTCGCTGCCACCGAGCAGCGCCCAAAATGTGTCGTTTCGCCCCGGTCGGGAAAATGCTCGGAGTGTGTGAGGAAGGGTTACTCTGATTGCGACGTGACCTTATCCGCACCCGAGTGGACGAAGTTTCGCGACGTTCGTGATGGCCTCCAGCGAGACCTCGAGCGTGCGGAGGAGAAGGAGGTGGAGCTTCTCCATCAGCAGGCCGAGCTCGCTCAGCGCATTATTCGCCAAAAGGCGAAGAAGATCCGTCTTCGCAAACAGCTTCGCCTCGCGTCCGGCAAGGCCGACGACGCCGTAGCGAAGGAGCTCGAAGATCTCGAGGCGGCGGAGGAGGAAGAAGTGGAGGAGTCTGCTGGGGTGGAGACCGCGTCGTCGTACAAGGAATTCGATCCTTGGCAGATGTCGGTCCAGGATTGGAACCAGCTGTGCGATCCTTCTTTTCCTTGGGTCGTGCCTCCTCTGGCCTCATCGTCGTAAGTTATTGTTCCAGTAGTCTTTTATCCGTTGCTGTTGTTGACTTCTGTGTCCTAGGTCATCAAATCAAGAAGCCGCTGTTTGATGCCTTTGTCGTCAGGTCGTTTCTGCTAGGCAGATTTCGAGAAGAAATCCTCGCATTCCTGGTACGTCTTTGTCGCTGTCGCCCGATCCATCGCATTGAACTCGCGGCTGACAACATTCTTCTTTGGACAGTCTCTAGCATAGTGGCCTTTCTTTCCACATGCATAGCAAGTTAGATCTCTTGTTAACTGCTTGCTTCGTCCGCGCCTTTCCGTGGCGTCGAGTTCCATTGGATCTCCATAATCAGGGTCGTGACTTCTGGCCTTGAAGCCCCCTCTTCCGCCTCTCGCGGGTCTCTGGAATCCAGGCTGTACGAATCGGTCGTACTTCAATTCCTGGAGTCTCTCGTCGATTTCCTTTGCAGCCTTGACCATCGCGGCCAAGCTGGTGAGACTGGAGTTTCGAGATAATTCGGCTTTGACGTTGTCCTTCAAGCCTAGGTAGAACTGGGAACGAAACGCTGCGTCGTTCCACTCGAGGTCGGCGGCATATCCTTGGAACTCAGAGGCGTATACGGCGACTGAGGTGTTTTGTCGGAGTTGTCGGATATGTCGGTCGGCATGAACCTCCTCGTTAGGTACCCCGTAGAGATCATTCAGTTTGATCTCGAACTCATCGTAGTCGGCAAATATCTTCCGGGTTTCTGTCTTCGGGTTGTCTCCTTCGTCCTGGTTGTTGAGCCAGTCTTTGAGGTATGGTCTGAATCCCCGGGCTGCCCTGCCCCTTAGGAAGGATGCGGCGTACAAGACCTTAGAGGCCTCGCCATTAAACTGTTGGGCGTTGAAGTAGAGGTACAGCTGAACCTGCAGCTGAAAAGCCTCCAGCTTCCCTTGTGTCCCATCGAACGTCTCCGGTGGTGACACCTTAGGTGCCTTGGTGAACTCGTGCATGCTGTTCGAGCTTGCAGAGGGTGTTGATCGTTTTCCGCTTCCAGTAATCGACATTTCGCTCATTCGTTCCGTGATGCCAGTTGACTGTGGCTGTTGTCGTGACGGACTCCGGGTAGCGTCTCTCCCAGACATATACAAAGGGCCCTGGTGGTGGTGCTCAAAGTTGTTAGGAACCGCTGTACGTTATCCCAACCGGGCTTGGATCTTTGCAATGATGTCTCTGACTCGTTGAGAAGGTAGTGGTCCCAAACAGTATATGGTGTATACTTGAAATGAGTTGAGCACGAGGCTCCTATCTACTTGCAAAAGAGCGTCGTCTATATAGTGCCGTGTCTTGGCGTAACTGATCAAACTGATCAGACTGATCACTGAGCATACTGATCAGACTGATCACTGAGTCATACTGATCAGACTGAGCGCTCAGTTGCCAAGGTCTCTGAGCTGATCAGTTTCGGATTCTCCCACTAGTGTCTAGGCATCGATTGGTTGGCTGGAGCTTCCCCATACCGATCCGTAACACCATCCCCCTTCTAGCTTAGTTCCGTCCCGGAACTTCTCACATAAGCCCGCTGTTCTTCATCGTTTGCCTGGGCATCGCAATGTCTCCTCCTTCCATTTCTTCCAAAAGTTCCCTCCGTCGACAAGCCCTTGCTGTCGACATACAACGATCCGGTATCGAGATGGCCCCCTGCCATCACTGTCGGTCCGCTCGAGTCGCTGCCACCGAGCAGCGCCCAAAATGTGTCGTTTCGCCCCGGTCGGGAAAATGCTCGGAGTGTGTGAGGAAGGGTTACTCTGATTGCGACGTGACCTTATCCGCACCCGAGTGGACGAAGTTTCGCGACGTTCGTGATGGCCTCCAGCGAGACCTCGAGCGTGCGGAGGAGAAGGAGGTGGAGCTTCTCCATCAGCAGGCCGAGCTCGCTCAGCGCATTATTCGCCAAAAGGCGAAGAAGATCCGTCTTCGCAAACAGCTTCGCCTCGCGTCCGGCAAGGCCGACGACGCCGTAGCGAAGGAGCTCGAAGATCTCGAGGCGGCGGAGGAGGAAGAAGTGGAGGAGTCTGCTGGGGTGGAGACCGCGTCGTCGTACAAGGAATTCGATCCTTGGCAGATGTCGGTCCAGGATTGGAACCAGCTGTGCGATCCTTCTTTTCCTTGGGTCGTGCCTCCTCTGGCCTCATCGTCGTAAGTTATTGTTCCAGTAGTCTTTTATCCGTTGCTGTTGTTGACTTCTGTGTCCTAGGTCATCAAATCAAGAAGCCGCTGTTTGATGCCTTTGTCGTCAGGTCGTTTCTGCTAGGCAGATTTCGAGAAGAAATCCTCGCATTCCTGGTACGTCTTTGTCGCTGTCGCCCGATCCATCGCATTGAACTCGCGGCTGACAACATTCTTCTTTGGACAGTCTCTAGCATAGTGGCCTTTCTTTCCACATGCATAGCAAGTTAGATCTCTTGTTAACTGCTTGCTTCGTCCGCGCCTTTCCGTGGCGTCGAGTTCCATTGGATCTCCATAATCAGGGTCGTGACTTCTGGCCTTGAAGCCCCCTCTTCCGCCTCTCGCGGGTCTCTGGAATCCAGGCTGTACGAATCGGTCGTACTTCAATTCCTGGAGTCTCTCGTCGATTTCCTTTGCAGCCTTGACCATCGCGGCCAAGCTGGTGAGACTGGAGTTTCGAGATAATTCGGCTTTGACGTTGTCCTTCAAGCCTAGGTAGAACTGGGAACGAAACGCTGCGTCGTTCCACTCGAGGTCGGCGGCATATCCTTGGAACTCAGAGGCGTATACGGCGACTGAGGTGTTTTGTCGGAGTTGTCGGATATGTCGGTCGGCATGAACCTCCTCGTTAGGTACCCCGTAGAGATCATTCAGTTTGATCTCGAACTCATCGTAGTCGGCAAATATCTTCCGGGTTTCTGTCTTCGGGTTGTCTCCTTCGTCCTGGTTGTTGAGCCAGTCTTTGAGGTATGGTCTGAATCCCCGGGCTGCCCTGCCCCTTAGGAAGGATGCGGCGTACAAGACCTTAGAGGCCTCGCCATTAAACTGTTGGGCGTTGAAGTAGAGGTACAGCTGAACCTGCAGCTGAAAAGCCTCCAGCTTCCCTTGTGTCCCATCGAACGTCTCCGGTGGTGACACCTTAGGTGCCTTGGTGAACTCGTGCATGCTGTTCGAGCTTGCAGAGGGTGTTGATCGTTTTCCGCTTCCAGTAATCGACATTTCGCTCATTCGTTCCGTGATGCCAGTTGACTGTGGCTGTTGTCGTGACGGACTCCGGGTAGCGTCTCTCCCAGACATATACAAAGGGCCCTGGTGGTGGTGCTCAAAGTTGTTAGGAACCGCTGTACGTTATCCCAACCGGGCTTGGATCTTTGCAATGATGTCTCTGACTCGTTGAGAAGGTAGTGGTCCCAAACAGTATATGGTGTATACTTGAAATGAGTTGAGCACGAGGCTCCTATCTACTTGCAAAAGAGCGTCGTCTATATAGTGCCGTGTCTTGGCGTAACTGATCAAACTGATCAGACTGATCACTGAGCATACTGATCAGACTGATCACTGAGTCATACTGATCAGACTGAGCGCTCAGTTGCCAAGGTCTCTGAGCTGATCAGTTTCGGATTCTCCCACTAGTGTCTAGGCATCGATTGGTTGGCTGGAGCTTCCCCATACCGATCCGTAACACCATCCCCCTTCTAGCTTAGTTCCGTCCCGGAACTTCTCACATAAGCCCGCTGTTCTTCATCGTTTGCCTGGGCATCGCAATGTCTCCTCCTTCCATTTCTTCCAAAAGTTCCCTCCGTCGACAAGCCCTTGCTGTCGACATACAACGATCCGGTATCGAGATGGCCCCCTGCCATCACTGTCGGTCCGCTCGAGTCGCTGCCACCGAGCAGCGCCCAAAATGTGTCGTTTCGCCCCGGTCGGGAAAATGCTCGGAGTGTGTGAGGAAGGGTTACTCTGATTGCGACGTGACCTTATCCGCACCCGAGTGGACGAAGTTTCGCGACGTTCGTGATGGCCTCCAGCGAGACCTCGAGCGTGCGGAGGAGAAGGAGGTGGAGCTTCTCCATCAGCAGGCCGAGCTCGCTCAGCGCATTATTCGCCAAAAGGCGAAGAAGATCCGTCTTCGCAAACAGCTTCGCCTCGCGTCCGGCAAGGCCGACGACGCCGTAGCGAAGGAGCTCGAAGATCTCGAGGCGGCGGAGGAGGAAGAAGTGGAGGAGTCTGCTGGGGTGGAGACCGCGTCGTCGTACAAGGAATTCGATCCTTGGCAGATGTCGGTCCAGGATTGGAACCAGCTGTGCGATCCTTCTTTTCCTTGGGTCGTGCCTCCTCTGGCCTCATCGTCGTAAGTTATTGTTCCAGTAGTCTTTTATCCGTTGCTGTTGTTGACTTCTGTGTCCTAGGTCATCAAATCAAGAAGCCGCTGTTTGATGCCTTTGTCGTCAGGTCGTTTCTGCTAGGCAGATTTCGAGAAGAAATCCTCGCATTCCTGGTACGTCTTTGTCGCTGTCGCCCGATCCATCGCATTGAACTCGCGGCTGACAACATTCTTCTTTGGACAGTCTCTAGCATAGTGGCCTTTCTTTCCACATGCATAGCAAGTTAGATCTCTTGTTAACTGCTTGCTTCGTCCGCGCCTTTCCGTGGCGTCGAGTTCCATTGGATCTCCATAATCAGGGTCGTGACTTCTGGCCTTGAAGCCCCCTCTTCCGCCTCTCGCGGGTCTCTGGAATCCAGGCTGTACGAATCGGTCGTACTTCAATTCCTGGAGTCTCTCGTCGATTTCCTTTGCAGCCTTGACCATCGCGGCCAAGCTGGTGAGACTGGAGTTTCGAGATAATTCGGCTTTGACGTTGTCCTTCAAGCCTAGGTAGAACTGGGAACGAAACGCTGCGTCGTTCCACTCGAGGTCGGCGGCATATCCTTGGAACTCAGAGGCGTATACGGCGACTGAGGTGTTTTGTCGGAGTTGTCGGATATGTCGGTCGGCATGAACCTCCTCGTTAGGTACCCCGTAGAGATCATTCAGTTTGATCTCGAACTCATCGTAGTCGGCAAATATCTTCCGGGTTTCTGTCTTCGGGTTGTCTCCTTCGTCCTGGTTGTTGAGCCAGTCTTTGAGGTATGGTCTGAATCCCCGGGCTGCCCTGCCCCTTAGGAAGGATGCGGCGTACAAGACCTTAGAGGCCTCGCCATTAAACTGTTGGGCGTTGAAGTAGAGGTACAGCTGAACCTGCAGCTGAAAAGCCTCCAGCTTCCCTTGTGTCCCATCGAACGTCTCCGGTGGTGACACCTTAGGTGCCTTGGTGAACTCGTGCATGCTGTTCGAGCTTGCAGAGGGTGTTGATCGTTTTCCGCTTCCAGTAATCGACATTTCGCTCATTCGTTCCGTGATGCCAGTTGACTGTGGCTGTTGTCGTGACGGACTCCGGGTAGCGTCTCTCCCAGACATATACAAAGGGCCCTGGTGGTGGTGCTCAAAGTTGTTAGGAACCGCTGTACGTTATCCCAACCGGGCTTGGATCTTTGCAATGATGTCTCTGACTCGTTGAGAAGGTAGTGGTCCCAAACAGTATATGGTGTATACTTGAAATGAGTTGAGCACGAGGCTCCTATCTACTTGCAAAAGAGCGTCGTCTATATAGTGCCGTGTCTTGGCGTAACTGATCAAACTGATCAGACTGATCACTGAGCATACTGATCAGACTGATCACTGAGTCATACTGATCAGACTGAGCGCTCAGTTGCCAAGGTCTCTGAGCTGATCAGTTTCGGATTCTCCCACTAGTGTCTAGGCATCGATTGGTTGGCTGGAGCTTCCCCAAACCGATCCGTAACATATATTAGGTACTACTTAGCCTAAGGTAGTCTCTTATACTACGTCGTACTCTTCTATCGTACGCCGCGATTTCTTATCGCGGTTACTAATAATCTACGCTCTTATAGATCCCGTCGTAGCTCTTCTACGGATATAGAGACCTAGCTAAGTATAACGATTTATAATCGTATTAATATAAAGTAGCTAGGTACGTAGGAAAGAGGAGCGCGAGGTACGCCGAGGTTATATATAGCCGAGGCGCGCTAGTAACGCGCGGTCACGTGACCTATATACTAGCTGACTATTGATAAGGCCTAGGACCGTGACACCTCTATCGCTATCCTTACGTACTAATAACGTATAGGATCTCTTAACTTCGCCGCTATATATACGCGGCCTAATATCGCCTTTTTCTTATCTATACTATTATAGTATCTAACTAAGCTAACTAAGACATACCTTAAGCTTATAGATTAGTACTTACGCTATCTCCTAGAGACTAAGAACCTCTGCCTTATATATAGCGCTAGTAAATATATCACTAGCCTTTATAGCTAACTAGAACACCTCGGTAGTAACTACGAGTTCTTTAGAGTATCGGACGCGTCCTACGGTATAAAGAATAATAGGACTAGCTTAATAGCTAGGTCTTTATTAGTAGAGTAGTAGATTATAAGGCATCTAAACAAATCACTATTACTAAGTCCTTAATAGAGGCTAAGCTACTCGGGCTTTCGTAAGCCGCCTTAGAGCTTATATAGTAGGAACGAGTCTTCGCTAAGATATACCTTTAGTTTAATTAGCGTACCTACTTATACTACGATAATACGTAGACTATCCGCCTTATTAACTAATAAGGGCAAAAGCTTAATACGAAGCTACGCTACGTTAATATCTACTACTACTAGCTCCGATAGCGAGACTAGCGCGGAGACATTAAGATTAAGTATCTTAGTACTAACGACATATCTATAGACGGGCTGACTAAGCTGCTTCTACTACAGAAGTATAAGCACTTCGTTAAGCTACTTAATATAGCTAGTTATTAAATAGGTACGAGTTACGTAGTAGTAGAAGACGGCGGATTATACGAAAGACGAAGAAGGACCTAATAGGATAGCGTGTATCTATATATAGTATTGCTAGTGTTAGTATAGGTAGATACTAGGTGTCCGGATGTTTGCTAGCCTATAGGCTAGTAAACCCTAGTTACGTAATCTAGTTATATAACACATCTACACCTATATGCTTGTCCTACGGCCTATATGTTCTTAACACTCCTACTTAGGCTATATAGTCTCCTATAATCCCTTTACGTAAGCTAGAGCTGCCTTATAAAGTTTTAGAACTACTAGCTATTAAGGGGCTTTATTAACCTATTAGTAGCTATGTCCTTTATATAGTAGTAGTCTACTACAATCTTCTTCTACTACTAGAGATGCCTAATATAGTTATATACAACATTAATATGCTTTGACCTTTTATGTATATAGGCATCTTTAATAAGTATTAAAGCGGCTTAGTTATTACCTATAAGCTTGACTAGCCTTAGCTCGTTAATAGTGCCCTTGCTTACCCTTATACTCGGCTAGAAAGAGCTCTTTCCTACTAGTTCTAGGCACCTCGTTTCCCTAAGGACAGTAGTAAGAAATTGTGACTACTTTACGGCTACGTTATAGCTATGAACTCAGCTTCTATTATTAATGTTATAATAGACTTCTACTTCCTACTTATCTAGGACATAGGTGATCTACAAAGGAACCACGCGTATCCTAGAATTAAGACTCTATCCACTTTGTCTATAGCGTAGTCAGAGTCCGAGTATCCCTAGAGATTGCCCCCTCCCTTTCTATATATAAGACCTAGGTCTAAGTACGACCGTAGATATCGGGAGAGCTTCTTTAAAGCCTTTATATACTACTACGAGGGATTCGTAACAAATGAGCTAATTCTTCTAAGGGGGAATGCTAAGTCTAGCCTTGTTATTGTTATTAGCTACATCTAGGTACTATTATAGCTCTAGTAATCCTGTTTATTATACCTCTTATCTATAGGTACCGTAGGTACTAAATGCTCGTAGCTCTCTATAGGTAAGTAGATTAGCGTAGCCTTCTCTCTAGCTATGTTTATCTTGGCTAAGTTAGCGTGGACATAGTGTCCTTAATCAAGCTTTAAAGTACCTTAGGACCTGTCTCTTATAATCCTTATTCTAAGGATCTTTGTAGGTTTACTAAGATCTTTAATCTTAAACACTTTTCTAAGCTCAGCCTTAAACTACTAAACATCTAATAGCTTCGGAGCTATAATAGGTATGTCATCTATATAGGTAAGGACTATAAGGTCTCTATCCGTATAGATAAGTAGATATAGATCTACCTAGGACTAGGTAAATCTAATCTTCTCTAGCTTCGTAACACAGAGCTTGTTCTAGTCTCTAGCTGCTTGCTTAAGCCTATAAAGGCTTCGTAGGACCTTAAACACTATGTTTAGAGGTGCTTCAACTCCTAGGGGTAGGATTATATAGATGTCTTTAAGAAGGCTACTTTAGGTAAAAGCATTATTCATATCTACTAGGTGCATCTCGAGATCTCTCTTACACACTACTGCCATAAATACTCGGAGAGTATTATGTCTAATAGTAGGTGTAAAGGTCTCTTCGAAGTCAACCCTATATTTCTATAAAAACCCTCTTATAACTAGTCTTGCCTTGAACTTCTTAATAGCTCTACTAATCATTCTTTTCATATCAAAGACCCACCTAGAAGTAATTAGATTCGCACCCTTTAGCGGTACAACTGCTTCCTAGGTGTTATTACTTACTAAGGTAATAAGTTCGTTCTCGATTACCTCTCTCTATATATGTCCCTATTCGGGGTCTCCTACGGCTACCTTATAGGACTATTATCTCCGTCCCCCTTAACCTCTTGTTGCCTATAACCTAAGGTGGCGCTAGATATTCGGATAGGTCGAACTGAACGACATCTTCTTTTTCTTTTATTAGAGTACCCTGATCTCTAAACTTCTAGTATTCCCTAATATCCTTTAGGGGAGGGGGAAGTTATATAGATAGCGGTTGTTATAGTGTTAAAAACTTAGGTAGGTTCTATATAGATCTACCGTTATCGGCCTTCGATAGTATTAAAACCGCTATATTTTCTCCTAGCCTTCGTAACGGTGTCTCTAATAATCCCCTATCGGAAAACTTCGCCCTAAAGGGCTTCCTCCTAATAGGATTACGCTATAGCGCTCGACTCGGCTAGTTAGTAAAGGTGATACTAAGATCTATATCTCCCCCCTTCTTATTCTTAAACTAGTCGACGTGACTATACGCTTTTATTGCTTTTATATCGGGATCCTAGAACAGCTATTGTTTTGTAGTGTTTTCTAAGTAGCCTATAAACACGGCTTCTTTTCCTCGGTTTATTAACTTGTCTCTCCTTAAGCCTTAAGGTTAGGCTCTTAGGTCTATATAGACTATAGCTTTGTATCCCTAGACGCGGAAATGGTCGACTAACGGTACTTAGCTAGTAAAGGCTTCTTCTAGTAAAAGAGCAATACTATCAATGATCGGACTATTAGGCAGTCTATTTCTAATCACAGTCTATGCTTATAAAGCTTCTAGCTAGAACTTAACTAGTATACTAGAGTCTTTAAGCATAGCCCGGACTATGTTCTTAGAGGCTTAAATTGACCTTTCTATAGGTCTATTTTGAAGACAGTTATAGGAATCAGTTGTGTCTATCTAAGTACTAAACTCCTTCTCCTACTCTTTTAGTAAGGCGAGAATTTCCTTTGTACTATTACTACGGATCGTAGATAGAAAGCACCTTGACTACCGTTCTGCCTAGACCTTCTCATCCCGTAGGGCTATAGGAGCGTCGCTCCTAGCCTTTAAAGGGATTACCTACTTCTTCCTAGAGATGTTGTCTATAATCTTAAGCTAATATTTGTATCCTAGCCTAGAGACTACGCCCTAAAAAGGCCTATAGATATCAATAGAGATAAGGGCCAGCCTCTCCCCTTTCCTCTCTATAGTAGGTCCTTTGAACTTCCTTATGTTTATAAGGGAGCAGACCTTACAATTCTAGTGTTTAGAAGGAATAGGAATAGGATCTTTCTTATTAGTAACTCTATACAGGTTTCTTAGCAGTCCCTTACTAAGGTGTATACATCTTCTATACTATAGCTCCTACTAATCTTCGGACTTAGTGTTAGCTATAGCGGTACCGTTACGTTCTTAAGAGAGTATACTAGTATACTATAGCTTAAGAATGCCCGAGATCGAGTAGATAAACGGTACTCCTCCTCGAAGTTTGGTCTAGATAACGGGTTTACTAGACAAGGATTTTAGGGTGAAACTAGGTAGTTAGATAGCAAACTATTAGCTAAACTAATTCTACGAAATAAGACTAACTCTAAGGCTAGGAATAAACAGGACATTTTCTAAGACAATTTGCTTTCTAGAAGGACTACCTATTACTACACTTCCTATATATATAGCTTGTAGATAGCCACCCCTAACCTTGATCTACTTCCTCTTTTAAAGAGGCTTTAGTGTCCTGAATAGTAAATCTTAGTTAGTCATATATAATGATGTATAAGAGTTAAGCAACTACTTGGACGAGGGGTACTTACCTTTAGCTTCTATAGTAGAATAGGTAACCTTATCAACATTATTATCTTCTAATAGTATCTTAGGGTCTAATACGTCTTCCTAGGTCGTATAGGCCCTTATAGGCTTACTAGAGGAGGCCTTTGGCTTACGGCTCTCCTTTATCTACTTTATAAGGTCCGTTATTACCTTAAGGACATTACGAAGGTTTAGTAATAATGACCTCCTACGAGGTAGTAACGGTTATCTCTTAGTAGGGTAGGTAACCCTAGCTAGTTTGTCCTTGTTCCTAACAGCCTACTAAGCTATAGAAAGGTGTGGGCACTTACTTATAAAATAGTTACTACCGTAGAGATAGTACGTAAGCTTGCCCTAGAAACCCTTCTTAGCGAACATAGCTGTCCCTTAATAAATCATTGATTCTTGCTTCTCCCTAAGAATTGCAAGAATGTCTTATAGTAAGAGATTCACCTAGGCATTAATTACATCGCGAATTGAGCCAAATGAGTCTAGTAGAGCTACTAAGAGTTGCTAGATCTTTCTGTCCTTAGTCTTAATATCTTAGAACTAAGGCGAGATTAAAATAGCCCTCCTTATAATTAAGCTAAGCTCCTGCTAGGCGTTATCTATTAACTAGTCCTCTGTTATCACGAAATTGGTGTATTGCTAAAGCAAACTTCTTCTAGTAGCGAGAAGTCTTCTCTTGTATTTAGCTTTAGCCTATTCCTACAACTCCTTTATATACCGGATCTCGTATATTATCTCTAGGTCATCTGTCGACAGATAGATATACATCTTATATAGGGCCGTTATATTGTACCGTCTATACGATACCTTCCTTATCGCTTGATCTAAAGGAAGGGATGACTCCGATAATATAGAGGGTGTCGCTATAGATAGGGTTATAGCGGGAATGTCCGTAATAATGTCTTCGAGGACCTAGTTAACCTACTTTAATACTAGGTGTATTCTTATTAGCTTGAACTATATTTCGTAGTTCTCTCTTATTAGAACAGGTGCTACTCATTTCTTATAAACCTAGTCTCGTTCTCTATTTTTTGTAAGTTAAGGGACAGGTTAGCTACCCTTAGGTAAAACGATATATTTGGTCGTACGCGATCGGATCGAAATAGGATAAAACGAACGCGAGGTTAATAGCGGAGAGGATAGCTATCCGCCGGGAAGGGGAGGAAAGTCGAAGGATTATATTAGTACTAAGACACTATAGCGTAACTCTCTTAGTAGAGGGGGTTTCTAAGACACTACGGCTCTCTTAGAATAAATAGTTAGTCGATACGAACGCGATGTCCGGAGAGCGACTCTTCTTAGTAAGCTCGCCTACTTGTCTAAGGTATTAGTATAGACTCCCTAACTCGGAGTCTAATAGTGCCTTACTAGGCTCTTTCACGTCTTATATACACCTATAGTACGGCTATAGCTTCCTATATAATACGGGTACGGCCTCTAGTCTGCCTTCCTTTTATTCTAAAGAGGAATAACTCTAATACGACTTTGTCGAGGGTGAAATACCGAGTTACTAACCCGGGCTTATAACCTATTAAATAGGTACGAGTTACGTAGTAGTAGAAGACGGCGGATTATACAAAAGACGAAGAAGGACCTAATAGGGTAGCGTGTATCTATATATAGATAGATAGATTTGTTATTCCCCTGTTCTAGGACCCTATCCGGCCTATATAGGTATATATCTATTGTTATATACAAAGGGAAACCCGAATAGGTGAAAACCCTTCCCGCCCCCGACTACTCCTTATCTAGATTAGCTTTCCCTCTAAACGTACGTAGTCTATGTCACTACCCCGTTAGCCCCCGCTCCTAGCCGGTCTCGTCGCGCTACGTCGTGTCCTCTCTTCCTATACTGCTCCTACTAGGCGGTACTGTTCTAGCCAGCCCTTCTCTAGTATCTAGTTCGTAATGCGCCGTAGGTCTTTAGCGTTGTTAAGAAGTGCCCTAATCGTCCGGTTCCTCGCCTTTACTATCTACTCCCCCCTTCCTAGCGACCACCTCGGATAGACGAGGAGTACGTACCGTACGTTCTAGGAGCGATAGCCGTAGGGGCAGCTAGTATTCGTGTATCCTAGAACCTTCCTCTATAATAGGTACCCCTAGAGGCCGATGTGTTCGCTTCGTAGTTAGGTTGCTATACTACTCTATGCCCTCGTAAGGCGGTAGTAGATAAGCTTCGGGGGGTACTTAACCGCGGATTTTGTAGCTAACCACTCCTTAGGTTGTCCCGCTAGCTAAGGGCGTCTACTATACCCTATAACCTAGTTGTTCCACCTCTCTTTCTATAGTTGCTCTATAAACGATTTCTTACCTTCCTATTATATTACTAGCTATTCGTCCCTTACCCGGTAGTTCGGCTCGTTTCCGGGTCGAATGCCCTTATACGCTAGTACTAATTCGCGGGCCCTTACGACTGTACTAGCGATGACCTTCTATACTAGGTACTGTGCCGACTTACCTAAGTAGGAGGTCCGTAGTCCCTAGATATATAGGTCGATCGGCGGTATAGCGGTCTCGTGCTTAAGTATCCTCGTTAGTGTCGACTTATATACCCCGGTGACCTTCCTTAGGCATTAGTTTTAGATCTTCGCTAGCGGCGCGACGAGTCCCTTCGATAGGTAGGCCCTCTCGCCTAAGGACTACACTTAGCTACTATAGGTAAGGACTGGCCGTATAATAGCCGTATATAGAAGTCGTGACTACCGGAAGTCCGCCCCCTATATAGACGTAGTGAGCCTCTAGTATAATACTATATTCTGTTTAGCTTTCCGTAATATTGCCTATACGTACTTCCTCTACCGTAGCGCCGGGTCCACCTATAGTCCGAGGATCCTAAGCTGATTTGCCGGGTTAGTCGTGTGCCCCTATATCTAGATAGAAGCTTGTATATTATAGAACCGTGGCCGGCGCGTAAAGTATATTAGATTGTACTTTTCTAGGGCAAACCGAGCCCCGTACCTCCTAGCCTAGTCCTCGTAGATCTTGTGCTTCTCTTCTAGTAGCCTATAGTTCTCCTTAGTCGAGGAAGACTACGCTAGGATATTTGTGTCGTCTACGAAGCCGCTCGTAGCGGTGTTCTAGGATTCTAGGGCTAGGAGTAGCGTCGCTATAAAGAAGAGGAACAGAATAGGTACTAGCGTTAAGCCTTACGGGATTCTAGTATAGACTACTTGAAATGGGCTTCTGTACTAGCCGACTAGGATCGACGTACTACGGTTTTAGAGGTAGGACCGTACGAAGTTGACAAGCCACTTAGGGAGTCCTTTCGACCTTAGGATATAGAGTAGCCGCGGGTGTGATACGTAGTCGAAGGCTCCCGATATATCTAGGCTAAGTAAGGAAGCCACCTTGTCCCTATTCTTATACTAGATAGCCTTTACCTAAGAGGTGATAAGTTCTATCGTAGATAGCGTCGATCGCTATAGGCGCGTACCTATCTAGGTGTCCGGGAGTAGGGAGTGTTCCTCTACCGCCTCGGAGAGTCTCGTTATAACTAGCTTCTTAAGCGCCTTCCTAAGAGTGTTAAGGAGCGCAATTAGGCGGTACGACTTCACCTACGTATAGTCTTCCTTCTACGGCTTACGTAGGACCACTGTCGTCGATTGTTTAAAAGCTATCGGGTAGTATCCGGTCTATAGGCAGGCGTTAAAGATCGCTATAACTACTAGGGCTAGTTGATCTCTATACTTCTTTAGTAGCTCGTTTAGGATCCTATCCGGCCCTAGGGCTTTCTTCGCCGGTAACTTCCTTAGTATAGCGGCAACTTCTCCCTCGGACACCTCCTATTAGACCGCGATACTAGGGGCTAGGGGAGTAGAGCTGTTTATGTCGCTTAGATTAGCCTCGACTAGGGGTAGGAAGAACTTGCTAGCTAGTAGACGCGCCTTAGCCTCGGGGTCGCTAACCGGGCTACTAGGCGATTATAGCGCTAGGATAGAGAAGGAGGGGCCCTATATAGGGTCCTGTCGGGCCCATTTCGCTAGCTTCTACATCCTCTCTAGCTTACCGGCGATTTCTTCTACTATAGCCCTCTAGCCGACTACTTTCTCCCTCCGTATTATAGCTTTCTTCTGTTAGTATGCCTCCCTATATACGTTCTAGGCCTCCTCGCTATAGCTACTCGTCTATACCCGGCGGGCTCTCCTTGCTTCTCTTACTACCGTAGTGCACTCCGGCGTCTAGTATAGTTTAGACTATGTCGTTAGTTAGGCAAGCGGAACGTAAAGTAAGGTCGCTTTTTTTATTTCGTCTATTAACCCCTAGACTACTTCGTCTATCTCGTCTTTACTATTATATTACTACTACGCGATCTAGACTAGCCTCTTAGAGTTATCGAGGTACGCCTAGATGTTGGCCTAGTAGGCCTTTCCCTAGTTTAGCTTAGGGGTTCTCGCTAGTGTACGTTGTATCTATATCGTAATAGAGGTCCTGACTAGTATATAGTCTGACGACGCCTCGAGTTCATGTTCGATCCTATAGTAGGTTACCGTATAGTAGTAGCTATCTGAGATCTAGGAGAGGTCGATCGTGCCTTAGAGTCCCCCTCTCTTCTAGGTGCCTAGGTCCTTCGGGGTATTAAGGGCAATTACGTTGCTCGCTATCAAGTCGAGTACTTCGTCGGCTATAGGGTACGGCTATATAAGGCTTTCCTAGGAAGGGTAGTATATGTTGAAGTCTCCTACTACGATATAGCACCCTTGTCTCTTAAGCGTACTGTCTAGGTGTCTATAGACCCCTAGGTCGCGGCTAGACCTCGAGGCTAGCGGTTGTATATATAGGTTGTGTATCTAGGTGCTACCTACGTAGAGGGAGGTAATATCGCCCCCGCCTTCTTCGTCTACGTAGTATACTACCTCCTAGTCGAATTCTAGTATGTCCTTGCTGACATAGAAGCACGTACGGGGTCTGCCATCGCCTCGTAGGTATGTCGTATAGCCTAGTGACTTATAGGTCGTTAGTCCCTTATAGTACGGGTTAATCTATAGCTCCTAGATTGTAAGGACGTAGTAGACGCGCGGGTCCGCCTCGTATAGGAAATGGTTCTAGACTATATCCTTACTATAGTTAACGTTATACTAGATGATACTAAGCGTGTCGAGGCTAGTTATCGGCATCGACAATCATTTCCTCTATATCGTCCTATATCCTACTACCCTATACGTCCTAGTCTACGCCTATCGGCTATGTACTAAAGGGGAGCCGGGCCTAGTTAGATTCCCTCGCCGTAGCTAGTAGAGCACGTGGCCTCCCGTACGCCCTAGGTTACGTATCCTTTATATCGTTCTCGGCCCTAGGGCGCTTATACCCGACCGCCGCTAGTTAGTTCCGGTATAGGCTAGCCTTACGGTCGCCGTAGAATCTTAGGGCGACGGTTCTGTTTATGATTGCCTTGTTTTTCGCTAGTTTCCGCTATAGGCATTCCGTACTATACGATAGGTAGTGCCCCGGACAGTTCGCGTACCGTCTCGTAGTCGATATATAGTCCCTAGATATATAGTCTCCTATATAGTTCGAGCAGGCCTACTTGTTTATGCACGTATAGGTTTAGTGTCTATACTGTTAGCATTTAAAGTATTAGAGGACACGAAAGGATAAGGAGTACTTTTCTACTATCTTAAGGCTATATTACTAGACTAGGCCTTGTTCTATCGCTAGATCCGCCGCTTTCGCGTCTTATAGCTATACTATTAGCGCCGAGGCCTTCTTGCCTTCTAGCCATTTCCTATAGAGCCAAGTCGCCTTCTAGATTAGAGAGTTAAGAGTGACCGGGTTGTCCTCTTAGAGAGCGCGTAGGTGACCCTAGTTAGTTAGGTCAAACTCCTTAGGTATATAGTAGACTAGGATCGTGAATTGTTTCGTTAAGACCTTCGCTAATACCGCAACCTTAGATGCCCACTATAGCTATACCTCTAGGTACCTCCTAGTAGTAGTAGAGCTAGTATAGATCTATAGAGTGCCGTTAGACTGTTAGTTCACTACGACTACCCCTAGTTAGTTGATTCGTTAGGCGAGCTCCTTGTTCGATAGCTTCGTAACTTCGGCCTAGTCTTCCTTTACTATAATACGGATCGTAACTACATCGTACGTTAGGCGGGGGCCTAGTATCGATACCGCGACCGATACCTAGCTATAGGGGTGTTGATTCCGGGTGGCCTTACTAATCGCCTAGGACGTCGTCCTTATTTCTTATTGCCCTCGGTAATACGATAGTATAAGCGCCGTACGTAGCTAAGAGATCATTACCTATAGAGACCGGTAAGGGAGCTAATCGTTAGTTTCTATACTTTTTACGTCCTCTATAAGTTGCTGCTAGTTGTCTTAGGGGGGCTTCGCCTATAGGGCCGTAGGCGCCGTTAGTACCGTAGCCTAGGCTGCTATTGCCTAGGAGTTGCCTAATGTAGCTAGGCACCTCCGCGGCGTTTAGAGCTAAAGAAATAGGGTGAAGAGAGCTTTAAGCTATCTAGATTAAATAAGGTAGAACTCCCTTAGTCCTAGGGGCAGTGGCCTACGTAGCGGGTCTAGCTCTTATAGAAAGTAGCGCTCTATATCTATATATAGTATCGCTAGTATTAGTATAGGTAGATACTAGGTGTCCGGATGTTTACTAGCCTATAGGCTAGTAAACCCTAGTCACGTAATCTAGTTATATAACACATCTATACCTATATACTTGTCCTACGGCCTATATGTTCTTAACACTAGTAAAGGCGTAGATCTAGGTATCTTAGTGCCCTCTATAGCCGTATTAGGAGGTAACGGGCTACTAGACGCCTAAGGAGCCCATAGTAGCGGCCTTACCTTATCTCGAAACGAACACCGAACGGCTTTATCTTTACGGACACCTCTCTAGAAGCCCCGAAATATAGCTACTAGTAGCTACTAATACTATAGACGATAACGAAGCTAGGGCAAAGTATCTACTATTTACCGGTACGGCCCTAGCACTATTATTAACAGGTGTTTCTTGGACTCCTATTAGCTAATAGCGTAAGGGCGAGAAACACCCCTATTACTAGTAGTAGCGTACGCGCGCGCGACAAAAGCAGCGCGTCTAATTAGAACGCGAGAAACGCCTCTAACTTGCTACTAGTAACAACACTACTACCTTATTACTATAACCACATCATCCGCTACTTTCGCACCTTATATATAGTACACACTTGCCCAAAACAAAAAGGTGTCACTACTCTAAGGTAATGACCTTTAAGAGTGTAGAAAGTAAGGCACCCCGAAGGTGCCTTTTTAACTTTCCAATACCGTTGCTCCGGTGTTGCCTATTGGAGCTCTATTACACCTTATATAGTGCAAGCTCTGTCGTAGACAGCCTAGTGCATTACGCCACTAACTAGTATCTTATACTCCTTAGGGGCAGAGCGAGCTCTCTTACTACTCGCCGGAGCGAAATAACTTGGCACAGAGCAATTATCGGACAATTCAATAAGTTGAGCGGACGACAATATATGTTTAAGCATACGATAGGACTAAGCCTACCCCTGGATTGAAATCAGGACTTCTGATGTTTGCCGGTGGGTGAGATGATTGCACACTCAAGTGACAGTCCGTGCAACGGGACCATCACCTGAGCCATCTTACCGGCAACAGTCACACAATCTATGCTTTATTATATAGGTAACAATGGCAGCAGTGAGAGTGAGGAATGAGGGAAGGGGTACAAAGCTCACCTCACTCACCTCAGCTCACTTCACTTGAAACAGCTGACTTACCCTCACTGTAGCAGCAGCAACACCGAGGGCCTGACGTCACTGCCATAGGTAGGGGTGTGGTTATGACAGGGTGCACGCGACCACATGGGAATCAGCTCATTCACTCCAGCGCACGAGCTGAGGGGGTGTGTCGCGATCCGAGCGTGCACATGGGCAACATCCTATCATCAAAACTTGAGGACACGTACGCCAAGAATCAGGTGACTGATTAGTCACCTGCAGCCTCTCCAAGAGCAACACCTGTCTATTCTAGATAGACACATGCAATACACAACCTGCTTTTGAAACACCCTATATGAGCCCGTACAATAACTTCCCACACTTCTAACGTGATACTTATTAGCTATTAGCTTCGAGCTTGACCAGGGTATCCCCGAGGTATCATGGCACGCATGGGTTCAATCCATGATTACCAGGTAGGGCGGCTCTGCTGAAGACGTTCGTTTCCTATGACAGGCATGAAGACGGTGTACGGCCGTTAAGTGGATGTATCGAAGGAGGGGTATCGATCATGTCTCTGCGAATCACCCCTCGTGACCACTTCAACACTTCGATTCACGGGTTCCCAGTCCAGATGGAGTACTGACGTCGCCAAGATCTGCTTTGCGAGCTCGTCGAGAGAGATTGCCTTTGTGTAGTATGCGGTCAGCACGAGACGGCCCCAGGGATGTGAGTTCCATGGCATGTTGCCTGACTGAGCCTTGAACTCGTCTGCCGACCAACAGTGCCTCACCGCTGGTGAAGGAGTGGGAAACGCTCGCTACCTCAATGTCAACTCCAGTGTCGATGGAGCCCAGTGCTGTTCTGGTGCGTGTTCAAAGTCTGGCTGCTTCTTCCGGGTAGAACTACCGGTAGAGATTTGGCGCGGGCGGTGCACAGCCTCATCAAAGTCCAGTATTGTCCAGTTGGCTGCTGGTCAAATTCGAGTAGAAACTGAGCCACAACGTCGTCATTGGTCGCGGTGGATCGAGATTTCTGGCCTACAACTTCCACGACTACGCGATGGAGTGTTGTACATATCACAGCCTGGTCACAGGAGAGAGTGAAAGACGAAGATAGATCTGCTGGAATGACGAATCCGATAAAACAATCCCATACCACCGACTCTACCCGACCCTACCCATCGAAACATCCGAGGGATCCCAGCCCAAGCACCGCGATAGCAGCTCTCGTCCTCCTCCTCCACCACCGCCATGCCAAGCGGCTCGGCCTCTCAGCCCAACGGCTCTAGCAGAAGGCACAACGCACCCCTCCTCCACCACCGCACGTCGTCCACCCTCCACTACCAGACCTTCCCAACACCTCCGCCCAAAAGCGCCGGCAAGCCTCCCCCGAAGAAGGACGGCATGAGGCAGAATGGAGGCCCCGAAGGACCTCCCTCGCCAACTCTTACCAGAACCGACTCGCACGATTCCCAGCAGCATCACGAAACACCTCTACCGAAAGGACAGCTCGCGATATTGGCGGTGATAGCACTGGCGGAGCAGACGGCGTTGAACAGCATAAGTCCCTACCTCCCGGATATGGCGAGTAGTTTCCCGGAGGTAGATGAGGCGAAGATTGGGCTGTACGTGGGGATAATAGCAAGTGCATTTGCCGGGGCACAGTTTGCGACGAATTTCATGTGGGGGTGGTTGAGTGACAGGATAGGGCGGAAACCTGTTGTGCTGACCGGGACGATCTTGACAGCGGCATGTTTTGTGGCTTTCGGATTTAGCAGGAGGCTATGGCAGGCGATTATGGTGCAAGCGTTGATGGGTCTGGTCAATGGCAACCAGGGCGTGATCAGTACCTGCCTAGGAGAGATAACGGACAGATCAAACCAGAGTCAGGCGTTCACGTACTTGCCGGTGATATACGGCATTGGTGGTATTACGGGGCCTTTGCTTGGTGGACTGTTGGTGCTGAGGGAGAATCCGTTCAACAAGGGACAGGCGAATCCGTATCCTTACTTGCTACCGAACCTTTTCGCAGCGACGGTGCTGATCATCGACTTCATCTTGACGGCCATCTTCCTCAAGGAATCTCTGGATACGAGTGAGGACCTACCGCCGCTGAAGAAGAGAATCACGAGTATATTCGCTTGGATGTGGCAGTTTGCAGGCAATTCAAGGAGACCGACATACGTGAGACGCGCCAGCAAAAGTGCGCATGAGACCCACAACTACCAAGCTGTGAGCTCCACAGATACAGCGGTGGACGATGATGACGATGATGACGACGACGATGAAGATGAGGATGAGAACCACCTTGACCAGATTTTCGCAACCGCCAACAACGAGACTCTTGAGTGGAAGGATATCCTGAACAGGGACTTGATCCTCCTCTTGGTGACGTACCTGATCTTCCAATTGAGTAATATAAGCTATAACTCCTTATTCCCGATCTTCAGCGAAGCGAAACCGCCGACTGGAAGGAACTTGAGTCCTGAAGAAGTGGGCACGAGTCTTGCCATCGCAGGCGCCATCACCATCATCTTCCAGGCTGGGGTCTTCGAAAGAATAAGAAGCAAAATCGGCAACCGCATTACCTACCGAGCTGGTCTGGCAGGCTTTGTGATTGCCTTCTTTCTCATGCCTTTCGTGGGATATAAAGATGGAGCCAGTGGCAAGGGTGAAGACACAACGGCTGGGGAAATCTGGCTCTGGGCTGAACTGGGTGCTGTTCTGATCATCAAGACTTTGGCTGGTGTTGGTGGCTTGACGAGTGCGTTGTTGCTCATCACCAATTCGGCGCCTTCGCACGCCGTGCTAGGGTCATTGAACGGATTGGCGCAGACACTGTCTGCAGGAGGTCGAGCGGTCGGTCCCTTCGTCAGCGGAGGCCTCTTCACCGCCGCGATGTACGTCAAGCCGAAGGGCGAGCTCATGGCTTTCGGTATATTTGCGGGCATCTCGTTCATTGGATTTCTGCTGAGCTTCGGGATCCGTGGGGCGAATCTTGAGTCGGGTGATCGGTAAGTGTCGATACTTGGAGGGAGTGCTGGCGGATCTGGGCTAACATGGTAACTCTAGGTCAGAAGACGAGAGCGATGACGACGAGGAATCTGCAATCGCAGAGGAGCCTGAGCGGTCTCCCGAACGTTCAAGAAAGACTGGTAAGTTGCAGTGTATGGAGTCACGATAGAGTTTGCAGTGCCTGCGGATGCTTGAGGTGTTCCAGGTGACGGCTCTGCTATGCCCTTTCAGAGCCTCGAAAGGCTGCCATAAGATGTCCTGCCTTGTCCGTAACGGGAGGCCGGCTACCACTCTAATGATAGAGTATGTGCTGACGCTTGACCTCGCAGGTAGTGGACGATGAGGTGGCACACCATGAACGTTCTGGAATCCGAGAGGTCGCAGCATGATATGGATTTTGGTTGATGAAGTTAGCGAGGCGCACGGGACTTGCAATTATGAATACTGTACAGAAGATTTCGACAGGTGGCAGCTTTGGCTAGAGAGCGTGACAGGTGTAGATGGTGTGGGATGGTTGCACGGACCATTGTAGAGAACGATGACGGCAGTTCGTGTAGATATGGGTACGAGTTGGGACTTGATGCAGCAGTCCAGGTATAGGAGCATCTGGAACGCAGCAGACAGCACGATCGAGACTAAAGGAAGCGCTCTACTGACAGGGGACACAAAGGGATAAGGCCTTCTACAGCAAGCACATCACAAGCTTTTTTGCGCCAACTCAATCCTCCATGTATGAGCTACATAACATTTAGCCACACCTTCTTCGTCGCTATCTATCGACAATGTCGGATTCATCAGATACTCGCGAGCGCATCCGCTCTAACGTCAAAGCGAATCCGGCCCCGGAAGGGAATGGCACGCCACCCAAAGAAGGCTTAGTGGAGACAAACGATAATGCTGGTCGCAGCACAGTGAAAATACGTAATCCAGCCCGCCACGCAAAACAAGTTCAGCGCGATGGCGATGATGGCGCGCAAGCGCAGGTCGGAGACATTGCCGATTTCCTCGAAAGGGAGGGGTGCAGAGTACGCAACAAGGTCAATAAGAAGCAGTCTGTGCCGGCTACGACTGTCGGAAACTGCACGTGCGAGGGCAAAGAGAGCGACGGGCGTATGGTGATGTGCGACCACGATGTCTGTGAGAGGGTGTGGTTTCATCGAAAGTGTATCGACCTCGATTGGGGTCCGGAGGGAATGTGGTGGTGCGTTGACTGCGCGGTGTTTGCTGCTGTCGCGAGGCAGTGAGCGTAGATGTGAGAAATGGAATGGCAGCATTCATCCAGATACGAGCGGCAGCCTAGCTCGGCTGGAAATGATGCACGGTCGCCCAAACTCAAGCAGTGAGTTACTATAAAGCGCGAACCATGCTGGCAGAGTATTTTTCTCTGAATCCAGTCAATAGCAAGCTTCGAGCAAACAATCACGGCTGGCATATCCCGCTCCACGTCCGCTGACAATGTACCCTCAAAAATATGGTCATTTCTTTCACCGCGCTCAGCTCACGAACATGTGAGTGAATGCAAAATGGCCGCCGAAACGTTGGCCTTCTCGCCCTTGCGGACCTTTCCACAGATCTATAAAACCACTTCTACCTTGTAACGACTTATAAACATCTACGACGTCCACCCGATCACCGCAGAAGGTACACACCACCTAACACGACATCAGGATCGCTACCCCTCTTCTACAACAATCTCTACACACCACTATGACCTCACAAGCTTATACGTCTCTTCACGTAAGTAATAGACCTACATCCTCTTCATAGCGCCGCCGTCATACTAACACACTCCAGCCAATCTCCTCAACATGACTCCCCGGCCCCTCGCAGCAACACTCTCGGCCGCCGTCAAGGACCAGATCCTTGACGCGATCATGACAACCGTAACCCACATCCACGACGCCACCGACATCATGGCGTTCTGTAAGGTCCTCTTCGGCGAGGCGGAGACTGAGCGTGCGAATGAGGTAAGTTCACAACGAGGCGCTTGCCTATCACTTGGCATCTCGCTATTCACCTAATGGTCCATACCACATGCTGATCACATGCTTTCAGGTCCGCAAAATCGACGCACAGCAACACTTCGAGATCGACGGGAGCACGGGCGAAGCTCCCGCTAACCGCTCTTCGGCTCGTGCGTATGTGCTCCTCGTCGATGCGGGTGAGGAGCACAATGCGAGGGAGTGGAGTGGGTTGATTATGGGGAAGCATTTTCAGCGTTTGGATATTGAGGCGGAGGTGGAGAATGTGCGTGGTGGGTTCTAGGGGGATGAGGAGAGAGATTACATGCAGTTTCTTGGTGAAGGGAGGGTTGGCTTGTGATTTTGGGCGCGGCAGATGAGGGATGATATGCTTCGAGTGGCCTAGTGGAGAGGATAGGGCTGCTGTTGCGTTGCGTCGGCCGCTTATATACACTTGAGGTACCCAGCTCTCTCGCGCGCTTCAAGCCTTCATACCTTTCCCTACATCGGGAATGTTGCGAAGCTCAGGGAGTAGCAGGATCAAGATCTATGAGTGGAGGGAACGTGGGCTTGGCGTGAGGTGGTGGTTCTTTCGTATGGTATCAGACGTTACCAGTGACGAGACCCTGGGCGAGATCTTGAGTCACGCAGTGTAGCTCACTGGTGCAGATGTCCATTCGCTTTGGCATCAACATGGCAACGGCATTGTAAGTCTACTCACTTGGACCCTTGGGCGATTCCGAGCATGGGGCCAGCATGGGATGGACGGCTCTCGTGAAAGGCACATACGGGTACCTACAATGGCTAATAGTCAAAGCTAGCGTCTGGTGCGCGGCACCATGTCTTGATCCTTGCTTGCTACAGCAATCTGGTAGGCCTGTATCAAGACGTGACAAAGAGGCGGTCTCAATACAGTGCAAACACTTCCTGGTACTGGGGGACGTTATATGTGTGAACGATACGTCGCTCGGGATGTTGACAGAAAGCCATACTTGGAATATGTCCAGATCATCGAACATTAGCCCCGTTACCTCCTCCACCGGCACCGAAGATAGCAACGATATACAAGAAAATGCCGCTGAGACACCCAGCGATCGCAGCCGTACCTCGCGGAGAAGAGCCATGGGCCGCTCGCCAGTATCCAACCAAGACCAAGACTCAGAAGACATCCAACCTTCCGAAGATGGCTCACAACGTTCTTCACCCTTAGTAGACCGACAACGGCGCTCTGAAAAGCTCCGTTCCAAGGCCGACAAAGCCAACGCTGCTGATGAAGAGGAAGACGTAGGCCCTCCTGCTGCATCGACCAGATCCAAGAAGAAAGATAAGCTGGAGAAGAAGAAGAAGTTGTGCAAGTGTAATGGTAAAGTCCAAGACGATCGAACTATCGTGTGCGCGAATCTCGATTGCGAGAAGCAGTGGTGGCATTGGAAGTGTGTTAAGTTGGAAGCAGAGCCGGAAAGGCAATGGCTTTGTGGACCGTGTGGGATTCTGCCAGCTTGTTATACTAGGTATAGGGAGGACCAGGAGTAGAGACGTAAGTCGGTGCTTCCGGCTGTGATATGGTGTGGTGCATGATGGGGGTTGCGAGGCTATTCTGTCGTTGCTTGTGCCCTGCTGCGGTAGAAATTGAATGAGCTGGAGTATTCGGTGCGTAGTCATCATTCCATTGTCGCGAGAGAACTGGAATATCAGTGATCACGTTCCATCCGGTCCAGAATCTGCTGGTGCTTGTGGCTGCAGCACATTTTGCTCCTCGGCATTGTCCTTGTCCACGCATACTTTTGCAGCACACAAGGGGCCAAACACATTTGCCAATATATAAGAGGCTAAAAGCCAGCACGTGCCACTCTTTACTGCATTTGCTTACTTACCAGCATCATGTCGCCTCCTGAGAAAGCTTTCAAAGCTCCAGGCGATCACCCCAAAGCTGAGTCCTACGGATGGGCCGACGCACAGGAGCGACCGGATCAAGACAACAACACCACCCAAGCATCGACCGATGTCCAACAGTCCTCGACTGGCACATCTCCAGCTGCACAACCAACCACGAACACCACAACACCCGCTCCTCAACCAACCCGCTTAGAACAGCTCATTGACTTACTCGGGGGAGAACAAAACTTGCCACAGAAACTACCGCCTCAGCCTGAGCCTGAGCGCCTATCAGAGCGAGAGGAGTTGATACGGGCAAATGCCGTCGCCGTGGCGTATAATCATGAAGTGTATCAGCCGATGCTGGATGAGGCAGTACCGTTCGACTGGAGCAGAGTCCCAGGGAGGAAAGATCAGAGGAAGGAAGACGAGGGGGAGAAGGACCAGGGGAAGAAGAATGGGGGTAAGGAAGACCGGGAGGATAAAGACCAGGAGGAGAAATGAGTTAGCCGGACTCGGGTTAATATCGTAGGCTGGCTATGCTGAGTGTCGGATCTTGACACCGCCTCTCCTTGCCTTCGCACTCCGTTTCGTGAGGACTTGCCTAGCACCATATCAGTCTCTATCCAACCCTCATAAGCATAGTACTCGCGAGACTCACTTCCTCTCACGCGCATACGGCCCAAAATCCGGCATCCCACCCAACGTCCCAAAAATATCACCTATAAATCTCATCAGCATCTCCCCACCAAACCACACGCAACGTCTGTGCACACTCACCGACATAATTCCCAGCCTCAACCCCACGCTTAAACGTCCCATTCCACCCCTCCAAAATCCCCTCGATAACCTTCACACCCGCCAAATACAACTTCTTCACAGCAGGCTCGAAAGCGCCCTGCTCGGCATAGAACAAATTCGTCGTCGCCGCCTCACCGGGGTACGGACGATCGAAATCTGATACAGTTCTCATGATGATTATGCGTGAGAAATCCACGACGTTGTCGACAGCCGCGCGTGTCAAGGCTTCAAGAGTGGCGCTATCTTCCTGCGACGTGGTGCAGTAGGTCCCGCTCCCGTTGGTGAGGAGCGTGGTGTAGTTGCTGAAAGCGCTGGAGAGGAGGGAGCCGCTGTAGTAGACGTCTGAGGTGGCGCCGTCGCATTCGATGATGGAGGGGCCGAGGGTGGCGGCTGTGTAGGCGGGTGAGGCGGCGTAATGGGCGCGGTATGCTATGGCGTTCGAGCTGTCGTTTAGAGTTGCGGTCCTCGCAAATGAGGCGGCGAGGTGTTGGAGGTTCTGGTTGACTTCGAAGACTTCGGTGCCGTAGATGTCTTGTGGGTACTCATCTGGGGAAGTGCTGCCTTGTGGTGGAGCGCAGGGAGGTCACGGATATCGAATTCGTATTGGAGCGCGACTTGGACTGCGTAGCGGGCGAAAGTGACGGAGCAGATCGTGGCGACTTCTGGGTTCACGCCGGCGATGCCGGCGATCATGAAGTAGGATGTTGTCAGGTCGAAGCGAGGAGAGCGGACGAAGGAGGCGATTGTGGTTGCGGCGTTGATTTCGCCTTCTCCTGTGATGACCTGACAAACGTCGCCATCGGCGGTGCAGTGGACGTTCGGGAAGAGTGGTGATAGGCCAGGCACTGTGATGTTCAAACCTAGTAGGTTGAACTCTTCGATGCCGTACCAGACTTCAGCTTCTGGGGTGCTGATTGGGAGCGATCAGTGAGATAGGAAGGTTTTCAGTGGATCTTACTCACAACATAGATATAATGACCACTTTCGGCTTGACCACATACTCAAGCGTTCGTGGAATATGAGCAGCTTCCAGACGCGAGATCGTTGCCGCTGCGAGGTTGAGCCAAGCGCCCAGGGCGACGATGGTATGAGTGATGGCCACCATATTGCTACCAAGAGATGGAACTCGAGCAAGTCGAAGGGAGGTACAAAATAAGCATGAAGTTGCACATCACGAAGCTTATACCTTTGATATGTCGTGCTAGTGCAACAGCGAGTCCTCGTTGGGACGCGGCATGGCAGACACATCTGCACGGTTGACCACTGTATGTGTGAATCCAGTCGCCTCATCAGACATGCTGTTCGATCGTCTATAGCAAGATCCAGGTCCGCGGTATCTTAGGCTGTATCCAGCTTGTCATTCGCCGAGAATGCATGAGAACCTTGGCTACGATTCTACGATCTCATTGAAAGGTCAAAGATCGAGGTCTGGGAGCTGTCAAGGCGAGCCTGCAGGATATCGCCATAGCGTGCGATATGGCGTTGGTGTCGTAATCGTGCTGATAGCGGAGTTCGCCGAAGATCTGCCTACTCGTGAGGGACTCCGAGTGTCAGTCATTTCTTGCTCCGATAGCCATGTCAACACTGGTTTGTATTCACTCGGGCCAGTCGAAGGGGCCATCTCCAGGTATTGCTGTGCGTGAGGCTTCTTTCTATTAGCGAGCGTGCCAAAGGGAACAATCCGTTTTATCTCTCGTGCCGCCTTTCCCAGCACCTCATTGAACTGTGCGATGTCGATGAGTATCACCTCTTCCATAAATTCACTCCATTCCACATGCTCAAATGCGGCTTCACAGTAATCGTCTTCCGACTTCCATAGTAGTGCCATATCTACAATGCTTCATCCAACGCCTCATTCTCGACTCCTTCTGATCTCCTGCTCCTCCATCTCCTCTCACAGTGGCCCACCACCTGACTTTCCCCCTCCACTCTTCTTCGGACTACCACCACCCGAGCTCCTCTCCCTCCCTCCTCCCTGCCCCGTCTCACTCGGACTTCCCGTCGCACCTCCCTTCTGCTGATTGTTCGGGTCGCTGATCTCCTTATTCGCCGGGCTGACATTTAGCGGGTTATTGCTCTCCTGTGCCACCATTAGCATCCCTTCTTGTCCCCCCTCTCACTGATATGTACTCATACCCCTCCCGACTCTCGACTCGCAGTCGCGTGCTCCTCCTCCGGCGATGTTTTGTTCGGGTTGAAAGCAGCATCTTCGGTCGCTGCTGTTGAGTCGTCACCGCCTGTTTTGCTGTATTCGCGCGAGTCGGTGTTGATGCTGTCTTTGTCCATCATGTTTTGCTTGTCGTTGGGTCGTATTGAGGTGCTTGTGAAGGAGCGTGTGGAGAGGGCATGGCGGGTTGTGAAGGGTTGGCGGGTGGACTGCAGGCATCTTCGTAGGGCGGCCATTTTGGTGTGTTGGTTGTGGTTATCAGGTAAGACTGGGAGTGTTTTAGAAGTGTTAGGTGATGGTGCTTTGTGCTGATCGAGAGCTCTGTTTTGGCTTCGACATTGACGGATTTTCGACGTCATTGCTCGGACTGGAGTCCGCCCCAGGTCAATTCCAGTGCAGCGTTTCTGTCAGTGATGGACATCGCTTTCAACACCCATTGCTACAATGCCTGGAAAGGTATATACTGTCGCTGCTCAATCCAGCCCCTCAGCATCCCTCCCTTCTGTTCAAACAGCTCCGCTACCCACAAGACACTCGTCACCCCTCTCATCACCTCATCCACGTCCAATTCCCGCTCCTTTATGACCCTCACCAGCTCTCCAACAAACCACTCCCTCATCCCCTCATCGTAAGCCTCCATTGCTCCCATCGCAATTACCCACATTTGAACATATTCCAGCCCATCCCATTCCACATCACTCTGCGAAAGCAACTCCCGCAACTTCCCCAGATGCACAACCGCTTTCAGCGGATGTGCGCCGTACTGCTTGTAGACCGCAGCAATGAACACCAGGAGTGCGAGACGACATGCTTCCAAGATCCGGCGGCTGTTGATGCCCAAGCTAGCGTCCTCTGCTGGTCTGAGGCAGAAGAGCTCATGGGTTAGAACGTTCGCCGAGACGACGATGCCGTCGTAGAAGAAGTCTTCTTTTCGCAAACCTTGTTTGTTCAGGCTGGCGCGAGTGTTGAGCTCCGCGAGGGATGTGAAGATGTGGAGGAAGGCGGTGTCGTTGGGGAAATGTTGTTGCCAAGCGTGCTGGAGATCGATGGAGAAGCATGCCGGCATGCTGGCGTTGTCTGCGCTTTCGATCCGATGCACGTCGATCCAGTACTGTGGTAGCGGGATGATGGATGGTATGTCCTGCGTAAACGAGCCTCTGAGTTCGACCCTGGACAGCGTCAGCTTTGGTCAGTCTTCAGCGGCGCTTTCCATGCTCACCACGATATTGACCTTCGCAAGTGCTTCTCAAGCGAGTCCAGTCCACCCTCCCTCGTCCCAATAGCTTCCAGTATTCCCTTCCTCTGTGGCAACCATCGATCAAACACACCAGCGATCTCAGGATACACAAGAAAACCGCTGATACATCCAATAAGACCGTCACTCACATCATCCGGGTTAGCGGCAAGGCGTTTTCGAACAGACGATATAGCGATCTGGTGGTAGTGAATCGAGAGTGGCGTCTCCTTGCTGAGTCTATGAGGATTCCTAGTACCCTCAAGATGTAGCTCCGAATTGGCCAGGATCTGATAAAATGTCGCCTCATCTGCGATGCCAACCGGCCACCAGTCTCTTCGATGCGCGGTCTGAAGGCAATCGCCAATGTCGCGCCACATGTTGGCCACCAAGGCTTTGCCGATGTCGTCGAGGTCCACCGGGAATTTGAAGAATGTATGCACGCCGCCTCCGCCTATTGCTGCCTGGGGTGATGTGGCTCGGAGGCTCTGAAGCGTCTCGACGTCGGCAGGTATGTCCAGGGAGATGTTCAAGTATCGTTGCTTCTTGGGTTTGCGTCTCCGGTAGCCGATATCTTTCATTGCATGGCGGCGGATCTTGCTCCGTGCTCCTGGGTCGCGAGGTTGGCTTGCATCGCCGAAGGATACGAATTCGAAGCTGGTAGGTCTGGTCGGCGGTGCGTTGGAGTTGCTCTCTTCTGTTGACTCATCCTTCCTCACACTTGTTCCCTTCGTCTTCTTCATCGTTGAAATGACTGTCTGATTGCATGATGTCCCTGGCGCTTGGGCGTTTTCGCCTTCATATAGAAGTGGTCTATTGCTTGGTAAGTCCTCTTCTGCGTGGCGACCTCGCAAACACAAATCTTCAGCTTCTTGTGAGTGCATGTTGAGGCCAAGATCTGTATCTAAAGCATTAGGTCAGCCAGCATTTGTCACCAAAGCGGAAGGACGCCTTCCTTCTTTAAGCTTTGTGTTCGCACATCTCGCTGGCTAGAACCGAATTGTTTGAGGAACGGAGCCGGGTCCTGCTGTATGAGCTAGGGACACCACATACTCCAGACAGTTTAGTCAGGAACGAGTTGCAGATGGCGCTGGCTATCGTGCTTCCTGTGGTGGTGCTATTCGATGACATGGTTGCATTCTGCGAATGTGGTTGCTCTCTATCTTTCGAGTTCCAGTAACAGTCGCTCAGCTGTTATCTGGTGGGCCATCCTCGTTGGTGCGAAGTTCAAGCCACGCCAGCTGGTCGCTCAGCTTTGGATCTGATGTGTTGTACGGCAGCTGCGGCTGCCGGGGTCATCAAGACGCCCGCGGAATCTCGATGAGACCAACATCGCTCGATATCAGTGCTCTGCGACCAGACACGACTGAGCAAGGCAGAGTAGAATTCGCAATAAGAGCGTGATGAAAAGACCGAGAAGCTGATCAAGGCGTGCCTCCACTGTCCGACCTGTTATTGTTGAGGGCGATACAGTTGCAAAGCGGGGCTGCATCGCAGATCCAGAAGTCATCGTCGTTGTCGTTGGGCTGCCAGCGGCGATAGAAGTGCTCCACCACGAAGGATATACGTACGGACCGACAGGAAAGTCGTCCTCGGCCACAGATCAGCAGGGCAGATCATGTTGGTAGTGTTCCCATTCATGAATGGCATGGCGAGTTCTGGAAAGATTAAAAAGAGTAGCCATGCTTGACACCGAAAGCGGTAGAGTTCTGGGCGTCAATAAGTCTTCTGGGCGGAAGTGAGAGACGGTACAAGGCGCTGCTGCAACGATTGAGGACTCCATGTCTGGTCTGTATTGAAGGAAGATGCATAGAGGAAGTCGAATTACGATTTACAAACCACTGCGTGACCATCATGCACTTCCACAAGACGGGCTCTGCAGGTACGCGAGGTTGGTAGCATGTCGCCCTTGTGCTGGGCGGTATGCGTTTGAGTGTCGTTGGGTGCCAAAAGGAGGGAGCAACAAATATGCCAGGGTCGATTGCGGTCACTCGCACTTCGATCTTTCGATGTACTAGATGGGGTCCACTCACCGCAGCCTGCAGAAGTGATGGATCAGTGAAGCTTGCTGTCAGTGCTTGATACCACTTGGCTGTTATGAACGCCGCCTCGAAGTCGGTAGACACGCTGAGTCCATGGCACAAAAGCTTTTGGGGGTCTCTTGCTTTGTCGAAGGCAGTTTGTCCGGGCACCGGATGTTGCTTGTGTATGATCTTTCAAGCTTGTAGGACGTATGCATGACATAGAGATGATCTTGACTCATCATCTGAGCCAGACTCGAAAGCTTCGCCACACCGCTCAACGTCCCTCTGCATTGCTTTCACGATTTCGTGCATGCATCTCGAAACGGAAGAGCCGGTCGAACATCTTGGCAGTGGATGTGGCAAAGCAGGAGGAAGCAAGAAGGCACAGAGAGATGGCATATGGTGGACTTCGGCCCGAGAAAATGAGAGCACGCGGTAGACTGTAGATCTAAGCGAGGTTAGCCGACGAGAGGCCGGTCAGATACGGCACACATCTCCGCGAGGCAGTAATCATGTAGTCTTACCACCTTCTCCCATCCTTCCATCTCAGCATTCTGGCTCAGCGGGTTCAGCTGACTATCGTACCGAGCGTACCGTCGCCTGCTCTGCACGGAATTATGGAGTCGTGGTGGTCTTGGAAGTCTTGTTCGGCCAGCTAAAACCGGAGCAGTATCGCTGCAACCATACGTCAACTTTGCATTCCCCAAGCTTTCAACCTCTCGGCGCCCTTCCCTGAGCCAATGCGAACGGTCTGGAAGGCGACATGATGTCTTAGTCTCTTGGCCAGCACGTGTTGCGCGCATCCAAACTCTCCTCTGCGTTTCCGCTCCACCCTTGGCACTTACGCCACATCTACACCAACGTCTGCCATGATGCCATTGACGGCTACCACGCGGCCTGGGGGGACCAACTCCCGCTGTCAGAGGCAGAAACACCAACGGCATTGGAGCAGACTAGTGCTTTGGGACTCGGTAAGCAGCGACTCGGATAGCACAGCTGTAAGATGTTTGAGCCCGGGGCGAAATGCTGTGCCAGTCAGCAGATATCGCTGCTCGGATAGAGTTCTGGGTGGCAGTTTGCAGTCGCCAAGACTCATTCTGCTCAAAGAGTTCTTGGGTAGCCAAGAACCCGTCTTGTCACTCATCCACCGCCGCGGAACAATGCTGTCGATGCCCAGATACATAAGTACGCTTCCCCTCCGCGGACGGCATTCCAGCCACGGCATCATATTGCAAAGGACCACATCAAAGGTCTTCGCGAGAACAAAGCATTCGTTTCCACCCTTACTACTTACCCCACACCGACATCACATTCCTCGTCCACCCCATCAACAAAGGTCAGCTTACCACTCGCTACATGGTTGACAGGCAGGATGGGCCAGGAACCTAAGCAAGTGGCTGATAGCCACGTCTCCGGACAATCGAACAAGCCACTGTCCAAACCACCTCACGCACTGAAATGGAAGGAGGTGGCAGAAGAGCTCCAGGCCGATATCGACGATGGTCTCAACGCGAGCGAGGCCAGCAAGAGGCTCGAGGAGTTCGGCCGCAACGAGCTGGGGGATGGCAAGAAGGTCAACCCAGGGAAGATCCTCGTCCGACAAATCGCCAATGCCATGACTTTGGTCCTCATCATTGCTATGATAGTATCGTTTGCGATTCAGTCATGGATTGAGGGAGGCGTCGTGGCAGGTGTCATCTTCATCAACATCACAGTCGGCTTCTTCCAGGAATTCCAAGCTGAGAAGACTATGGACTCACTCCGCTCTCTCAGCTCCCCTACAGCCCAGGCTGTCCGCAATGGCCAATCCAACAGCATTGCCACTGTCGAAATCGTCCCAGGTGATCTTGTCGAGCTCAAGACCGGAGATACAATCCCAGCAGATGTCAGACTCATTGACGCTGTCAATTTTGAAACCGACGAGGCCTTACTTACTGGCGAATCTCTTCCAGTGCGAAAGGCACACAATGATGTTTTCGACACCGAGACTGGACCTGGCGACCGATTGAATGTAGCATACAGCTCTTCTACCGTTACCAAGGGACGTGCATCTGGCATTGTTTTCGCGACCGGCATGCACACTGAGATCGGCACTATCGCAGCTGCCCTACGAAAGAAGGACAGCAGAGTTCGACCCGTCAAGCGCAATGAAGATGGCAAAGCCAAGCCGTACCGCTACGTACAAGCTGCTCTTCTCACGATGGGCGATGCCGTTGGCCACTTTCTTGGAGTCAACGTCGGCACGCCTCTTCAGAAGAAGCTTTCCCGACTGGCTTGCCTTCTCTTCATCATTGCTGTTATTTGTGCTGTCATCGTCCTGGCAGCCAACGACTTCCGCAACCAGCGCGAGGTCATCATCTACGCTGTTGCGACTGGTCTATCCATGATTCCAGCTTCCCTCGTTGTGGTCCTCACGATTACCATGGCTGCTGGCACAAACAGAATGGTCGAGCGTCATGTCATTGTCCGAAACCTGCGATCCCTCGAGGCACTTGGCGGTGTCACTGATATTTGTTCCGACAAGACGGGCACTTTGACTCAAGGCAAGATGGTCGCAAAGAAGGCATGGATTCCTGCCGAGGGCACATACACGATTGAAGAGTCGGACGAGGCATTCAACCCTACCAAGGGTGCTATCTCGTTCTCCGAGAAAGAGCCACAGCACATTGAACCTCAAGAGAAGGATAAGCAATCATCATACGCCGAGCTGTTGCAGAACAGTGAAGCACTGAAAGACTACCTTCGTGTTGCTTCTCTCGCCAATCTCGCAACTGTCCACCAAACTGACTCTGGCACTTGGAATGCTCGTGGTGACCCCACTGAGATTGCCATTCAGGTCTTTGCATCCCGTTTCCAGTGGAACAGACGAGCCTCTGTGGGTGGAGACAACCCAGCCATGAAGCTCCTCGTCGAGTTCCCATTCGACTCCGATGTCAAGAAGATGAGTGTCATCTACAAGGATCTCCACACTGACAAGATGTACGCCTTCACCAAGGGCGCTGTTGAGCGAGTCATTGCATCATGCACGACCTACAACAACAAGAAGGGTGATTCCGTCGAAATAACAGAGGAGTACCGCGATGAGGTCCTTCAGAACATGGAGGCCCTCGCAAAGCACGGTCTTCGTGTCCTCGCCCTCGCCAGCCGCGACTACAACGAATCCTACGTCGAAGGCAAGGAGATCGACCGCAGCAAAGTCGAGAACGACCTCGTCTTCCGCGGCCTCGTCGGTCTCTACGATCCACCACGCCCCGAGTCTGCTCCCTCTGTCCGCCGTTGCCACGAAGCCGGTATCGAAGTCCACATGCTGACTGGTGACCACCCCGGTACCGCACGAGCGATTGCTGGCCAAGTCGGCATTCTCCCACGCAACATGTCAGACATCAGCAAAGACGTCGCAGACTCTATGGTCATGACTGCCTCACAGTTCGACGCTCTAACTGACGACCAAATCGATAATCTGCCCGTACTACCGCTCGTCATCGCCCGCTGCGCACCAAACACCAAGGTCCGCATGATCGAAGCTCTCCATCGCCGCAACAAATTCTGCGCCATGACTGGTGACGGCGTCAACGACAGCCCCTCCCTCAAACGCGCCGACGTCGGTATTGCCATGGGTCAAGCTGGATCAGACGTTGCAAAGGACGCCTCAGACATCATCCTCACAGACGACAACTTCGCCAGTATCCTCGCCGCCGTCGAAGAAGGCCGCCGCACATTCGACAACATCCAGCGATTCGTCCTTCACCTGTTGGCCCAGAACATCTCGCAAGCGTGTGTCCTGCTCATCGGCCTCGTCTTCAAGGACGACGAGAATCTCTCCGTCTTCCCCATCTCTCCAATCGAAATTCTCTGGGTCATCATGATCACTTCCGGTATTCCAGACATGGGTCTCGGCTTCCAAGAGAAAGCCCCAGATGTCCTCTCGCGTCCACCGCAGAACCTCAAGCGCGGTATCTTCACCATCGAACTCCTAGTCGATATGGTCGTGTACGGTATCTGGATCGCCGCGCTCTGTCTGACTGCTTTCGTCCTCGTGCTCTACCCCTGGGGCGGAGGCCAGATCGGTATCCGCTGCAACGAATCCATTGGCGATGGCTGCGGAACAATCTTCCGCGCACGAGCAACCTGCTTCGCATGCCTGACCTGGTTCTCGCTCTTCTTGGCGTGGGAAGTGGTCGATATGCGCCGGTCCTTCTTCCGCATGACGCCCAACTCAACGCACTACTTCACCAACTGGATGCGCGTCGTGTGGAGGAACCAATTCCTCTTCTGGGCCATCGTCGCCGGCTTCGCGCTCATCTTCCCGATCCTGTATATTCCAGTCATCTCTGGACAGGTGTTTAGGCACACGGGTATCTCATGGGAGTGGGGTATCGTATTTGTTGCTAGCGCCCTCTTCTTCCTTGGTATTGAGGCGTGGAAGTGGTGCAAGAGAGTGTACTTCAGGAGGCAGAAGGCGCAGAAGGCGCAGAAGGCCGGCCGGTCGGGAAGTGTGGATTTGGAGGCCAAGGTGTTTGAGCGTTACCTCACGCAGTCGAGCATGGGTGATGAAAAGTCGAAGGCATAGATGGAGTTGTGTTCTTGAGATGGGATGGCATGATTGATGAGCGTTTTGTACTGCGATGAGATTTCTTTTTGAGTGCGATGGTTTTCATATACCAAGGCAACATGGCGCGGAGTACGGCCATGGGATGAATATGAACACAACTACAAACATCACCTTGACACCTCATCTCACTCTACTGACCCCCTACTCCATACCCTCTTCCACCACTACGTCCTCCCAACGAACACAGTGACTGCCACGAAGAGGTCATGAACGTTCTCACGTGTTCCAACACCTTCATACAATCGACTTCACCCCACGCCACCACGCAATCGATAGGCGGACTGCTTTCGTTGCTCACATATGACTTTTGAAGTCTAGCCCTGAATCTCTCGATATCTAACCCCCCAACAAACAAAACACTCTCCCATTCCACACCTCTCTCCCCCCACATTCTATCAAAAACCCAACAACCTCCTCTGCGCCGTCGGCAGCACCACATCCAACGCCTTTGCTTTAATCGTAGCCCGCTCCCCTTAACTTAATATCTATGCAGCCGCCTCCGCGCCCACATCCTCAGGCAAATCAATAGCTCCCTCCATCCCAGCCAGCCATGAAGTAAATCATCATTACAGCTGTTCCATCACACACACACACACCAACCCCTTTACCTCGTAGAGAAAACTGCGTCGACACGACTCCTGCTCCGATAACGCCTGCTGTTATAAATATTGGTCCCCTGCTGCACTCGGCTTTTGCTAGCGCTAGCGCTAGCGGGATATACCGCCCGGGCTCTCCCCTAGGAAGGGGGTTGGGGGGAACTTGGAGGCTGGAGCCCGCACTGGGCTCGAGTGTGATGGGTTAGGATTTTTCCTCCGGGGTGTCCGTGACCTGCATTCTGGATGTTGAGGATGGAGGACGGATGTGGGATGGTGGATGTGGAACCCGGTGGATGTTTGTGGCGATCGTGGTGGTTGATTAAGCGTAGCGACCGAGCGCTAGCCACACCGGAGTACGAGCTTGCGAGTACGTAGGTGAGGCGTCAACGAGGGAGTGAAGCTCTATACCAGCCCTCAACTAGCCTTGGCGCCCGCTCTGATTGGTCAACTTTCAAGTTTTAGGGTCACGTGACCTACCGCACTGTGCCTGTTGGCGAACTCGCAAACATATACTCGTCGCTAACGCCTATGTCGTCGTATAATAAGCACTGTACGTCGGGTAGCGGTAGCGTGGATCGCACGCTACTTTGCAGTCTAGAAGGGTTGGTAGAGAGCTCCACTCCGCTACGCTTACCTTTGGAGGTTCACAACCGCCAACAGCACATTTTTTGGGAGTATTGTGAGTGTCGGTCGGGGACTTAGGGGGGTAATGTTAGTAGAAAGATGGCTTGGAGGATATGGTGTGGGAAGATTTCTAGGGTCCTTTGGGGGTGCTTTGTGGAAGTGAAAGTAGCACACACGCCCCAGTTCCTCCACGCCCTTCTTAACGAACGGCAGCCTCGACTTGGCTGTACCTACCTAGGTACTCTTGAAACATCTGCAATGTGGTGTAGTGTAGCACATTTGCCGCTTGTCAGAGGGCTTGGAGATTTCATGGCACAAGATTGGCTACCTCCTAGTTTGTCTTCGGAGGAGCGGGCGGGGCAGGATGAGTGAGGTTTGCTGGGATCTGTTGCTTTGCCAGACGGTGGGCCGATAGGCAGCGCCGACGGATGCCTAGTTGAGTTATAAATCAGCAATTTCGTATAGGTATAGGTATAGGCGATGTGATGTGGCGAATTCCTACCCATCGCATCGATGCGCATCGCCCGTGATTGATGAGATCGTGTTTGATTCTTTAGTGACATTTTTCGATTTCGTTCTGCGCTGGCTAGGGTTTGGGACAGGGTGATTGTTGCTGTTGGTACTGCTGTCGGAACTTCTACTTGTTGGCTGTTGGATCTACTGTGTGTCTGAGGTGTGGTAGGAACGCTTTCTCTTTCAAGCTCTGTCGTTGTTCTGCTGCGAGTAATGTAGCTCCATCTTCACGTCTTCTTTCTCTGCGGACCGGCTACGTTTCGAGCTTCTATGATGATGTGGTGAGCCCGGGGGACGTGTACACCAGCGATCGAGAGGCGTGTGTGCCCTGCGATGGGCTTGGTGCAAGATCTGACAATACTTTCACGTCTACTCTGCACGCTTAACGACACAGCAAGTGTTGTGCGGTCTACATTCTGACGTTGAGGTGGTCTGGATCCTGCAAAGTGTAATCGTCTGCGATAGTCTGGCTTTGATGCCGTCAAGCGTGCTCCTTCGAACCACGCCTCGGGATTGTTTCGTCTTTGAGGTCTCCAATCACATGCCAATGAGTAAGTGCACTTGCCGAAACAAATCGGCAGGGCGCAAGGTCCGAGGATATGGTCGCTGGAACGTGTGGTTCACGGTTTGTTTGGTAAGTTCGAGCCTGTGTCAGAGGTAATCTGACCTGTGAATTCGATATCGGATTCGCCCGTGCCATGGGAAGTGGTAAGTTATGGCTTTAGAAGCTGATGGAAGTGAAGTGAGTGGAACACTGTGGTAAGCATAATTGTAAGGTACTGCTGCGACATGTACGAGGCATTGTCTTGGCCAAGCTTTCCTTTCCAGCAATCCGGCAAGCACAGCCGCCCCCATCTACTGTACCACACTGGCGAGACTGATTTACATCAGACGCAGTGCAGGATCGAGTTGCCTTGGAAGGCCGTGGTCACCGTGGGTATATGCGGCCCGAAGTAAACCTTGCCGATCAGCTGGATCTGTCTGTGATCATGCGACTGGCCAAGGATGTCGGCAGCTGTACGACATGCCAGCTATGCGCGTCATCTTCCGACGTCCTCCAGCTGAAAGGAGGTGATGGCACGCGGTTCATGCGCATTGCCGATGTATGTACTCAAGGCTTCAGCTTGTCGCGGCTTGTTGGGGTTGATGGAAGGCCGAGGCCAAGCAGAAACGCAGTGCGCATTGTGGCACCAATGTAGACGAATCCTAGATTGCCCCAGTATCTTTGCACATCAGACTCGAATCAGTGTCTTGCTATTATATCGATTGAGGAGGTCTCGGATGCTTACATTGAGTTCCAGGCCCAGAAACGGTAGTAGACGTCCCAGCCGACTGCTTTGACGCTGTATAGATGGCCAAAGTCGGCAACTAGCAGTCCAAAGAGGAAAATGCTCCAAACGCGGCGATCAGTAGTCGCTCGCAGGACCAATGCTTCGTTCAAGGCCTTGTGTATTTGTGTAAGCTGAGGGAGACAGGAATGTGGCAATGCGTGCGACGTACAAAGACGAAATACATGTTCGCGAGCTGAGTGAGAACAATGCTCTCTTGCATCGAGACGCCCAATAGGCCAGCGGTGGCCGGACGAGCCATCTCCATGGTCAAGGTCATGTAGGCGGATTGATCGAGGTGGGCATAGTATGCGCCAACTGCCGTCGCCACGGGCTCAATGTACAAGAAGAAGAGCGTGTAGAACCACGGCACGACCGAAGTAGGCGTGGGCATAGTTTGCAACACGCTTCCCGAACACGGTGCTTGCGGTTTCAGCTGACCTATGCAGAGGGTGCAGCGCTGTCCTGCAGCTGTCGTTTGGGTGTGGATGTCACTGGATGAGTTGGCTCGGGCCAGTGGGCGTGCCGTGGCTAAAATCGGGTGTGAGTGACGATGCTGTCAGCCTTGACGCAGGAGGATGTTTCGTCAGGACAGCGACGACTGGCTGTAGGACTATTGTGGGAGTGAATGATGTGAGAGGGAGGCAAAGCCAAGGTCGAGCATAGCACGGTACGGTAGAGCTTGCTGGTAGGTTGAGGCCCGGGTGACGACGTGCCTCTCTAGGTACGCCGTGGCAAGGCAGAGTTTAGTTTCTCAATCCTCGCCGCTGGATGCGACTCATGCGAGCCACTGCCGTGACCGCCCAGATGCGGCCTGGCCCATATAGTACACCACTCTTTATCCCTCCGCCCGCTGCCACGCCTCTGGAGACACGCCCAGTAAGCATTACCATTATTACATACACCCTGGCCGCGTGCGGAGTCGAGACGAACAAGTTGCCATACGCACATTTCCATATTAGGCCGCCTGAGATCGACCGTTGGTAGGGTGTTCACCCTCATCTCGGAGTCGCAGAAACACATCCGGCTTGTCCTTCATTCTCTCACTGCTCAGGGCTCGACACTCTTTCAACCACCTTCCCCAGGCCCTCCCTGCTTCAGCCGCGACTCTGCGCGCCACCGCTCGAGTCCAACACTCCGAGCCTGTGATTTATCGCGACATTGGACTTGTTTTATATCGTTTCCTTGCCTTGCACCTTGGACACCACTCAGCGAGCGAGCACAGCACCGCATTGGCCTTCAGCGCACCACACCCGAAACGCTGCGGGCTGATCAGCTGACTTGACCTTCGCATCCTTCACAACAACCCCATCCTGCTGGACGGCGGAAACACCCTCTCCTACACCCCCCCTTCATCTTGGTCCACGTTCTGCCCGCGAGGGCGCGCATATCAGTATGCAGTCTCCTTTTGAGGCATCCGCGGCATGCCACCGACAGCACTTCCCCGAAACACGGCCGCACACCGTCCACTCCTCGGGCTCGTCTTCGATATTGACAGCCGACACCATCAGCGAGGAGGAGAAGTCAGACGGCGAACTGACACCACGTGCCTCCGAAGCCGGGTCCAGCACATTTGGTCAGAGGCGGTTGTCGAGGGATGACACTGCGCGTGACGTCCACCTGCCCATGATGCCACCCGGGCAATCGAGATGGGTCACTCGCAAGAAGTCGCCATACAGTGTCGATTACATGGAAGCCCCCTTCACCAAGATTCAACAGCCGACCGAGGAGCAATCGCGTCCGAGGTCAGAAGACCAAGTTCACGAACTGGCCGAAGGTCCACATTTGGAGCGCATGAGGGCCAAGCAACGTCGTAAGGGACCGCGTGCTTCTGCTCACGGTGTCCCAATGGCAAACGAAACACATGACAACACATCCGCGGATGATGCAAAGGACTCGGGGACCTTGAGTCGGAGATGGTCGAAGCACTATCGCAAAGGAGTGACCAACTTCCAGGAAACCATGTCCAAGTGTCAACAGCTTCCAGCAGCCATTGGCGGTCGATCCAGGAGGTCAAGCACTCCACACAGGGTCGAGGAAGCGAGCGCTCCAGAAGCAGCGACATCAACAACGTCCGTAGGCCCCTCTGCAAACAGGTTGCCGATTTCTCCTTCAAAGCGAAGTGCACGCCAGACTGACGAGCGTCCAAGGAAATACAGACCGACATGGATGCACTCCTCATCAGATCGCAAAGACACGCCTGCTCCCGCGAACAGCCTTCCTCATCGAGCCGCAAGCACGCGCAACCATCAGACGCCGACCATTCTTTCCGCACCGGGCGGCGACAACGCACGAAAGGCAGCAGCCAAGTGCAACAATGGTAGCTCCGCACTTTCCTGGGACCAAGGCAACTGGGAGATGCCTACTCAGGATGATCTTCAAGCACGTCGCAGTCGTTTGGGTTCACTCAGCAGTGCCGCAGACAGTGGTGCAGATTTGTCAGCATACGGCGATTCTGCAGCATCCATTCGTGACAGAGACGGAGATATTGATATGGACACAGTCTCACCACAATCACTACCCCCAACTATGGACATCACACAGAGACTTCCCGACGAGATCGCTCTTCAAATCTTCGAGTACCTTAACGTTCAGGACCTCATCCGAGCGGAGATGGTCAACTCAAAGTGGAGAGAAATGACCAACAACACATCCGTATGGCGCGCAGCATTCCTCAGGCGATACCAGCGTAAGATCCTCACCGATCCCGCCCCCGTTCAGGTTGGCGGCGTTGGCGTAGGTCGACCAAACAAGTTCAAGCAAGAGTGGAGGAAGATGTACAAGGCACGTGTCCAGCTGGAAGACAACTGGCGCGCTGGAGCACACGACGCCGGAAAGGCAGTTTATCTTTCAGGTCACACCGACAGCGTCTACTGTCTGCAGTTTGACGAAGAGAAGATCATCACAGGGTCACGTGATCGCACCATCCGCGTCTGGGACATCAACACCTTCCAATGCCTCCGAGTCATTGGCGGTCCTAACGTCAAGCCAGTGCTGGGGCCTAAGGTGCTCCGTACGGTCGACTACCCATCTTTCCACATGGCTACTGCGAGCGTCAACGGCACTGCATACGGCGAAAGCATTTACCACACCCCCAAAGAATGGCACGATGCCAGCATTCTTTGTCTGCAGTATGACGAGGAGATCCTGGTCACGGGGTCTTCGGACTCCGATCTATTGGTTTGGGATGTCAAGACTTATCAACCAATCAAGCGACTAAGGAAGCACAGCGGCGGAGTTCTTGATGTTGCTCTCGATGCCAAGCATATTGTCTCATGCTCCAAGGATTCCAGGATCATCGTCTGGGACCGCGAGACGTATGAGCCCAAGGGAGAGTTGACAGGTCATAGGGGACCGGTGAATGCCGTCCAGCTTCGCGGCCACCTGCTTGTTAGCGCTAGTGGCGATGGCATTGCCAGGCTATGGGATCTCAACCAGATGAAATTGATCAAAGAGTTCAGCGCAAAGGAACGAGGCCTTGCAGCAGTGGAGTTCTCGGAAGACATGAAATATGTACTTGCTGGTGGTAACGACAACATCACGTACAAATTCGAGACGGACACTGGCCGAGAGGTGATGCAATTCACCGGCCATTCACAGCTTGTCAGGTCACTGTGGCTCGACAGCGCGAACAGCCGTGTCGTGTCAGGAAGTTATGATCTTGACCTGCGAGTATACGACTTTGAGAATGGCCAGGAACTCTGGCGAGGCGAGGAGTGGACGACGAGCTGGATGCTGGCGGCCAAGTCAGATTACCGTCGGATCGTTGCAACCAGCCAGGATGGACGGATTCTGATTGTCGACTTCGGCATCTGGAAGGGTGCGCCAACGTACGTGTCGAGAGATGGCTCATCCATTGAGAACATCGATCTGCTACGTGGCGTGGAGAACACCAACGAGATCAAGTTCAGGAACCCGTTTGATCGTAATAGGAGCATTCACGGTTTCTAGTCGGAGCTTCAGCGTGCTCTCGCTGAAGAGTTGAGCGAGATCCTCTTCACTGACTGGTATTTGGCTCCTCCTACGCCTATTGCCGCAAAAGATACGACGCGGTTACTCGATAATGGACAGCTTCCTACTCCAATGGCAACGCCACCAGGTTCAATCCCAACAAGCCCAGCACCAGCCACCGAAGACTCCCACATTGCCATCAATGAGGCTACAGACACTATGAGTGTCGCTTCAGAGCCGTCAAGAGAGCCGCCTCCAGCGCAGCTACCAGTTCAGTCTCCAGTATCCCCACCAGGACCGTCACCGGCACAGTCTCCGATGCAACACACTGGCTCGAGAAAAAGGCGATCTCGTTCCCGCCGAGTCGTGATGCGCCTCGTGCGTAGCATGCCTGGCTTATATGGTCTCCGGAAGTCTCCAGCCGTCATGCCTAGAGCCTTTCAACGAGCTGTAAAACAATCTCCATGTGGACAAGTGAAGAAAACCATGGAGGAAGGGAGAGCGTGAGAAGGATTTATTGTCCGGGAAAACAATATTTATACAAATGATCTAAGGACAAGCGAGCGAAGAAGAGCAAGCGAGAGCGGTCTTTGGAGATCAATACGACACGAGTCTTCTTTTTTTTTTGTGGTCAGGTTATTTTTTGGGGCTTGGGCATTCGAGCATGGCGTCTTCTCTTGTTTTTGGAATAAGAAGCAGGCACAAGCTCGAAAGCGAGACGAAGCATGTAGCAGCGATCATTGATTCATCCATCACACTTGTGATTTGCATCACTTGCAAGCGAGGGCATTTTACTACCACTACTACTGCAGTGACTACGGACCACTTATGTGTGTATACAGATATCACAATCGATGGTTTGTGATATGTCTTGGATATGATATTGTTACGGTCGATCGATTCACGTGCTATTGAACTCTCCTGCCTCCTGTCTCATGTGCTGTGCTGTGATTCCCGTCTCCTTCGCGGAAGCGGGAGCGAGACAGCCGTCCACGGGAGATGCAAGGGTACCGGTGGAAGGTATGAGGGGGGGAATCACTGGAATCTCCTCCCGTGACGAGTGCACTTTTATGATGGGAGGTGCGCGTGCGGAAAGGGGATACGTGGACAGAAGTGTCCGGTGGTTAGGGGTTGCAAACATCTATGTTGGCATTTGCTGTGGCTGGATTGCTGGGAAAGGCTCATGATTCGGACGTCGTGATGGCAGTGTGTTCCTTGGTTGTTTGTTATGATTGTGTCGGACTGATTGACCATTGTCCTCTATGCCACTCTGTCGCTGGATCACTGGGTAATCGTTGTGGACTTGAATATATTTCTGGAACAGGTAGACTCGGAAAGCCGTTGGAAGGAAAAACGGCGGTCTCCGCCAAGCCTGACGACAGGGCCTGTCCTGCACGGAAGTTGCCTTTCTCCATAACGCGTCGCAACCTCGCAGTAAATACAACGACACATACGTCAAGCGCAACACACACAACCTGCTTGCCCTATCAATCAGATAGAGGCATGCTGCGTTTACCCTGCTCGATTTCACCTCCATCACCATAATCCTCAAGCCATCCGCCGCCGCAGGCACCCGACAACGCGCCTTTTTTGCGCGTCGCAACTTCGCCCGCCGCGATCCTTCCCTTCCTCGGGCGTCACCACCATCACCACCACCCTCCCACCCCATAATCAAATCCCCTCTCACGTACACCCATTTCTCTCTCCGCCGCCACCATGCCGCCTTCCGGACGCAAAGGCAAGACTCGAGTCCGAAAGGCCCCTGCGGCTACCGAGCTTCACGACCAGCCATCCGACATCGATGCCGCAGACGCCATAGCAACTCCCTCTCGTGGCTCGCGAAAGCGTACTCGAGGCACAGACAACAGTGCGCCTGCCTCTCGCAATACCAGACGTAAAGTGAAGGATACCCGCACCCTCGACCGCGAGGACACCGAAGGCACCGAAGCACACGAGCACAGCGACAACGAGACTGAGCCTTCCACTCCAACCGAGCAAGAGATCATCCAGAGCTTGAAGGTCGCTGACAAGCCTGTCAATGCAACTGAGGACTTTGCTAATGAACTTCTCGAGGGCCAAGAGAGTGTCCCTGGATACGGCAAGATTGCCGGTCGTGACTGGGTGTACATCATAAGTCACATTGAGGTCAATATTGGCCGTCCTGAAGCCCTCGAGCGTCTGCACAATGGCGACGGTAACGGACATGAGGGCACGCCAACCGCACGGGCAGAAGTCCACATCGATCTTGGTCCGGACCGTCAGATCTCGAGATTGCACGCGACCATCAAGTATGAGCCTGAGAGTGCCGAGTGGATCATCATGGTCAATGGTCGCAATGGTCTCCGTGTGGATAACAACTTCTGCAGGCGAGGAAGCAAGACTAGGCTGCGGAATGGCAGTGTCATTGAGATTGCTAACACTCAGATGGCCTTCATCACCACACCCACTGCTGAAAGCGAAGGACCAATCTGGGATGCTTCGATCATCAAGCAAGCTCAGAAGTCATCCGAAGACGAGGACGATGCAGAAGATGATGGTCGTAATGTTCACGGCCGCGCACATATCCATTCCACTGGCCGCAGTCATCTGCAAGATCCCGGCATGTATCAGTCTGATTATCCAGGGCAGCAACAGAGCAATCAGGGACAACAACAGCATCGATCACACCCACACTCGCAGCGAGCAAACGTGTACCCACCTCCCGGAACACCAATGCGTACACAAACATCTTACGTCAAGTCGTCACCCGCCGCCAACTACGCTCGAGGCGTAATGATGGAGTCTACCGAGAGCATAGACTACGCAGCTGACAGTGCCAAAGATCTCAAACCACCGCACTCTTACGCGCAGTTGATAGGAATGGCCATCTTGAGCACCCCAGAACAGCAAATGACACTGAACAACATCTACAAGTGGATCATGGCCAACTATGCTTTCTATCGCTTCAACACTGGTGGCTGGCAAAACAGTATCCGTCACAATTTGAGCTTGAACAAGGCTTTTGGCAAGATCGCACGCCGTACTGACGAGCCTGGCAAGGGCATGAAGTGGATGATTGAGCCAGCAGAGTTTGACAGCTTCGTGCAGCAAGGCATGAAGGGCTGCAGGAGACCGAATCCGATTCCCGGTACTCAGAGCACCTTGGGTTCGCCAACTAGTCCGATGGGACTTCGCTCGGGGCTCAAGAGAGACGAGGACATCACGCCACCACTCAATACTTACCATCCCGCCTACCCCACCACACAGGAGGCTTACACTCCGGATCGTGGTTCACGCCACCCAGCGAACAGACACCCTGACAGTAGCGTAGGCCTCGGTATTGAGGGCAATGGCCTTGTCGACTACGACTATCCCCAGCGCTCCACGCCTAGAAACGGCTTGAATGCCATTGCAAATGCGGCAGGCTCACCTCCTGCGCTTTATGTGAACGATGATGTGCGTGCTGGACCGCTCGACACGCCATTCCCACTACGTGCTTCGCAGCGTCTTGCACCACCAAGCACGCTGAGACGACCAAGTGACTTCATACAATTCAGCAGCCCAGCGCCATTCTGGAAGATGGATGGCCTTGTGGGCAGCACGCCTTTCAAGCCGTTCGATGTCAGCCCGCTGAAGACGCCGTCATTCCCTACGCTCAAGAAGGACAAGGCTGCTGCGAGGAACGATGTCGAAGATGATGGCGAGAGCTCGCCTGTCGAGAAGAATGTGTCAGCCACTATCGAGAAGCCGAGAGAAGATGAAGAGTCGAGGCGTAGTCCTGTGATCAGTTCCAGCAGTCCACCCCGACCGCACAGCACACTCAATGCTCTCGACGCAAGTCCGACCGTGAGCAGACCTGCCACTGCCGTCGCCAAGAGTCTCACTCAGCTTGCCAATTCCGGCAAGGAGCAGAGCAGTGAGCACGAGAAGACTCCACCTGCTGGTGAGGAATCTGGCGCTGCTCCAGTCGTCCAGCAGCAGACTCCACCCACTACAGTCAGCCAGTCCTCACAGCCTGCGCCAAGACACGAGCTGCCTCAGACATCTGTGGCAAACAGTTTCGAGAGCGCGCGTCCGGCTGGGAATTCCTCGTACACCACGAACTCCTCGTACAATGGCCACGTTGGTCATGTCAATGGATACCATACTGCGGATGATGGAGATGATGAGCCGATTGATCTTGCCAAGTAAGTTGTGCTATCGAATGCGAGAAATTGAAGGTGGATGGATGGCGGTACTGACTGAGCGACAGGGGCTTCCAACCTATCGGCGCTTTCCACCAGAGGAACCATTTGGCGATGAGTATGGGGATGGCGGGGCCGCAGGGTTATGGTCGTTAGACACGACGCAGGGATAGTGTTGCGAAGCGGGAGTCTGGGGAGGAGGAGAAGAAGCCAGCATCAGATCAGAGGTGACTGCAGGATTTTGGGTGGAAGTCGAGTACGGCGTTGCCGTGGAAGAAGATGCATCATTCTTGATGCAGAACATACGTGCTGTCGAAACGGGCCACTGGACGATCTCGACGGCTGGACATGGCTGCTTCTGGTGGACTCGATGTCTGCAGTGGGTGCTCCAGAACGCCAATTGGGTCAAACCTTTGGCCGCGGAGAAGTTTTGCTTACCCGTGGTTCCTGCGGAGAGAGAGGTCGTGGCACTCGCGCTTCTGGTCATGCTCATGGGCGGCGGAAAACTCTATTGGAATCCATCGTATCGTCGTGAGGCAGTCTCCATGGGCGGCAAAGGTCTAGATGATGGCTGTGGTGGATTCGACGATATCGATGAACGGGTTTGGTTGGTGGCAGTTTGGCGTTCTTGTGGGCGGTGCATTTTTCCGGTCGAATGATTGATAGATAGATGGCATAGCATAGCATAGCATAGCATAGCATCTTGCTACAGTAGCGAGAAACATGAAGGCAAGAGGCACATTTTCAAAAGAGTCATCATCGTGAAGAAAAGAACGAGACGGGAAGAAGTTTTTTATTTTGTTTTATTTATTTGTTTGCTCGTGCGATGGCATTTCATCGGTGCGGTCTGATTTCTGCTGTCAGCACCCTGGTCAGGGGGAGGGGGGAGATTGAGGTTAGACTTTGTTAGGATTCGAAGTGGTGCTAGCCATTGAGATTTGTTTTTTTTTTCCGAGGGTCTGGTGAGATGACTATTTGGACCGAGGACGCTTTCGCCAATGGGTGATGCTGGGGTAGAAGTGTTTTCGCCTGTTGTCGTGGTGATGATGCTTGATCGACGCCCATGGAGGCGTGACTCGTGAGAAGATGTGAAAGTTGGGAGTTATGCTATCTATGCCTTTGTTGTGCAAGTGATACATTAAGTTATCATCTATGTTATGCAAAAAGTACCCGAGTGTCGAAAGTTGCATGGATCTGCCTTATCCAAAAGTGCTGTGCTGTACTGTGCTGTGCTATGCTGATGCATGCACGCTGAAGAAATGATGTTCAGAACATGACCATAACCGTGTGCCGCAGGAAGATGGCTTTTTGTGCTGAAGATTAAAGTCATTATGCCCGCCCTGCGAAAGAGACAACTCCCTCCATTCATATAATCCCAGGCTGTCGTTACAGATATATACGAGAGCCTCCAGCCGCCCATTATATTCGTTGTCTTTCGTCGATCTCTATTCATCCCAATTCTGATGGGAAAGCGCCAGGAAAGTCCTTCCCGTCCGGCTCCGTGGTTGTGGTAACCTGTGTAGGTGACACCACGTCGTCTCCGAAGAAGTTCGAGGCCTCGTTTCTAGAAGACGAGGAGCTGAAGAAGGAAGAAGAACCTTCTTGCTTTGAAGATGACGACGATGAGAAGAACGAGGAGCTCGACTCTTTCGACGTCGTGTAGTTTTCCGCATTCTTCATGTCGACCTCGTCAGCGGCCACCGCTTCGCCAGGCACCATCGCACTCCTTTCAACCTTGCTGAAGCCTGGAGTCGAGAAGACCGGTTTGTCGGCCTCGGTGATACTCGTCGAGCTCGAGTTGATCGCAGTATTGATCGAAGTCTCCTGTGATGCTGTGCTCTCACTGCTGCGCTGTGACATCTGAGAGGTGGAGCTCGTGCCATCCAAGCCATATGTGTGGCTCCCTGTGCTGCCTGAGGAGGAGTGAGACTGAGACGTTGCCCCGGAGCTCCCGCTGCTCTTAGCAATCGGAACGTGAGGGTGATTCAGCGCGCCTTCTGTGATGGGAGCTGCTGATGTCGGCATCTCTCGTTTTGAAAGTCTTCGGTCTGGTAATTTCAGATCACTGGCTCCCATCAGCGAGCTGCGGCGGAGCTGTTCCAGTTGAGTGCTCGGGTCCTAAGGGCAGATGAGTTAGCTCAAGTTCTCCTCTCGTTGGGGTCTCGCAGTGGGAAGCCGCTTCGCAGGACATTCGATGATGCAGAAACAGACAAAAGTCACAGCTATGCTAATGGTTCAAAATTCGTCAAGCAATGCAGTAGTGTGTAAAGGCTTGGTGGAAGAGGCAGTCACGATGGGTTTCGCATGCAGGACGAAACCACAATTTGGACATACCCAATCCGCTTGTTCTGGAACTCCCTCTGCACCTGGCAGATCGCCTACATGGTCACGCTCCTCGCCCCAGAAAGTTTGCCGTCGCCGAGGTGCTGGTGTGACAGGCAAAGATGGTCGCTCGATCGAAGTTGGGAAGTCTGTCAGGATCAGACTCTCCCTCCGCTTCTCAATGGCCTCGACCAAATCTTCCGGATCAGGTTCATTGGTCGGAGACAAGACGTGCTGTTGCGACGGCACTGTCGATGGTGTGTTCTCCTGTACGACTTGCACTTGGCCGCGGTTCTTCTGGAATGCGGTAAGTGCACGAACGTAGTCGTTGATACCAGCAACTTCATCCCATGCGTTCCTGGTCTGGGCGAACGATGCCCAAGTGTCAATGTCATTGACTTTGATGGTAGGTGTGACGGGCTCCATGGTCACCTCCAGTTCGTCCATATATCGCTCCGCTTCACGCTCCAGTACAGGCGGAAGCGGCAGAGGCTCATCGTCGAAGAACCTTCTTGTCGGCTTGGAGTCTTGCCGCTCCTCCCACGGGAATATAGGTTTCGGCTTTTCTTCTTCCTGTGGCTTTTGAGGCACTGGATACCACATGTCTTTTGGTGGCTCGGGATACGACTTCGGAGGACGGAAGGGTTCTGGATTGGTATTAAAGTCGTATTGCTGAGTAGGGAAGTTAGCCGCTTCAGGTTTCGACTCAATCGGAGGCGCTCCACGAGTTGCGTCCCACTCCATTTGAGGCGCTGAGAACCTGCGTTGCTCGACAGTGGGAGTGGGCTCACGATGACCTTGACTGATGTTCTCCGCCGGCTCGCCGGGTTCTGTCATCAAAGGTGTGGTAGTACCCGGTGGATGGTGGTGTGACTGATCGGGTGGTGGCGCAGGTCCGGTTGAGTCGATTGGGTAGGCTGCAGCAGAGTAACTTTCGTGTTGCTGAGGTTGGAAGCCTTCATGGACATGGCGGGTGACTTCGTTCCGTTGCCCATATGCAGTATAGTCCGCTGTCTGTACGCCAGCTCTTAGCATTAGCCTGTCTTGATGTCACACCCATACTCACCGAGACATGGAAATGCCTGTCATAAACTGCCCACCATCTGCTCAACATCTCTTGAAAGGCGCCCGGCGTCCCTTGTGCTGACCTGCTGCGCTGCCATGGCTTTTCACTACCGATAAAGTGTACGATGCTGATATCCCTCTTGAAGTATCGATATGCCGGCGCGTATTGGTAGTTGGCGCTCGGCGTGGTGTTGTAGGTAAAGCTGATCCTCTTCCATGGGCGATGTTCAAAGTATTGATTAAGCAGACCTTGATCTGCGCCGTCGAAGCTGTCTCCTGCCGCTGCCAATCCCTTCAGCGCATGGTACTCGCCCATGTGTGGTGTAATGACCATGACACCAGTGTTGAAGGCATCGGGCCAGCCAACGTCTGGTGCTGCTGCGAAGGGCTCGGTGATGTCGAACAGCTCTTCGGGCGCTCTCAGCGCGACGACGTCTGCGTCAATGTATACGATCTTGCGGAACTGCGTCTGGCGCCATAGCTCGATCTTGGTGAAGGTGTAGAGCAGGTCAGGTCGGTTCATGAGGTAGAGGTTCGCAGGGTTCGGGTTGGCGATGCGTTCGATAGGGATGACATAGTTGTAGAGCGACTACCCACCATCATCAGCATGTCGTTGTGCGTGTAGGCAAGTGTGTTGCATGGGTGTAGCTCACGCGCAGCTCGTCGATGGTACTCGATCGTAGGCTGTCCTGCACAATGAGGCATGCCAGCTTCTTCTTGGTGCCGGCATCTCGTAAGGAATGGGACAGTACTGCTGCGCCTAGGATCGTGCATATCGGTCAGTGCTGTTGCATTGGTCGCATGTGAAGGCAGTCCGTACCCGGTAGATACGCATCTCCAATGGCCAACTAGATGGAGATCAGCTAAGATATCGCCACGCCTTTCCGCTCGCTGATACGCACGGTGCAGTACACATCCTCCCCGTCCGCCATGGCGGCGATATGTGGTGGAAGGGAAGCACAATGGCGCGAGAGAATGGCTTCGTAGAGCACTCGGTCTGAGGATCGGCGGGTGGATGGCAGCTCTGGACTGGAGCTTCTAGCTCATGCCTGCAGGCAGTGACGGACGTCGGTTCAATGATTGGACTCGTCTTCAAGGAACAACACACTTGGTATCAAATGTCATTCAATCGCGACTGAGAATCACAAGCAGCCTGCCACCGCATGCAATTCCGTTGAGTAACGACACGACCCTCGCTTCCAAGCAACGTGCAAGCAACGTCCCACCTCAATCTCACATTGTGAGCACGAGCCTCGATGCGCAGTTGCTGTGACGCCGCGACCCGCGACCCGTGACCCGCGACCCGCGACCCGTGACCCGTGACCCGCGACCCGTGACCCGCGACCCCGCCTTGGAGAAAGAGATAGTTCTACACTTCACATGCATCTCGCCTTGATCTGCGCCATCACCGCGCGTGTGACTGCATTTCTCCGCAGCCACAGACAGGCGTAGCCATGCACATGAACTCAGAACCACTGACCGCCTGTACCCTGACGCGCCTGCCGTGGTTCTGGACGCCATTCACAACAGCCGGACCACACATGTCCTGCCTGTCGCCTACGCTTGCCGTTGGTTGATACGTGCAGCTTGGTGGGACGACTATGTCAGCGTTATCGACCCGGCGCTTGGAGACGTGGTCTGCTGTTGATGCTGTATCATCCGGACCACACGAGGATCTGTGCCATCGGCCTTGCGCACTCAAGACGACTCGACGAGCCGCGGAACTGCGCGCTTTTGAATTAACGTATTGATTACTTTGACAGCGGGAACCGAGCCTATAAGCCAGCCAGCTATTCTGCCACTCTACTTCCATCAATGATTGCGATATCATGTTGCTGACTGCCGGTAGTCATGGATATGCGCGGACAAGCGAGCTTGCCAAATCCGCATGAGAAAGAAGAAAGATGCCATCGTAACCAAGTGTCAAAGAGCTCTTTGTTGCTCAGACGCTTAGGGCACGTCTGGACTACGTGCACCTGCGTCTGGAAATGTGGTTCGCGACGTAGATTCTCCATGAAGCAGAAGTTATCTGAGCTGCTTGGGGAGCCCTTCGATGCTTCAGGCGTGCATGCCAAGGCCATCAAGTTGCACACTTCCAAAGACACACTACCCAGCATCATGATACTAGAGCATATTCCGTGGTACCGCTTCCTGCCTGATGCTGCTCCGCTAGAGGAGGCCTGAACACACATCTTCCAGGACCAAGCTATTCAGCTCAAATGCTGCCGATACTGTCACTCGCTACGGACCATCTCCATCTTGTTCGATATCTACCCGATCATGCCGCCATACAACGAGGTTCGCAGGCAATCGCAGGACCTATTGGACCTTTCTTGACACTCGCATCCGCATATCTCAGCGAGCATGGCTATTCGATACTCTCACTGATCACTTGTCTCTTAATTGGTGGGCTGGTTGGCTTCTGCTTCAGCGAGTCTTCAAAGACTGGAACCATCATCGTTGGCGACTGGACAAGAGGTCGCACGCAGAAGACTCGCATGGCGATGCCCCGCGTGCCAGTAACGTCACGCAAGAAGAACCATTGGAAAGAGGAGCTGGCGATCAAGAATGCTCGGATCAAAAGTCTTCAGTCTGATGTGAATGAGGAGAAGCGCCACAGTGCTTACGTTGAGGGCGAATTGGTTGACTTGAGTGCTCAGCTGCGTCAAAAAGACATTCTGATGGCAGCCTGCAACCAAAATATCGAGACACAGAACCAGGAGCTGGCAGCTCTACGTAGCGTTCACGAGCATGCGACACAGCGTCTGACGGAGACTATCACTGACTTGGGAAATCATCTGGCGGAGAGCATCATTGCCACGGAAGAGCAAGCCAAGCGAATGCACACCGAAGCTAATGTCCTCGTTCACGAGAGAGACGCTGCGCTGAAGGCGGCTCGGAAAGCAAAGCACGACCTGGAGAGCTTCTACTGCAGCAAAGAGCTCCGCGGGTACACGTACACGTCCACAAGAGAACATCACAGGCAACAAACATACATCTCATCCCTCGAAGGCAGAGTCCAGAATCTCTCGGAAGTCTTGAGCGCAGAAAGGGAACAAAAGTAGCGAGTTTCTAACACCTGGTTCAAGATCCTCGAACTCCAAAGCTTCTACGTGGCTGGCTTGACTAACGACATCACGCGCACTCTGGGCCTCGACACAAACTGGAACGATGAAGTACCCGTGAATCCCGAAATGGTACTGAACTTCTTCGACGGCAAGCTGGAAGGACACAGCCAAGAAGACGCAGCACGGATCCGATCCATAGTTGGCCAATTCATCACGAAAGTCTCAACAGTCTTGCTTCAGCTCTTGAGCAGAACTGCCAACGATGCAGTGACGAAGTCGAAAGAGGCGGCGGCGGCGGCGGCGGCGGAGGAGATGGAGGAACGGAATCGGAAGAGGGAAAAGGCGCGATTGAAAAGGGAGAGTGAGGCGCATGCGGAGCTTGTGGAGATTGTTTCGTCGCTGATTGTCTCGCCTGTAGCGCACGGCGGCGAGGCGATGGAACGGCTCAAGCAGTCGAAGGCTGAGGGGAAGAAACCTTGGAGAGGTGGATTGGGGTGTTAAAAGCCGGAGGCGGAGGATCTGGATGGAGGGGAAGAGCGGTTTGCGGATCTTGAGATGGGGCTTTGATGTATGTGCTGGGGCGCAGTCGGTAAGGTGAGGCTTGTTCGACGTTCTGCCCTTCTCTTGCAATCGAGCATGTGGCTGCCAAGACTTTTCTCCAAATCACTGACCTTCTGGATGTAGAAGGCTAGATGTGAGGAGCATGATACCTTCCTCTTACAGGCACATAAGGCCGGTATTGATTTCTTTGTGGTGATATTCTTTGTTGCACATGGCAGTGAATGAGCGGAACTGTATCTTTAATTGCGCTAACGCATGACACAGTGGTTCTTTGTTTCTGTGCACGGATGATCGTTTCGAAGAGCAGACTTTCTGCATCGCAGTTCGCTGCATCTTTTTGCATGAGTTTCGCAGACTTCACTGGGCGAGTATAGTTGCTGCAGGTACAGCGATAAGGAGGGAAGATTAGCAGCAATGGTTTCTAACATCACCGTCGCCGTGGCCATCGGCTTGATAGTGACTGTGGGTCTTTGCGCTGTGCGGCATTTCAGAGTGCGGTCGGTTGGTACTGAGGAGAGTGCGGAGCAGGAGGAGTTGAATGATGCTTCATCCAAAGCGGACGGGGCAGAGTCGGAGAAGGACGACGAAGGCGACGAGGACGAGGAGACAAATTACTTGGTCGAGATCAGGGATTTGAAAGCGCACGTCCATGAGCTTGAGGAGGAAAAGAAGACACTCGAAGATGACAACGCCTCACTGCAAGCTCTGTGCACTGCACCATCCCGTGGAGAAGCGCGTACACAGCTTGACAGTGAAGAGAAAGAAACTCTTCTAGCCACAATCTCGGACTTGGAAGCGGACGTTCGTGATCTCAGAGATGAGAAGAAAAGTCTTGAGGGCGACAGCACCGCCGAGAGCATTGCGGAGTGCAAGCGACAGATATCCTTGCTCCAAGGCAAGATGGCAGAAGCACATCAGCGACTACGGAATGCTAAGGATGACCTTCATCACAACGCGATCGGCATGGGCGATGATCATGACCGTAAGCTGGAATATGCTAGAGAAGCGGTCGCCCGAGTGTCGAGAGAGAGGGAGGAACGGCTCGAGATCCAGCTTGCCGAAGCAAGAAAGGAGAGAGATGATGCGAGGAGGCCGGATCATTACTACGTCGAGCAGATTAGCGAGTTGAAGAAGCAACTTGATGAGAAGACGAAGCTATCTGAACAGCGTGAGAAGGAGGTCCAAAAGCTCCTGGCATCGCAGGAGAACAAGAATCGAGAACTCACCACCAAGCTGCAGAAGGAGACACGCGATCATAACAGCACTCGAAATGATCTGACCTCGAGGAACAATGAGATCGCCAAGCTCCAGACTGACGCCGCCAATGCGAAGAAGCAGACTGATGCTACGGAGGCGAACGCTCGAAGGCAGCTGGAACTGGAGCAGCAGGAGCACCAGAAGACGAAAGATAGAGTTGGCAGAAGGGATGCTTCTATCGAAGAGCTGAACGATGCCAACACCGAACTCCAAACACAGCTCAAGACCGCGGAGGACACAGCGCAAGAAGCCATCGCCGACGAACGACGTCTATATGCAGAGACTCGTACAGAGCTCGACTCGAAGGATAAGGATATCGTCGAGCTCAGCGAACAAGTCAAAACACTGGGCGATGAGCTTTCTGCCGAGAAGACTGCTCGGGGGAAGGAAGTCGCCGAGTTTAACGGGAAGTTGACGACCCTACAGAAAACTCTTGATGCTGAGAAGACGGCGAGAGAGAATGATGTGGCAGAAGAGGAGCGGAAATATCAGCTTCTTGAGCAGGAGAAGAAGGATCTGGATGAGAAGGTGGCGAAGGAAAGGAAGGAGAGTGAAGAGCGTGCGAAGAACCAGGCTGATCGTATCGCAGAGCTTGAGGAGCAAGCTGAGGAGAACAAGGAGGCTGATGAGGTGAAGCAGAAGGAGAGCCAAGACCGTGCCAAATCACAGGCTGATCGTATCGCTGAGCTGGAGCAGGAGGCTGAGAAGAAGAAGAAAGCTGATGAGGTGAAGCAGAAGGAGCTCGAGCAGCAAGCTAAGAAGCAGAAGGCAGCTGATGAGGCCAAGGAGACGGAGCTCAACAAGGTTAAAGCTGAGCTTACAGCTGCCCAGGAGAAGGTGAAAGACTGTTCGTGTCGACAGGGCTCGATTTCGGAGCCCGGGGCTGGACCAATCGCAAAGGCTAAAGGCAAGTCACAGCAGCTTTCTGAGGAGCAAAAGGTGGCTCTGTCCATGCCGACGGGTTTGTTCGGCGATGGTAACGCGACGACCTCGCAGCAGGCTACGACAGAGCGGAAGTTGTTTGGGTTCGGAGGCTCGGCAGCCTCGCAGCAGAATGTGCAGCCACCGCCACCAGTACAGCCCGCCCAGCCAACTTCGATTAATTTCTGTGGCACATCGACCTCGCAACAGAATCTACAGCAACAGCCACCAGCACAGCCTGTCACTTCGGCCTTATTTGGCTCTGCTGGCACGCCAGCCTCAGGATCGAACGAACCATCACAGCAGAGCCAGCCAACCCCTTTCGGCGCGATAGCCTCCACCACATTCGCATCTGGCTTCGATTTTGCACGTCCCAACATACCTCGCCCCTCGCAGAGTGTGCCCAAAGCAGCATCGACACACAGGAAGCCCGGTGCAAAGGCAGCTGTCAAGAAAGCTGCGGTAAACACCACGACTACTCAGGAACATGCTGTCATCCCACCCACGAATGTGTTTGGCAATGCTCCATCTGTCACATTCGGGCAGAACTCATCCAATGTTCCAGCGCCGAGCTCTGCATTTGAACCGACCCAGATCATACTACAGCATGATACTGCCGCGGCATCTTCGAATCCATTCCAGGGTACATTCTTTGCGCCATTTGCGCAGAACTCATCGAATGGTCCAGCACCGAGCTCTGTGTTTGTACCAACTCCGGTGGTTCCGGGGACTACATCGTCGAACCCGTTCCAGAGCAACCCTTTTGCGCAACTCGGACAGAACTTGCTTAATGATCCGGCGCCGATCTTTGCACAAACACCGGATCCACAGACTTCACAAGTGGAGCAAGCAACTGTACAGGATGAGAATATGGAGGGTATGGACGGAGAACAGATGGAGGGCATTGCGCAAGAGGGGATGGAAGGTGTGGAGCAAGGCCAGATGCAAGGTATTGAGCAAGCGCAGGCTACTGCCACACAGCAACCCAATGGTGACGACACAGTGCCCACGGCGAATCATGACGCTCGGTATTGTCCATGTGGTCGCGGTCTCGACGATGGCAAGTGTCGGAACCGGACCTGCCTACACGAGAAAGCACGTGTCGATCGTACGCTTGCTGCAGCCGACGCCAAGGTCACGAACTCGACGACAGTGACTGATGCTGAGTCCAAGAGCCCCTGTCCTTCATGTAGCTCTCGGCGCGATGGGGACTTCTGCGCCAGCTGTCTCGCGCGGGATTTGAAAGTTTTCACCGACAGGATGCCAGCCGACATCGACAACAGCGTCGCGTATACGAAGTGCGTTGCCTGTGACTGGTTCTACTCGGGCACGATGTGCTCTAATCAAGACTGTCCAACGCGGGAACACGTCGGCGAGGATGGCAACCCCAACGTGCAGTCGTCGGATGTTGCCGAGACAGGACCGGCGCATGCGGAAGATACAGGCATGGAGGATGATCTTGGCTCTACAGCAGTAGAAGATCTTGAGCCGCTCAACACGCAGGAAGACGGGCCATTTGGAGAACCATCACGCGACCAGGTTTCGAAAGCACAACCATCAGCTGGAGCAGAAAAATCTGGCGATTGTGAATGCACGAAAGCAGCAGTGCGAAACGCAAAAGGAGCTTGCTACGCGAAATGAGGCGAACACCAACCTTGTCAGAAAGACTGTGGCGTTGAAGAGGCATCTCAAGGCTTCAAAAGCGGCGGCGCGCTCTGCTTTGAGCCATGGTCAGAAGCAACACGACAGGGCGAAGACATTGCTTGATCACGAGGAGAAGCAACACGCTAGGACCAAGCAATTGCTCGACAATATGGTCGAGACTGAAATTGACCGCGTGGCAGAGAAGATGAGCTGGTTGGGGAAGAAATCTGCTCTTGAGAGCGAATTGCGAGACTCACAGCTGACGATCGAGGAGATGCAGGAGAAGTTGAACATGAAAGACAATCTGGTGGCCCAGACGATCGAGGATATCAAGCCGCACTTTGCTGAAGTTGAGGCACTTTCACAGAAGACAAAGTTGCTCGAGGTGAGTAACAAGCGCTTGACTGATCAGCTGGAGCAGCAGCGAGAGACCACAGGTCGAGTAGTACGAGCGCTAAAAACCGCCGACACCTTGCTGGAACATGCTCGGAAAGATATGTCGGCAATGAAGCAAGAGCTCGGCGAGGCACTCGAGAGCTTTGAAGCAAAGTCTCAAGAGCAGAACGAGATTGTGGTCGAGCTCAAGAGGAGACTAGTCGTGAGCGAGCAGACCGCCGGGCAGTCTAACTCCACCCAAGGAGCAGGTGCATCTGCCAAGCCAGATATCTTTGGCACGCACAAAACGCCTGCGGAAAAGGAGATCAAACAACTGGAGAGGAACAATGTGATACAAGCGCAGTCTCTGAAGTTTGAGAAAGACGCGCGTGAGAAGGCCGAGCAACAGCTCGCTACAGCAATCGAAGAGAAGAGAAAGAAGGAAGAGAAACTTGGGAGGATTGCGCAATGGTTTGCAAAGATGGTCGACAGCCGCGTCAGATTCGAGGAAAAGATGGAAGGCATCAAGGGCGGATGGCAGCATCGTGGAAGCCTGAAGCCGCGATCACAGCAATCACAGCGGTCGGCGCAGCCGAAGAAATCTCAGCCAACTCCTACCTCATCAGGTCAATCGGTTAGTACGGAGGCCAACAAGGACAATGAGACAGACCCCTTCGTGCAATACATACAGACGGCTCAGAGTTGGCTTCGAGAGGGCGCAAGAGACACGATACGTCAGACAATGATGAGCAAAATCGACGATCTGCTCAGGAAGAAGTACACAAATGCCAACTTCGACAAAGAACAGCTTGCAAAGGCAAAAGCGGCTGTTCCATCACCTTGGATCCGCCAATTCGCAGAGATCATCGACACTGTGCACGACACTACAGCCGGTCAAAAGAGGTTGAAGGATGCCATTAACGATCTCGGGAGGAACAGGGACGAGGCTCTGTTGAAGGCCGGACTAGCGATTCCGGGGCCGGTTCAGTTGACCAAGTCGTGAGCGGGTAGAGATGTGCCAACAGCCCAGCATTGCAGAAGAAGACACGGCAGCGAGAAGTACAACAAAAAACATGTGGAGATCCGCGAGGATGATGCATGTGTACTAGTCGCTGTCGTACGGGCTTCTTGGTGGCAGTGCTCCAGAGTCGTAATCGTGTGGAGATCTGAGAGGATGATGCACGAGACACTAGGGTACAGCCGCCTTGCTGGGTTGTGGAGTTGCGCTACTACACAGCTCGCTAGATGACGGAGAAAGGACTTTGCTTGGTTTGACATAGGACGCTCGGGAAGCCGTTGAGAGAGAGATTGTCAAGCAGTCTAGTTGAGAGCCGAGATGCTGCACTATCCTGCGAGCCCGCCGTACTGCTTGAACACTCTCTGAAAGTGACATTCATCGTAACTCACCTCAATCGCAATGTCACTTCTCTTCCAACCGCCACCACTTCGAATCGCTTCATGCTCAACTCCAAAACATGTCCTCTCATCTCCTCGCCCTACTCGGGACGTCGCTCGGTAAAGCAGCAGATTCCTTCGTCCACTACTTGACCAAGTCCTCATCTACGCCACGCCTACGCCACTACAGTATTCTGAAGTTAGCCAGTGCTCCCCTGCACTGGTCAGAGATCATTTGGACCCGATAGCTTTCCATGCCGGGCTTCGTACATAGTCTGACGCATGTTCAGGTTGCGCATTCCCTCCCGATAATCTCTTAGTGTATGCTGTGTTGGAGTTCGTAGGCTGCGATTCAGCACTTCTACTGCGTCGTTGTATAGGAGTCTTTGGCACTGTGAATGCCTTGGCGCTCGACGCTCTTAGAATTTCAACTTACGCGTGGCTGGTGGCGACGTGGGGTCATAGGACACGGGGCCAAATGTCTGACCAGGCTTTTTGAGGTTCAGGATCTGGTGCTGGAGCAATCTCTTTGCATCTGACCCAAGATCTGAATCTGTCTTTGCCGGACTGGGCACTTGCTGAATCTTTTCATGTTGTACGGCATGCTCAAGCTTGACAACATCCTTCACCGTGCATGAAAAGCAGCTGATACTTCGTGTTGTTGGACTGCCGTTCTGGTTTTGTGATGTAAGATAGTGATGATGGAAAAGGAAGTCGTGAAAGGAAGTCTTTGGCCTCGTCTCGGGGCTTCTTGGCCTCGTCTCGGGGCTTCTTGGCCGCGCTTTCCACCTTTCGCTTCTCCACGCAACTCGTCCTCCTCTTCCTGGCGCGACCAAATGCCGACATCCGCCTACGCACGTCTCAAGGCTGGATTGTTGTCAACTCAATGATGATGGAAGTAATGGCCTCAATGGTATATCTAGCCAAGCACGCGCCTTTGGTCTCAAATGGATCAGCCGGCTGAGGAGGCATCACCTCCCGCGAAGAAGCGACGGATCCCGAAGGCATGTTCAGCATGTCGCCGTTCGAAGCTCCGGTGCGACGAGAACCGGCCATGCAGTCGATGTGTGAGTACTGGGGTCGATTGTGTGTACATCGAAAGGCCCAAGGATCCAATTGCTGAACGATTCGAAAGGCTTGAGAGCACGATTTCCTACCTTCAAGGACGATTGGACTCTGCTCATGGACAGACATCGCCAGCGGCCAGTTACGTTTCTGGCCCATCTCAAGCAGACACGGCTCCGACACAGCAGCGCTCGAGCTTCTCGGTACCTGGCACGTTTACAGGCCTGTCGAGCTTCGCCATCAGGCACCCGCCGACGCTGGACCTTGTTGCAGCCGGCGTAGTGTCTGTGCAAGATGCCAGGTACTGGTTTGAGACCTTCTTTCTAGGGTGTGATCGCTTCATCCCGGCGTTCGATCCTGCCTTCGACACTTACGACAGCGTCAGGACACGGTCAAATGTTTTGTTCGACGCGATAGTTACTTACGGCTGCCGAGCAGCCACGGGTGTTCTATCGAAGCAGTATCAAGCATTATCGAGTCTCCTGCGACGGCGTACGTCTGATCTTGTCCTGCTCATGTCACAGGTCTCGCATGCCATGCCACGAATGGAGGACATACAGGCTCTTCTAGTGATTGCTTCGTTCTCTGAGAGTGGTGCAGTCTTGTCGGACGTTGCTTTGAAAGCTGCGGTGAATGCGGGACTTCCGGATCGCCTGGACGACCTCTTTGCGATGACAATCGCCAATAATCAGGACAGAGCGGGCGACATCGCCATGCTATTTCGGCAAGCTAGAGTCTGGTTTGCAGTGTTTGTCCTCGACCAAATACTGTCGCTCGACGGCGGTAAGCCACCAAGTGTCTATATACGGTCGTCGCCGCGCCGTATACGCGCCTTGATCAGTCACAGCCAACGGACGACAACAGATCTGCGCCTTTTTGCACAAGTCGAGCTGAACGCCATTCGGTCCTCTTTCTATAGCAGCGTCGCGAGCGGCTCGCCAGGAGCTACTGACCAAGTCCAAATCTCGCAAACAATGGCTGGCTCCTTGCTCGACCTCAGGATGTGGCTTTCCGAGTGGCACGCCATCGAGCTCAACGACACCACCATGACTACAGAGCATCCGGTCATGCTACTGAACCTCCAGATACAGCATGCGTGGGCTGTCCTCACTCTACATCTTCCAGCTTTGACAGCTTCTGGCGTGGAGAACATAGCGTTCATGACAGACGCCCAACGCAATATTGCAGTCGCGGCCAAAGCTGCTTCGGAACACCACCTGCAACTGCTGCTGACCAATGTAGAGATGCCAGGAAATGTTTCCACGAAGCCGTATGTGGCGAACCTCAAGTATGCTATGGAGTTTGTCTGGGCTAAGAATGCCTTCAGTGTGCTCATTGTCCTCAGGCTTGGAATACTGCTTGGTGACCACATCGACACGCTGGCACTACGACTGTCGGAAGCTCGCGCCTTTCTAGCAGAACTGGACAAAGCTGGCATGGGCACGAACATCAGTTATATACGGATCCTTTTGCAAACAGTGGAGAAGTGCGAGGTGAGTTTGCACAGCGCGCCTACTACTGGATGGATATACTTTGCTGACCACATTCAGCGCGCCATTCGACGCTGTGCACGACACGGCCAGGCACGCGAATCGACAGAGTCTAGCGACATAGACTTTCAGAGCTTCGTGCCCAAGGAGTTCACCCTCGAGTGGGACTTCCCAGGCTTGAATCTCTGCTACATTCCGTTCGACTGGCAAGATCTGTTTCTCGACTTCGGTGCTACTGCTTGAGCTACGTGCTGTCGCCAGGGCTATGCGGACACTAATATACATAGATAAAATCCTCATTCTTGAGGTCCGTCATGTCATCGAAGGCTTTGTCGCCGACACCAGCGCCCTGAACATCGTTTACAATTTCTCCCTTGGACTGCAGAGCATACTTGCTTTCCATTGACAGGTCTACAACGTTCGCGGACTTGCCGACACGCTCTCTGGCCTTTGCATGTCTCATGTTAAGAAATCGAATCCAGCCGACACCGACGGCAACGAGGATGATGATCAGGATGAACATTGCAAGGTTGCTCACAAGACCATCGGTGTACCTGGGTCTCTGGTCCATGCGGTAGAGGTTAGGACCAAGAATGTTTCCTGCCGAGGCGCCAATAAAGAGTATGCCGGTGGTGACCTTTCTTTTCGTGTCACCACCAGTATTCTGGCCAGACCAGCTGTAGATCAAAGGAGAGATCGCGGGATACACACTGGTGATATAGTACGCGAATAGAAGCACGCCTCGGTTGCCTGGTGTATGCTCGATCTTCAGCAGCAACGATACGCCAATGATAGGAGGTATGCACAAGACAGCCAGGATTGGTGACTTCGCCCTCCAGCGAGTCGCAGCCCAGGCGCCGCCCAGGGTGGCAACCAACTGCACTGCTCCGAACGGCATGTTGAAGAGGATTGTCGTGAAAGGGTCAAAGCCGAAAGATTGGACTATCAGAGGGCCGAAAGTGGTGATGCCACCACTCGGTATGGAAACAGCCGTCAGCATGGCGAACCAGATCCAGGTCTTTGGATCGAGGACGCACTCTTTGACGTGGTCCCAACGCCATACGCCAGATGACACACCCATCTGGTTCATTCGTAATCGTTCTACGGCCATAAGTTTGTCATCGCCCTTCAGGAAGCGGGCTGTCATTGGCGAGTCTGGCAGGAACAAGAAGACGACGACCGAGAAGGCCACAGTGAGCAGTCCACAGAACAGAAAGATGATCTGGAACGGTCGTAGCGTGTCCGACTTAATCTTGGCCAGGCCGTAGCTCAAGAGACTGCCAAAATGCTCTTTGTCAGTGAAAATAACCACCGAGACATGGCGAGAAACGTACGATATTGACGATGCCCAACATTGAGTACCAAGCTGCGTTGCGATTCGTCTGCTCACTCCTTCGATATCACATCTGGACAAGGGCGATGAAGGTTGGAGCGACAGACGCTTCGAACGATCCAAGGATAAATCGCGATGCCATCAAACCGCCGAAGTTCTTCGAGGCCGTCATACCGCATAGAGTCGCACCCCAACAGAACACCATCGCAGCGCAGAACTTCGCAAGAGGTAGCTTGACCAAGAAGTATGCAATGACCGGTTGCCATATCAATTGTGCGACGTAGACGATCGCGCCGGACCAGCTGTACTCCTGGCCTACCAGGTTCAGATCTTGAACGATGCCGAAGACTGAAGCATACGACAGCGCTGTCTTATCTGAAGACTGGAGGTAGTAGATTGCAAGGATAATGGGCAGGATGTGCCAATCGATCGTTCGCAGGATCCGTTTGTTCTCCTCTGGTGTTACAACGACGGAGTGTCCGGCTGCTTGCAGAAGTTGCGCTGCCTTGTCTTTTCTAGCAACATTGGTGTCAATCGCCTCGATAGTCTCGGCGTGGATGTCGTGAGGCTTGTATGTTCCGTGCGCGACCATCTCGACATCGGTCTCATCTCTGATATGAGCCATGATGGGCTTTGTTTCTTCCAACCAAATGGGATGATGGCGGAGTGTTCGCAGCAGGACTAAAGCGAACCAAACGAAGCAGCCGGACAGACAACGGTATGTCTATATCAGCACACCGATCCATGCCAATGCTCCACCATCCCCAGATACATCGCACGATACCCCGTGGAGAGCATGTGGTAGTAGCCGATCAATTGTCCCTTCCCCACCTTAAGCGACCACTTTCTCGGAGATGTGACCCTTGAACACCGAAGGATCCTGCCAATGCTCGGTTCTTGGCCCACTCGGAAGCTCCTCAGCAGAGCGGAAAGCCTATAAGGGCAACCAACCGATCATGCCTTCTTTCCTGCGTAGCGTCGCATTTCGGCTGGAAAGACTGATGATAGATCACTTGGCTGTAGAGCGGCAATTGCAGGTACTTGGGATGCTGTATCAATCCTGGACCTCAACGGGATATCGTCGTCCGATGATGTGTCGATCTGGTCCATATGCCCTATCGAGAAGTTTCTCAACACGCGAGTGAGCAGGAGCTCTCCATTGGCTCCACCAAAGTCCACCTAGCTTGAAGCGTTTGGTCTCACCACCACATTGAAGAAGCATAACTAGAGGTCGCTTCTCTTGCAACATTGGACTCTCGAAACTCGAGAAGAGTCTAATACGACTAACATCGTCAACACGGTCGTCGAGATGCCACAGCAAGAGTTCATACCCAAGTCGTATAGCTTGGAGCATGGACCTACATCGACTTCATCATCAGTCCATCTACGAAGCAACGAGAGGAACCAAGCAGTAGACTTCACCTTTGAGGCTATACGACCAGGTCTGTTCCGGACGACGTTCACTTCAGATACACATCCACTTCCACCCTTCCCAAGTGCGGCAAGACCGAAAGCTCATGCTACCACTTACGCCACGACCAAGTCTGGCGCGAATTCCAAGACTTTCACATACAATGATATTGAGGCAACAGTAGACTGGAGTGGCGTGCCTATCGTCTCTGTGGGATTCGCAGGCCAGCAGCCACTGCACACAGATTTGCCCAACCGCTCCTACGTTCTGGATGGGAGTGGTGTTGCTCACTATACCCGCTACTTTGGAGGCAGTCTTCATGTTGGGCTTGGGGAGAAGGCAGCTCCAATGGATCTGTCGAATCGGCACTTTACCTTATCGGCGACGGACTCGTTCGGCTATGATGTGCATCGAACTGATCCAATGTACAAGCACATTCCACTTCTCATTCGCGCAGGACCAGAAGGCGTGGTTGCGACTTTCTCGGCGTCTCACTCACGAGGACATTACTCTGTTGGCTCGGAGATGGACGGTATGTGGGGATTCTTCAAGGTGTATCGCCAGGACCATGGCGGATTGGAGCAGTACATTCTCATTGGCAAGACGCTCCAAGAAGTGATCACCATCTACGCAGACCTCGTTGGCTACCCGCTCCTAGTACCAAGATGGGCTTTCGGCTACCTTGGAGGTGGCATGAAATACTCCATGCTCGACGAGCCGCGTGCGAGCGACGCACTGCTGGAGTGGGCGAGCAAGCTCGAGAAGCACGACATCCCGTGTTCAGGCTTTCAGATGTCGTCGGGCTATACTGTTGCTGAAACGGAGCCAAAGACGAGGAATGTCTTTACCTGGAACAGACATCGTTTTCCCGATCCGAAGAGCTTCTGCGATGCGTTCCATGCAAAGGGAATCAGGTTGATTGCAAACATCAAGCCTTATATCCTGGGCAGCCACCCGGAATATGAGAAGCTTGTCAAAGCCGGAGCTTTGTTCAAGGACCTGAATACAGGCGGCTCGGGTATTGCTCGATTGTGGAGTGCTGGTGGTGGTGAGAGTGGTGAAGGTGGTCACATTGACTTTACATCAAAGGCTGGCTACGACTTCTGGTATAACGGCGTGAAGGAGTTGCGGCAAATCGGCATGGACTGCATGTGGAATGACAACAACGAGTACGTCGTGCCGGACGACACATGGCAGCTCTCCTTGGACCAGGAAAGTGTGAAGGACATCAAAGAGCCGCGTAGCGACCTTGGTCTATGGGGTCGTGCAATGCACACGGAACTCCATGGCAAAGCTTCGCATGATGCTCTGCTAGAGGTCCGGCCAGATGAGAGACCTTTCGTACTGACGCGGAGCGCCACCGCTGGCACAATGAAGTACTCCTGCAGCTCTTGGTCCGGCGACAACATCACGAGTTGGGACGGCATGCGTGGGGCCAATGCACTTTCGTTGACTGCTGGCATGTGCTTGATGCAGTGTTACGGCCACGATATCGGTGGATTCGAAGGACCTCAGCCCACGCCTGAACTCCTACTCCGCTGGATCCAGCTTGGGATTCACAGCCCTCGCTTCGCTATCAATTGCTACAAGACTGGTGATGATAATCTTGTGGGAGATGTCATCGAGCCGTGGATGTATCCCGAGATCATTCCCGAAGTGCGGAAAGCTATCCGACGATTGTACGAGCTGATCCCATACCGATACAGCTTGATGCTACAGAGCCATCTCACGGCTATGCCGCCTCAGCGCTGGGTCGGTTGGGGCTACGAGTCGGACCCAGAAGTCTGGACGAGCAGAGTACTCAAGGACGGCGAGCAGCAGTACTGGCTTGGCGATAGCTTGCTGGTTGGTGGCGTCTACGCACCTGGAGCCACCGAAGGCAAGATCTATGCACCCAAGCGCAGCGCTTCAGACCCCGGCTTTCTCAACCTCAGTGCGCCGTACCAATATCTTCCAGCAGGACAGTGGCATGCCATTGCCTCGCCTTGGAAGAACAGCATACCGCTCCTTGCGAAGATTGGTGGTGCGATACCTGTTGGTAAGAACAAGCAAGTGGTGGCTTCTGGGGATAAAATCAATGAGGCGAAGCTTCCTGCTGATGACTGGCGTGGCCTTGAGATCTTCCCTGCGCCGGAGCATTTGGCGGATGGGACTGTGTTCAGCAATATCTGGCTCGAGGATGATGGCATCTCGCCACCTCCGGCTCGGATTGCGAAGTTCACCCTCAGCTACGCAGCCTCCGCTACCGAGGTCCGAGTGAGCTTCGAGATAGAGACTGGCGTTTTCCTCCCGCCATGGGTTGAGAACGGTCTGACGATCATCCTGCCGGTTGGAGACTCAAGACCGGTCATAAGCAGCAACGGCCGCGCCATCATCGAAGCCCGCCGACAAGACGAGACAGGTCGTCGCCGCTACCACATTCTTGGCGAGGACCAAAGCATCAAAGGCAGATTGTAAACCTGAAAACCCGGGCATCCGATAAATTCAGGTCTTCACATGCAGCGCGGCCGCTCCCGTACTAGCCTATATATACATGTTCAAGATGAAGCTTACCAATCAAGTAAACAGTCTGAATTGTTGGCATAACCCGCAGTGAACGCTCTGCGCAAACAAGACCATAGCGACAAAATCTCCCGCCATAAGCATAGGAGATTAGGTTATCCAGTATTTCAGCAGCTTGTCATTACAAGTTGATGTTTCTTGACCCCATCTGATTCGGTTCAGGTGGGGTTTCTTTTGCTGTTCTGGGGTTGGGAGGTCGAGTCCTGGGTTGGAGGCAGCTTTTTGCTATCGTGATAATGGACATATGACGAGACGCTATTCACGAGAGTGCAAGCTTTTTGCATCCGTACCTCGAGACCTCAGGTGGGATCTCTTTGCGCCTTGCTGTAACTCTGAAGACTCATGTTCGTGCAGCATGGTCGGCGCTGTGGCTGATATCAGGCATCAGATTTTCTTTCAGCATTACCGGAGCTGTCGAGTATAGATAGTGCGAAGTGCGACGTTCGCTGCTGTGACATTATGAGCTTTGCTCGAGATGAACGCCTCGAGGAAACTTTCTCTTTCACATGCCGCGCAAGGACCCCACCGCCGTTCCTCCTTCTCGTGCGTCCGCTACTGGTGATACACTTCTACAAAAAGCACCTCCAGACCTTCCCTGCAACACCAACATCTAGGACCCGACCACCCGCCTCATCACAACAAGACACCACCACCATGATGGCAAACCCAAACACCATCATCATCACCTCCGACGAAGTCCTCAACCTCCACGGCATCCCGCAGAACTGCAAGACCATCCGCAACGCTACCACCACCACCATCACCTGCCCCAGCCCCATCAACTCCTTCAACATCTTCACCCACGCCCACACCAAGGACCCACCCGCCACCACCTCACACCCCCTGGTACGTCAACTGTGCACTCGACCTCTCCACCCTCCTCCTACTTCATAACCTACTAACAGAAACGCACCAGACCCTCGACTCCTCCACCTTACTCTCTGGGATGCTAGTCGGCCTGCTTGTCATCTTCGGCATCGCAGATCTCGCGCGGCGCGTTCAGGAGTTCGTCGAGAAGGACGATGACGATTAGTTACAATAGATCTGGCGAGGAGTAGTCGCATAAGCGGCAAAGCTGTTCTCGACAAAGATATTGGTATAGGTCAGGATTATGGCGGCGGAGGGGGGTGGGGGTGGAGAGTGGAGCCTGGGCTGAGCACTTCACTGATATTCGGATGGATGGAGTGTCTACGGATTGAATGGCGTGCGGTGTGAGTACAAAGGCGCCAGCGTATCGACTTCTCTTTGCTTTGGAGGACGCCACATTACTAAGAGGTGCTGCGGAGATCGTGGAAGGCACCCACGTAAATGGGGTGGCGACACTCATTTCGTCAGCTACACTTCCCTCTCGGACGGGTTGTACAAGCACAGATTTCCAAATCTTCCGCAGAAGTCCACAGAACAAACAAACAAGAAGATCTCATAAAACATCATCCAATCCTAAATCCCCTAGAATCTCTCTATCCCGAAATTTGACCCTGGGTATCAAATCACATCCAAATCCCCTGTTCCATTACATCTCTCCCCAACTTATCATCAAATAACAAAAGCCCCCACCATAAAAGCCGCACTCATCGCCACAAAAACACTTACCTCCCACTCCCTGCTTGCACTACTCGTCACCTTCAACACATTCTCCTCTCCCAGCTTATACGGCGGAGTATAATCCCCCGGCGGGCTCGAATCGACCCTTCCATCCCAGCAGTACCTCGAGAAGCACTGGGTGCAAACTTCTGGCACGTCCGTGTTCGTCCTGCCGAAACTGCGGCTGAGGATGGCGCAGCCGACGCAGGCAGGCCATTCCGCATCGAGGGAGGAGTTGCCTTGGGTGGCGAGGTTGTAGCCGTTGAGGATCATGGCGTTGCGCTCGGTGTCGTTGTAGTCCATTTTGTAGGTGCTGGTGTTGGAGAAGTAGACGTACGGGGCGTTGGGCATGTACACAACGAGTGGTGCCTGGCCGGAGATATTAGCGGCGTCGCAGCCGAAGAAGGTGATGTTGTTGTTCAGGCCTAGGTTGAAGAAAGTGTTGATATCTGGGACGGCGGGGAAGGCGGTGTTGTTTCCGATTTCTGCTAGGCTGCGCTCGTAGGTTGTGATGATGGAGACGCCATCGGGCCAGCCGGTGGAGGAGGCGTTGGTGGGGAGGGAAGCGTTTGTGTCGGCGGAGGTGTCAACGGCGAAGATTACGTCGACGTGGCGGTTTGGCTGGATTAGAGGGTGGAGGGGGATGTTTTGGCCGTCTTCGCCGCCGTCGACGAGGGTGAGGGTTTCTAAGCCGGCGACGGGGTTCGTGTCGTTGTTGTAGCCGAGGAAGGGGTTGACCCAATCGGCAATGTCTTCGTTGTCGGCGCCAATGGGCTTGAGGATTGCTTCGAGGGCTGACTTGAGCGCATCTGAGAGCAGGTCTGTGGTGTTGACGGCACCGACTGTCGTCAGGATGGCGTTGAAGAGGGAGCTGCTAGTTCCCATCACGTAGCTGACGCTGTCGAAACCCACCACGCAGCGGTCGTTGTTCAGAGGAGATCCATTTGTGAAGTTCGTGCCAACATATCGGAGGGGAGCATGACCGTAGACGGTCGGATCATCTGATCCCAGCTCCCAGGGGTTGATCGTGTAGATGGTCGAGTTGGTTCCAACGAGGAGCTCGCCTGGATTTCTCCCATCCGCAACGATAAGCGGAAGCGGCGCAGTACCTTGCGTGAACCAGTCCTGACGCGCAATCGACGAGAATGTGTACTCGGGCCCTCCATTCGTAGCATTGACAAGCTGATATGCTAGTGCACGACCCCAGTAATCCGTGATGGTAGTATTGAAGCCGGCATCTTCCTTTCCATGGACCTGATCAAGCAGCGCTGAGTAGTAGTTCACACTGCTCAACAGCTGAATGCCGCCAGATTCCGGACCCTCAAAGATACTATTCCCCAACTGCCACACATCTCCACTGTCATCAGCGTCCGTATCCATAGCAAGGATTTGGTTCACCGAGGTAAAGTTGTTCGAATAAAGTGATCCAACCAACCAACTTCCACCCGACAACCCAGAGAGGTACGTCGCCGCCTGCAGCAACCCACCCAATTGTCCAGCACTCGTCGAGTTCGGCGTCCTAGAGTCAAACGCATGTAAAACACCGGCACCATTCAACATGGCACGGTATCCACCTCCTGAGATCGCAATCCCGATATTAGGCAGCGCGCTTGCATTGTTTTGGTGATCGTTGATATACTGATTCGCGTCGAAGCCCGCGATATTCATGCGCCCTAGCAACTCCTTCATGGGATCCAACGTCGCGTTCCTTCGTACTTGCAGCCATTCTGTCTCGTTCGGCGATAACCTCGCCGCGCTTCGGATCGTGGGCGTCGCTGCTGGACAGGCGGTCGTTTGAGGTGTGTATCCATGCGGCGCGTTGGCTGGAAGCGCGCGTTTAAGGAGGGCGAGAGCGCCGACTGCGGCTTCTGCGTCGAGTTGATGGGGGTATGGGTTGGCTGGTGGTGTAGTGTCAGTGGTTGAGTGCCAACTGGGATGTTGGTCGCGTACCTGCAGCGGAGCCGAGCAGTGAAGCTGCAGCTATGAATGCTGTCTGCTTCATGCTAGTGGTAGTGAGTAATGCTGGGGTGTGGTACTGATACCTGCTGTGTGCTGTCGTTGTTGTTGAAGCGAGACAAGAGCAAGGAGAGGAGGGCACCTAGCCAAGGAAGAGAGGGACTACTAGTAGTAATTATACCACAGAGGCGTTAAAGTGCAAGGTAATACGATGTATCACGACCGTTTCCTCTCGCTCGGATTACACGGAGTGGCTGCTGGCTGCTGCTGCTTCAGCTCACCAAAGAATGACGTCCTACCCGGGAACCGCGAAAGATCCATCCTTCGCCCACAAAATCTCTCACATATGCTCCTGTCATCTGGACGCCTCAGGTCCCACCAGAGGCAGTGCAAACACACGCAGCGCTGAAGGAACAAGCATCCAACCGGCATCGCGCGGCTTCGGTGCTCCCGCGGCCGCATCACAGATCGAACGGCTCGTTCGGGTACGAATGGATACACGCTACCCGGGTCACGGCATGCTTTCAGCTGCAGTATAAGGGAATTGGTTACTCAGCACGGTGGCAAGGTGGCACTGCCACATCATTGTTGTCTGTACGTGTAGCTAGGTAGTACATATGTACCAGCGGGACATGTCAGCATGGCTGTGGTGCTACGACTTGAAATGATGTGGGCGATGATGCCTTCGTGCTTTTCATTCGCGGTCGCTGCGCGAATTAAGGAACGAAGGATCTTCTGAAGAGACATGTGAAACCTTGATGTCCACTCCAACGTTGTTCTGCGACATTATGTCATGTCAAGTGCGCAGCCGCTCCTTCATCGGCGAGCTGTCCCATACGACTACTGTACAGTACGACTACGAATACTGTACATCGTCCGAGATCTTCAGGGCGCAATAAAGGATTCTTAACTCCCTCGTTCGGACAATCAACCTCATCGTGTTGAGCATCTTACCCCTCGCCAGTACCGTCAACATGATTCTCGACCGCCTCGTCTTCCATCCCGTCCTCCTCATCAACATATTGATACACCTTCGGCCACACCGGTATACTATCGATCCATTCCCTCACATACCCCAGCTCGTTCATGTCGAACTGCTCCAGCAGCGGCTTCAGATCGGCTGCAGCGATAACAATTTCAGTCACGTTGTACTGGTTTAACATACCCCGTGCATCGCGACAATGCTCGGAGAAGATGTTCTCATATACCAGGGGTCCTGCGTGACGCTCCAGGCCGTGTGATAGAGCTTCTATTGCCTTCAAGGGCCAGATCGCAGCTCGAGCTTTGGCGGCCGCGGCGGGTGGAGGACCGATTCGAGCTGGGAAGACTGTTTGTCGTTGAAAATGCCCGCCTGTTGCATCGTACTCGAGTTCAGCCTCGGCGGGATCGGGGAATCGTAGATGTTTCTGCTTCTCGCGGGAGATGAGACCACGTTCTACAAAGCGACGATGATCGTGGAGGGACATCCACTTCTTGAGAAGCTTAGCTCGCTCGGCTTTGTGTCGTTTATCTTGCTGTTCGCGTTGTTCTTGTCGAGCGTCTTCTTGTTCTCTTTCAAGGCGACGAGCTTCAGCTTGTCGAGCACGCCCGCACTTAGCGAGATGTTCCTTGAAAACAGATCTAACGTTCCGTAAAGGGACCAGTAGGCCGTTCTTGACCGACTTGACCAGCGCCAGCTCGGTGTCAGGGCGGGCAGTGTAGAGCTCAGCTCCTGCCCCCATAAGTCGGATTACGCCAATGAAGTCTGCGATCGTGGTGAGATGAGCTTCAGTCAGATCACTAGCTGCATCGCCGGTTCGCTTGTCCGTATCATAGTAGACTTGAACCATAGTCCGCAGCAGTCTGACCAGAATCCTAGGTATCAAGTGGAAGTATATGTCCAATGGCTTGCGCCTAGAGCTGAAGTTGGGAGGATAGTCGCCATTCTTGCCACAAAGACCACGTATCCGAGCCCTGATCTAGTATTCATTAGTATGCGCTATGTCAAAATCCAAACTGAGTCCACATACCTCATCTAGTTCTTCCGGAGGATCTGGAAGGTCGTTCCTACTGCCTGGTTCGTCCCGGAAACGTAACAAGACGTCCTTCGCCTTCGAACATAAACGCTTGATCTCGATAACGTCCTGGGCTTTCAGATCGAGCCTGACAGGATCTTGCTCCTCTCCATCTTTGACAGTGACTCCGACTTTCTTCACGCTGCGAAATATTCTGTTCAGAGCCTGCCATTGCCCAAGTAGCCTTTGATCATTCTCGTCATCTTGGTTGGCCTCGAGCTCTCCAATCGATGCATCGGTAGTCTGGGGTACATCTGCCTGGGATGTGAATCGACGCTCCTTCTGTTGACGTTTTGTGGATGTGTTTGCCTGCTCAGGAAGTCGCTTACGCTTCTGTGCTTGCTGTGTTGGCCGTGCGTCAAGCTCAGTATCTTCCACGATGTTGTCGGGCGTATTCTCGGGAAGGAGCCCCGTCGTTCGTACCCTGTCTATTCTCGGCGGACCGGGCTCGTTCCTGGGCTCATCGGTGCCGACAGGTTCCTGATCCTCCTCCGGATCGAGCTCGCCAACAGGGGGTGGTTGTTCGGCATGAGACTTCGTGGGTACTTCCTCGGGAATGGCACTTTGCACTTCGTGTGCTCCAGCTGAGTCGCGCTTTGTTCCAGACGAGCGCTGTCCTGCTGGAGTGGGTGAAACTGGCTGTTGTTCTTGTGGCCCCAAGGCTGTACCGCGAGCTTCGATGCACCCAGCGGCTTCTTCCCTGTGCTTTCGCGGCCTGCCATGAGATCTCTTTTGAGGTGACGACTGTGCTGGCTCGTCTTCGTTGGGTTCAGTCCGCCCAGACTCACCGGCATGTACCTGTGTAGCGTCGGGAAGAATATCATGTGCATCGAGGTGGCCTTGCTTGACCATCACCTGTGGCGACTGGCCTCGCTCGCTACCTTTAGATTTGCGTGGCGAACGTCGTGGGATGGCAGCACCCTCGGTCTCCACCAGGTCGGAAGGTGGCACTTGCAACGTACTCGTTGCGTCGTTAAGGGTAGTCGTCGCTGCCAGTGCACGAGCTTGTTCAGCTTGCTGAGCCTTGCGTTGTTTCTTCAGTGGCGATGGCTGCGGCGGTCCATCCAGCAGACCAGTCGGTGCATGTCGTGGCTTCTGAGGAGAACCGCCTAAGTCATATTGATCCGGGCGCGCTTTTGTAGTCTTTCCCAGACGTCGTTGAGAGCTGGCACCGAGACCAATGTGGCCGACCTTCCTTAGTTTACCTTCTTTTCGAATACGCTGAGTTGTTGGAGCAGTGGGTCTAGCATTTGTTTCTGCCAACAGTTGGTGCTCAGCACTCTGCTGGTCGTCTGCACTTGTATACCCAATGGCATCGGGTAGTTCATCTCCAAGGTGCTCTACAAGCCCATTGGCTTCGCTCACAATGTTGCTCGTCGCGTCTCCCGACTGTGCTGTGCCTTTCAGATCAGACTTGCGTCGGTTGACAGCTCTGGCTTGCTCGAGGGCGCGTCTGATCATGGGCGACGATGTGTAAGGTCTTGTCATCGCTGCCAACAACGTGGCTGGCTCACCCATTGGCCGTCTACATGTTGTAGGAGTGTTGATGAAGTTCGAAGTTGGCGCGGTTCCTGCAGCGACGATGAGGTTTCCGCTATCTCGGCCCCGCCCAAACTTAGCGCGCTTTCTAGAATCGCCTCTAGAAATGACTTCAATGTTTCAACATCAATGACCTTTCTTATGGCTACCATCAAACCCTTGCCAACTCTGGGGCAGCTCGATGACATCGCGCTACACAAGTTTGAGACTCCATCGAAGAAGATCAACGATGGAGATGACCTGGCCTTCTTCTTTACGTCGACTGCCTATCGGGACATTACACAATGGCTATTACAGCTCAACAGAGCAATCTTTCCGATTAAGCGAGCAGATGGCAAGACCGATGCTTGTGTTCTTGACAAACTCCCGGAACTCTCGTCAGCTGTCCTGAAGATTCGACAGCTCCTGGCCGATCTTTCAAAGCTGATCGAGGAAGCGCCACCAGACACAGGACCACGAAGATTTGGAAATGTCGCCTTTCGGAAATGGTATGCACTGGCCGAGGATTGTACATCAGCACTTCTGGATAACCACCTGGACTTTGTGCTACATCGAGTGCACCACGACGAACAGCGACTTGGAGGGAAAGACGAGCTCCAAGCCTATCTGCTGGGCAGCTTTGGAAGTGCGCAACGACTAGACAATGGCACGGGGCATGAGCTCAGCTTTCTTGCCTTTTTAGCATGCCTATGGAAGCTAGGCGTCTTCGAGGTTGGCGAGGAGCGCGCGATTGTGGTAGGCATCATTCAGCCATACCTCGATCTTGTTCGTCGACTTATCGTGACCTACACCTTGGAGCCAGCAGGATCGCATGGCGTCTGGGGCCTTGACGACCATAGCTTCCTGCCTTATATTTTCGGTTCAGCACAGCTCGGACCCGCCATCGCAGAGGATGACCACACTTCACTCGCACCCACCGAAGGGTGCCTGCCAGGAGCTCCTTCGCCATCCTCTGTGGCCGACAAGACCATGGTAGTAGACTTCAAAGACTCGAACATGTACTTTTCCGCCATACAATTCATTCACGATGTCAAGAAAGGACCATTCTGGGAGCATTCGCCTACACTTTACAACATTAGTGGCATCACGGCTGGCTGGGGCAAAATCAACAAGGGCATGCTCAAAATGTACGCCGCAGAGGTCTTGGGCAAGTTCCCAGTGGTGCAGCATTTTCCATTTGGGAGTCTTTTCCAATGGGAGAAGGACCCGCAAGCGACTGCAGCACCGTCAAGTGTACATTCACAGCAGCAACCACTGCAAAGCAAGGATGTACCACCAGCGGTGACAAATACGCCTGGTACTACAGCTCCTTGGGCAAAATCTGGCAGTGCTGCAATGTCCCAAATGCAAGCAAGCACCGGTATGCCTTCGACTAGAGCTCCGTGGGCGTCATCGAGTGGTGGTCCAGGGAGGCCAATGCCGGCATCGAACATGGGCATGCCGGCCACGGGTACGGCAGCGCCTTGGGCGAATACCCAGCGAATGCCTGCTCAAGGAATGGCGCCAACAGCAGCTCCTTGGGCCAAGAAGAATACGACGAGATGAACGACGACCCTGGCTCATGCACATGCAAATCGTCGAGTATGCTGGGGATGAATCACGGGTTCCAATGACTGGAATGGTAAACGAGTCATGAAGGAGGCTCGAGGGCTGAGAGTAAAAGCCGATTCCGAGGACGCGATGAGCCGTTGTCTGGAAGCGCAGCTGAAACACAGCGTTTCTCGCGCGTGACACGGCTCCACAAACAGCTGTGCAGCAGCCGAGCGCTCTCTCCACGGGAGTGGCTGGACGAGAAACGGAGTTTCGGCGTGTGACATCCGGTAGAGCTGCAGGAGGAGCTGTTATAGTTGCGTGGTCCACTTTGTTACTATTCTGGGAGGGTGATAGCCATAGCGAGATCGTAGCTCACCCTCCTGCAAAGACGCAAGGTCACATGAAATTGCTCTCTGGACGAGCGGAGGCAAGTCACGATGTTGACCCGCTGAATTGAAATAGCATGCCCTCATTTAGTGAAATTGATCGTTTGCTTGCAGCGGGACACGCGATCGCGACTTCTCTTGGGAAGCGGCGGCGTCGAGCGGAAGCGTTGACCGGCGTGAGCACCTTACTTGCGACTGAGACCAACTGAACAGAAGGATCGAGCACGAGGTCTCTCAACTCTACTACTACATAGCGTGCAAGCTCAGCTGAAGCCGGCCACTGCGTGCGACTGCTCCTCAACCTCGACACTCGAGCTACGTATATGCACTTGCGACGACGGTGACCAGCAGTGAGAAGTCCCAGCGCGAGTCGCAAAGCACAGCCCACCATGCCGGGCGTTCGTAAGTCAAGCTCCCAACGCTTCAGTCTGCGTGCGACAGTCAGCTTATCAGCCATGCCGCACAGCTCCTGATGCTGTCGACAACGTGAAGAAGCTCTTCAAGGGCCTCTTCAAGCGCGGCAAGAACAAGAAGCAAGACACCTCTGCGCCGACCACGCAAACGAGCCAGACTGGCACCGCCGCCCAGCAACAGCCGGCATCGCAATCGCAAGCCCCAGCCTCCCCGCCTCCCGCAACCCAACAGCAGACTGGCGCAGCAGCAGACACAAACAAGCCTCTGCCCGCTACCCACCCTCTAGCGACTGGCGAGCACAGCAAACCACAAGAAGCTGTCCCAGTTAACCACGCAGCGCAACCGGGCCCACCAGACGGCGCAAACGATGCGACCACGAGATTCGAGGCACAAGGTGTGTCGCCTGTTTCGACCACACCAGCAGCCGGCTCCGCGCCAGTCTCAGCTGTAGAGAAAGATGCCGCACCTGCAGTACCTGCGAAGGACGTTGGCAACACAGACTCGAGCCCCGCAGCACCAGGTATATCACACGAGATGGGAAAGGATAGGAGAGGCATTATTGACACACTCGCAGTGACCGACGGCGCAAAGGGGAACGCTCCACCTACTACAACCGCAGCAAGCAACCCTCTGACTGCGCCAAAGACCGAGTACAACACACTGGCAGCCTCGAAGCTTGACCCAGCCAGCTCGAACGCACCAGCCAATGACCCAGCACAGTCGGCCGCAAACGCGACCATCTCCTCTGTAGCACCAAACAGCACAACCGCCCAGCCCGCCGGCCAAGTGCCAAAGGAGACCAGCGCAGCCGCTCCAGCGACTGACGCAAAGCCAACGGAGACCGCTGCTGGCAACACATTGACCAAACCGCTCACCGGCGACGAGAAAGAAACGGCGCAGGAAACTCCAGCGTCAGCACCGACCTACAAAGCAGCACCAGGCATGAGTGCTACTTCTGGCCCTTTGGCTGATTACCCTGAAGGTTCTACCACTGAAGAGACTCCCGCTGCTGCTGCCCCTGCGAAGTAGACGATGATATCTATCATGAACTGTTATGCTGAGTCTTTGTGATGTGATACAGATTATCGACGATCAGCTTCGATTCACTCGGTCGACTTGTTGAGGACGATGTCGAGGAGTCAGGTGCGGTAGAGCAGAAAGGATATGCGAGGGAAGCGAGCACAAAGGATGGAGTTTGAGAGTGGACGATGTTGCACCACTGGTTGATGAGGGCATGCATTGCATTTTGCCTGCTTTTCTTTTACCTTTATACCCTAGTCGAGTGCGTTGTGTGCGAGGAATTGATGCTGTGTTGAAACGGTGCTTTGCAATTCTTCATATCTATGACCAAGTCTCGATTGAACAAAGAGAAGAGATTGCCAAGAATGGACAGCACATGTGAAAGTGACATTCCAGTCCCTTAATCAACGGCATCTGAAAGTCTCCACAATTTCCCTTGCGGCTCAAAGGCGCTCGTGGCTCAATGGCCGATCACGGGCGATTGCGTGCTCGACTTTTCTGCTGAGAAATTGGCCAGACACTGTTCGCCGCCTCTCGGAGCCGTCGCGAAAAGTGTTCGTCGTCCTTTAAGACTTTCAGCGACAATATTGTCATTAGAAACACCCATTTGAAGGTGTTCCGAGCATATCCAAGGCCAAAAGACGTGCAAAGACGCACAATTGGCTACGAACCATGCACAATCCCATCGCGCCAATCGCTGCGTCCGGGTCGTCGGCGATGCACTCGGACTCGAAGCAGGCGACGACGGCACCTTTTGGTCAGACTGTTGCTTTGAAGAGCATTTCTGGCCCGACGTATATTACGGCGCAGACTCTTGTGCAGCAGGTCGCGTATGCACTTAGCGATAAATTGTTCTCCTTCAGCCCGGAGACTTTCGACCTTGATAAGGCTGCGATACGATGGAGTCAAGAGGGGAGCAGGAATGGATACGGCGATGTTACGGGCGTGCAGCAGCTGCAGACGAGGAGTGGTGCAGGAGCGTTGGCGTTGGGGTATATGTTCTCGCCGGACTTTGATCTGGCGAAACGAGCGGTGCCGCAGAGCATCATTGCTTCCGCTGGATCGCTGGATTTTCTGCGAGGGAGTCTCGATCAGTTGAGTCTCCTGTACGACGTCGCGAACCCCACGGCGTTGCAGGTTGCGGCTGTGGAGTATGAGGCTGGCAAGGGCTTTGTGACGGACTATGTCAGCTCGCTGAATATTGCGGAAGAGCTGGGACTCGGGCTGGTGAGCAGTAAGAGCGCGTATGAGGTGCAGCATATGAGTCTGCTGGCGCTGTTGATGAGCAATGCGCTCCCGGCTATTCATGCGTACGATGGGATTACGGTGGGGAGGGAGACGACGAGGGTTGTGGATGTGTTGGGCACGGAGGCGTTGAAGAGGACGTATGATAGTGTGCTGGAGGTGGTGAGGGAGGATCTGGGGAGTAAGAGGTTCACGCATGAGGGCAAGATGAGTAAATTGCTGCTGGCTTTCAATGCGGAGTTGGGCACGGAGTACAAGGCGTTCGAATACCATGGACACGAGCAGGCGGATCATGTCCTGGTCGTCTTCGGCACGGTTGAGGGAAGCCTTACGGCGCAGGTTGCGGATGCGCTGGCTGAGCGGGGTGTCAAGGTTGGTGTGATCAATGTGAGGATCTACAGGCCTTTCATTGAGGAGGACTTCCTCCTGGCTCTACCAGCAAGCGCACAGCAGGTTACTGTCCTTGGACAGGTCAAGGGTCAGGCTGGTGTGCAGGATCACAGCGTTACGAGCAGTCTTTATGCGGATGTCCTGGCTGCTGTTAACTTTGGCAGTGTTTCTTCTGGGCGGGCACCGGCTGTGTACGATGTGAAGTACGCCCGCGAGACGGTGTGGACCGTGGCTAAGGTCGAGAATCTCCTCCGACGACTGGGTGCTAAGTCTGGCGATGCTATGGACATTGATTCGCCGCTGAACCTGACATCGAAGGATACCAAGCAGTACACCTTCTGGGATGTCGACGCCAGCAAGAGCGTCACGGCTCCCGTCTTGCTCGGACAACTACTTTCGGACGATAGCGCACAGAATGTGGCTGTTCGCACTGGTCACGACAACCTTGTGCAGGGAGGTGTTGTTCGAAGCGACATTCGCACATCGTCGAAGAGCATCGAGGCTCCGTACAGTGTCAAAGATGCCGATGTTGTCGTTGTTGGCAGTGATAAGCTCCTGAAGGAGTACAATATCATCAGCAGCATCAAGGAGGGTGGTATCGTGCTGCTCAAGGCTGCTGGTTGGAAGGACGAAGATGCTGAGAAGAAGCTCTCGACGCCAGTGAGGAAGGCTATCGCTACCAAGCACCTTTCGCTATACGTTCTTGATCCTGCGAAGATCTCCAAGGTTGAGGAGGACAGTGAGCTGGAATCGTATCTGCTCCAGCTTGCTTTCCTCAAGCTGGCCAAGGCAGAGCTTTTCGAGTCTGGCTTGAAGAAGCTGAAGACGTCCGCTGCTGGCGACGTTCTGGACACTCTTTCACAGCAGCTCGAGGAGGCTCTCAAGCAAGTCGAGGTTCCAGAGCACTGGCTCACCGTTGAGCTCGAGGAGAACGAGGCCGTTCCAGATACCAAGGATCTCAACGTCAACAGCTACGCTTCGTTCGAAGACCTTGACGAAGATGTTCCGACTGAGCTGCACGACTGGAAGGTCGCTGCCAAGGGTCTTGCTTTCAAGGAGGCTTACGGCACGACTACTGCTCTCCGACCAGAACTCACTGTCAAGACTGCCGTTGCTACCGTCAAGGAGCACAGACGACTCACACCAGAGACCTACGACCGTAACATCTTCCACATCGAGTTCGATCTGGGTAACAGTGGTGTCAAGTACGAGATCGGTGAGGCTCTCGGCATTCACGCCGAGAACGACAAGACTGAAGTCGAGACCTTCATCAAGTGGTACGGCCTCAACCCAGAGGAGATTGTCGAAGTTCCGTCTCGCGAGGATCCTTCTGTCTTCGAGAACCGCACCGTCTACCAAGCGATGATGCAAAACGTCGACATCTTCGGTCGTCCACCAAAGCGTTTCTACGAGGCTCTCGCCGAGTTCGCCGACGATGACAAGGAGAAGACCGAACTGCTTCTCCTCGGTACCGGCGGCAACCAAGAAGCCCAGCAAGAATTCAAGCGCCGCGCCGAAGTCGACACCGTAACCTACGCTGATGTCCTCCTCGACTTCCCATCCGCACACCCCAGCTTCCACGAAATCGTCCGCATCGTCGCACCAATGAAACGCCGCGAGTACTCCATCGCCTCGTCTCAAAAGGTCACACCCAACAGCGTCAGCCTCCTCATCGTCACCGTCAACTGGGTCGACCCCAAGGGCCGCGATCGCTTCGGTCAAGCCACCCGCTACCTCAACGGCTTGCCCGTCGGCGCCAAGGTCACCGTCTCCGTCAAGCCTTCCGTCATGAAGCTCCCACCAAAGACAACCCAACCCATCATTATGGCCGGTCTCGGCACAGGTCTCGCCCCCTTCCGCGCTTTCGTCCAGGAACGCGCATGGCAGCGCGACCAGGGTATGCCCATCGGCGACGTCTTCCTCTACATGGGCTCTCGCCACCAGCGGGAAGAATACCTCTACGGCGAAGAATGGGAGGCGTACCAAGATGCCGGCATTATCACGCTCCTCGGCTGCGCTTTCTCCCGTGATCAGCCGCAGAAAATTTATATCCAGGACCGCATGCGTGAGACATTGTCGGATATCCGACGGACATATTTGAAGGAGGAGGGCGCGTTTTATCTTTGCGGGCCGACGTGGCCCGTGCCGGATGTGACGAATGTGTTGGAGGAGGCGGTGGAGGTGCAGGCGAAGGCTGAGGGGAGGAAGAAGGTTAGTGGTGCTAAGGAGATTGAGAGGTTGAAGGAGGAGTTGAGGTATGTCCTTGAGGTTTATTAGACGGGTGTGGGAGTGTTGGAAAGCGGAGGGAGTTACATAGAGAAGGGTGATCAAATGAGATTTGTTTTGGAACTTGTGGCCGCCTTTTTAAGGTGGGTCTTGGTGTGTGAGGTGAATACTCGTGTGCGGCTGGTTTGAGGTATGTAAAGAGGAATATCCGCCGCCGGTATGTACCTGGTCTGGAGAAATCAAGTGAACAAGGCCCGGTGGTTGCTACCATTATCTTCGCGGCCACGGTCGACCACAGTATGTTCAGGAGAAGCAAGCGTTGAGCCACACACTGGACTCAATTGCCTCTTAATCATCTGCCAGTGATTTGCAGCCTCCCCTCTCCTCATCCTCTTCCTTCTACCCCTCCCCGACGCTCTCTCTACCCTCCTCAAGCAATCCGCACAGCATCCTCATCCAGCAACCTCTCCACGGACAACTTCGCCCCCAACTTACCCATCTTACCACCCACCAGACCCCTCGAACTCGCCACCATCCTCCCAGGCCATGTCATCGTGTTGGCGGCCAGCTGCGCCTCAGAGACCTCGATCTTTTGCCGGCGAAAACAATCATCCATGGCATCCTTGACCGCTTGAGTGGAGTTTCGTAATGCTGCGGCGCGGTCCTCTGTGAGGCTCTGGAGTCGATTGGTGGAGATGGGAATGGCTTCGGTGCGGGTGAGGCGGGATGCGGGATGCGCGCGGGAGGCCTGGTTCGCGGAGTACTTTGATGGAGGGGTCGAAGGTGAAGTCGCGAGATGGCATGGTGGAGTGGGAGGGTCTTGGGTGGTGGTGTGCTTAGTGTCCGGTGGTGATGGTGGTGGTTGCGACGCTGAGGTCGAGGTTTGTGTGTAAGTGTGAGTGCGAAGTCGGGATTGTATAGACGGCGGGTGTTACGGAGAGCATGGGATGCAGTGAATGGACGTGGCTTCGAGCTTCAATGTGGCTGCTACTAACAGGAGCGAACAGAAGCGATCTTGTCCCAGTCCAGGCGTTCACTCGGACGTGCAGAAGGATGCATACGGCCGCAATGCCACACGTCTGAAGATGACGACGAGGAAGGAGGTTGTATTGAGCTGTTCTTCTTGTATCTGCGAGTCTTCGCCCACTTGGACTGTCGTGGTCGACAGGAGTACATCTCCTCGGTCTCTCACCGAGCCCGCGAGGCAGTACATGGTTGATGATGAGCCAGCCATCCCATAAGTCATCTCCGTCGACCTCCAAGCACAGGTTTAGGCAACAGCGAAGTTCCCCTCTCTCATCCTTAGGACAATTGAACCCATTAACCATCGGATAGCACACCTCCAACTCCTCATTCATCCCACTCACATCCTTGCTTCCCAGCAGACAAAAGTACAGGCGCGTGTAATCCTCATTACCATCACCGCTCTCGCCGGTGCATTCCCAGGTGTAGTGGTTGAGACGGCCGTCGGTGCCCTAGATCATCAGTCAGCCACCGTCTCGAGAATTTGTATTTGTGGAAAGGAGGACTCACGGAATCAACGTGGTCGTGGACGCCGTCGCAGCCCTTGCCGTCGTCGAAGATCGCGCCGATGGTGATGGTGTAGCAGACGCGGACTGTGTTGCCGACGCCGTGCTTGGCTGCGAGGCAGTTCTGGGTGTTCGGGGCTGGGACGAGAAGGCGGGAGGATGATGTCGAAGTTTTTGAGTTGAGGGTGGCTAGGACATCTGGGTTTGGGTCGAGTGTTGTTGGTGCTCCGACAGTGGTGGCGATGAGGAGGACGAGAGTGGTGAGGAAGGCGAACAGCATGGTGGCGGTGAGGGTGGTGTTTGCCGATTGGTTGGGGGGTTGGTGGTGGGTTTCGAGGTTGTGATTTCGGGCGGTTGGTAGTATACGCTGGAGGTACAAACTTAGTCATTGGTGTGGATGTCGAGGTTGCCTTCTTCAGTAGTTGGTAGTGTTTCTTAGGAGTGTCACTTTGGTGGTTGTTATACTGTTACCGTTCGTCGAGCTGGTGTATAAAATAGACGAAAAGTCTCATCAAGCTCGCTCATGCTCCATTCCAGGTTTGTCCTGCACGTGCAGTCATAATGAGCAGCATCTGATAGCACCGGCCCATCTCAGTCGCTGAAGTAACAACGTTGACCGATGGAGTCCAGCTCACACTCTCAATCACCATGTGCAAATGTTATCTTCAGCGGCATTCACGTGTACTCAACACGTTCAGCAGCTGTCACTGTCGAATGCAACGTGCTGGGTGCTTGCATTGACAGATCGGATGCCTTGGTGTTTGCTCGGGAGGACATTTGGAATGGGGCTTTGGCGTCGCACAGAGGACAGTCGCGATGCTCTAGGCATCTGATTGATGAAGTATGTGGAAACTGCCCGGGAGCGGAGGGCGGGAGGATATATGGTCCACGGCCTGTTTGCTGCACTAAGTCAGCAAAGCCATGTCTCTTTGTTCAGCCGGATATCAGGAAGTCGAGGGATATTGTGCTTTGAAGCGTTCAGCCGTTATTAAGCAAGTATATACAAGAACTCAACTCATCGTCAAACTCGATTGGTATCTCATCACCCATGAATCGTCCAGATCCCCACCAGAAAATGCCATCACAAAACGCCATGCCATGCAATATACTCCCCACCCATCCCTCCCATCCCTTCACTGTACTCTACATCTTAAGCTTATAGCTATGATCCACAGTCTCCACATGCGCACCACTGATACTCGACGACCGAATGCGCTCGCCATTCTTCTCAGTGTTGATATTGTACCCTCCAGTGACGGTGTTGAGACGTGCGCCGCCAAGGCTAGAGTTGCGGATCGCCTCTGCGTCAGCGACAGAGAGCTTGCGCTCGTCGTAGTGGACTGTCTGGACGACTCCACCGAGGGCACCGCCTTCGAGGGAGGCGGCGACGATGTTCTCGCCCTTGACGCGGAGGAAGTGGTAGCCGTGTTGAACCCAAGAGACGGCGGCGAACATCAGAACAACGATGAAGCCGACCATGGGGACGAGGTAGGAGATTTTGGTGGAGGCGGCGTCGGCGATGGCGCCCTGGATTGGAGGGAAGACAGCTCCGCCAGAGACTCCCATAACCAGGATACCGGCTCCGCGACGAGTGTTCTTGCCAAGGTTGGCAGTTCCGAGGGTGAAGATAGTTGGGTACATCGGCGCCATGAAGAAGAAGATGGTGATAAGAACACCAACACCAGCATTGCCAGTACCGTTGGAGACGTACGCAGTCAGAGCGATAGCGCAGCAAGCGTACACTGTCAGGATGAAGTTGGACTCGAAGACGGTGGCCAAAGCGGTAGCCACGAATCGACCAACGGTGAAGACGATCAGCGCATATGACAGCATGTTGGAAGCCTGGGCAGTGGTGTAGGTAGCAGCCTCGGTAGCGTAGTTGATGAAGAAAGTCGCACAAGTGACCTGAGCACCGACATAGGCGAACTGGGCGATAAAGCCGAAGATCATCGTGTACTCCTTGTAAAGTGGTCGCTGGGCGAAGGTGTTGCCATACTGGTCGATACCGAGCTCTTCGGAATCAGCTGCAACGATAGATGCGGAGCGGACCTTGGCCTCGGCGACTTCTGGGAGCTTGCTGAAGAAGAACAGGATACCGACGGCGGCACCTGCGCAAGCTACAGCGAGGTAGACGTACTGGACGTTTGTGAGGGAGTTCTGGTTCTCGCCGGAGAAGAAAGCCTTGGATGCGATCAGTGGTCCAATGAAGGAAGCGACGCCATTCCACGATTGACAGAACTGAAGCCTGGCAGATGCCGTGGCAGGGTGTCCGATGACGACAGCGTAGCTGTTGGCGGAGGTTTCAAGAGTTGCAAGACCGCAAGCGATGACCCAGGTGCAGACCAGGAAGCCGCCGAAAGCTGCCTTCTCATTCGATGGCGATGAAAAATGTGCAGTGGGCCAGAACATGATGGCGCCGAGAGAGTAGAGGCAGAGTCCCATGATGATCGTGAAGCGGTAGCCTCTGCGCTTCAGGACCTCAGCGGCGATCGGCGAGAAGACGAGGTAACCGCCACCGAAGTACATGACCTGGAGACCGGTAGATTCGAGACGGGTGACGCCGAGGACCGTTTGGAAGTGCTTGTTCAGGACCTATGGTATGTTAGCCGAAATGTCTCCAAGTGTGGGCGGCAGGAGCGATGAGCGTCCCGAGTCGCGGGCGTCTCGTCAAAGCTTCTGTACCCGATCTTACTTACATCGAGGAGACCGTAGGAGAAGCCCCAGAGGAAGAAGAGCGAGATGACCAGACAGAGAGGGTAGATCAATTTCTTGCCGGTGAGGTAACCCCCAGCAACGCCAGGGGCATCTGTGGGCATGCCACCGCCTGCCATTGTAGTGAGTGGGTTGTGATGTTGTCGTGGGGTAGCGGTATAGTAATGTCGATGGTTGTTGCAAGGAGCGGGTAATGGACGTCCGGTATCGTTCGATCACAGGCAAACGATGCTGGGATTGCAAGAGAGAGACCTGATTGTATCGGTAATGAAAGACCGACTATGAACAAGCTCGTTGGTTGGCTGTTTGTGCTGGATGATGAGCAATATCATGATGGAAGGACAACCACATCTTATACCAAACTCACTCACCTCGCTATACCGCGCTCCAAGACCACCATTCCCACTTACCATCGTGAAGTCCACCGTTCAGGCAAGTCTACTACGCAGTAAGTTCACGCTACTGCAATCGTAGCTCCTCCTTGGCAGGCGGGAAGTCTGCAGCTAGTCGGTGAAGTTTGGAGTCGAGGCTGCTTTTCCAGAATCACAATCGGCCCGTCACTTTGCTGTGAATGCGTCTCCATAGGTTCAAGGTCGTGCTCAATCTCCATGGGGCTCCGCGCATAGGGCCGTGGCGTTCGCATGGCTAGGGTGATAGTTTTGCCTGATGGCATGAACTCGATGCCGGTGGGTGGGTGCACAGCAGCGAGTGGAGTTCGAGAAGAAGTCGCAAAGAAGAGATCTTCGCAATCTGGTTATCTTCAACCCGTAGATCTCGTCCTGTCCATTCGTGCTCACATCACATACAGACACCATACCCCTCTCCTCTGCCGCATCTCGTAGCCAAGACCACATCACCTGAGACTGTACCGTGTGTACTTCTTCCCGGGAGAAGTGGTGATGCTCGCCAACAGGACTCTCCCACAAAGCCTGCAGTTGCCGTCGCCATCGCCCGGTAACCCAAGCCGCGCTAGAAGCGCACTAGAACAGCGGCAACAACGGCTACCGTTCTACAGCGCCTGAAAGGTTTCGTCTTCGGTCCTTCTCTACTTCGCCAGCCATCACCACCACCGCCACCACCGCCTCGCACGCTGTGATTGGGTGTTTTTCGACTGCACGTCAAGCAGCACTGCAGCCCTCTCGGTGGTATGACCGCCACATCTCATCATCGTTGAGCTTTCGCCTCACGCGACTGCACGTTTGGACTTGATGCCCGGTCATGCAGTGCGTGATCTGTGCGTCGGGACGTGCTCTGGACTATGGTGTGTGAAGGGATGAGGTGGATGAGGTGATTGTGGGTGAGAGGCTTGTTGGTTGTGCGAAGTGGCATGGGGCCAAGGCGCTCAACATGTATCATGGCGTGCACGAGGCCGTGAGGGACTTTCCTCAATGCTATGGATGATCTGTGAAGGGCGTGAGATGGGCGTGGAGATTGTGGGAGCGTGGTTGCGATGGGAGCGCTCCACTGCCATCCCTCCCATCCCCAAGATTTCCCCTCATCTCCAAGCTCAACAACCCTGCGTCCATGATCTTCGAGATCTCCATGCCTGGCCATCTTCCGAGCATCGGCCGCAAGCCATAAGAGGTCTCGACGCATGTACGGTTGCATTGGCAGCATCATCGAAGAGAGACAGCGTACTGACTCGACACTGTGTCCAGACGCCATCGAGCCGCAAGACCTAAATCGATCACACTTTCCACAAAATGAGCTTCTGATCAAACCCACCACTCACCAAAATCTCCCTCTCCCCATCCGCATCCTTAACGACTCCAGCACACAGACACCGCACTTTCGAGCCCGCTTCATGACCCTGGAGCGTAGCGATCACCTTACCTGTGCTGGCTTCGATGCCTCTCACCGCACCATCGTCACCATTGATCCACACTCCACTGCCGTCAGGTCTCCAAGCTACCGCGGGAGTTGAGTATGCCGTCTGCGGCGCGTGTGTTGTGCAGTGGATGAGGATCACTGCTGCCTCCCGGTCTGCTGTGGCCAGTGCTGCTCTTGCTTGTGATGCTTGGGTCTCGGTCGCTGGGCCGTCGTCGAGGAGTGATGTTCGCAATAGTTGGGCTGGGATGACTGTGTCGGCGGTCCAGGGCGGGAAGAGCAGCTTCACGATGAGCAACTTCATCGAAGGAACTGTGGACGTGCCCACTGCTACCAGAGATGGATCTGTCGGGCATAGCTCCATCGAGGATGGTGTGAAGGCAACCCAAGCATTCGAATGCGGTGCAAGATTCTGCTTTCCCAGCAGTCGTGGCTCATCTTCGACGCTGTAGTAGAAGATGAAGCTGGAGTCTGTCCGTCCTACCAGTAGCACTGGCCTGCCATTATCAGGATGTCGAACGAATAGCATCGCCTCCGGCTTGGTGGGCAAGGTGATCGTTGCCTTTGGCTCTCCTAAAGTGATGTCTGTCGGTCTGTAGATCAGGATCTTGCCATCCCAACCCGCTGTGGCGACAATGGTGTCGTCTGTGCCTTCCTGGTAGACAGCGACTTTGACCACGTACTTGAGATGGTCCCGTCGCTTCTCGATGACTTGGCCTTTGAGGTCGCTGACGTGGAGTTGGCCGGACATGGATGAGGTTAAGAGGTGGCTCCTACCGAGTGCTGTGCATGACAGTACGGGCGAGTCGTGCATGCCGACAAGTGAAGACTGCAATTCGCCTGATCCATCTAGAAGATGCAGTCTTCTGTCTGCTGTCGATGCCAACAGGATAGGCTGAGCGGACTCGTCGCCATCTACAAGATGCTCGATCCGAGCACTCAGGATATTCGACGTGGTTGGCAAACTAGCTACTTCAACAGCATTTGAAGGAGCTGGAGACGTCCAGCCGGTATTGTTAGTCCCATCATCGACACCCAACTTCTCGAATTGGACTGAGATATCAAATGTCTTCTTCTCCTCTAGCAGTGTTTCGAGCGTGAGATCTCCCTTGCTCACATTGCCCGAGTCGTATGGCAAGCCGACTTCCTGTATGAAGGCTTCGAATGTCTAGATCTTGTCAGATGTCAGTGATCATTTCTCGAGATGAGTTCAAGTGCGTACCTCGTTGTAGTTGTTGGCCTTCAGGTATCTCGCCACTATCAGTGCTGGTGAGTCTGCGGCTGGCATGTTCACCGGGTGGATTTCAGTCGTCGACTTCTGACTCCGATAGCCTCCAGTGCTTCAGAAGTGATGTTGTAATGTGGTTGATATTTGGTTGATCACTTGATGAGGAAACTGACATCGCCGTCGATACCCGAAATGGTTTCGACTTTTGCCGGGGAGCGTGGTGGTGGGTCCCGAATCTCGAGTCTCTCTGGCCCTCAAAGCGTCATTGTTTCGCTATATATCTTTCTCGACACTGCTGCACATCCCACCTACAGACATCTACACCGCATATGCTCGCAATACGAACTCGGCTCGATGTACTCAATGGTTGGCGCTATCCGACCAGCATAATGGCAACGCGAAAGCCAGGCTCCAAGACTTTCTATCAAGATATCGAAGATGGGTGATACTTTTGCCAGACTCGAGGTAAGAGGAAGTTGTCGCTGTGATGGTACAGACGGTAGTAACAGATCTTGTCGCAGGCTGAATACTGTACGAAGCCTACCACAATCTCGACTCCTGATAGATGCTAACCACCTCTTCAGGCCCACCTCTCGACCCTGCCCTGTTATCTGCGATCGTGTCCGACTTTGACTTGAATGTAGAGAGTAACGTTCAAGAAGCAAGAGCCATCCTCGAGCCTTTGAAAGAGTCGGCACTGGTAGAGGAAGCGGCAGGCTTCGACGCGTCTGGTACTGGAGGTGCTCGAGATGGAGAGCTTCTCAACGCGACTCGACCTGATTCATGTCCTGGAACAAGCACATCACTGTCGCGCGAGACAGACTTGACCAGCTTGTCAAATGATGTCTCGTCCATTGACCTGCAAAGCGAGGGAAGCAGCACACCTATACATGGCGACATAGCTGAAGACCTGGAGAATGCGGATGAAGAGACGAAGATTGTGCGATTGGAGGCAGTATTGCAAGATCGCGTCAGCCGGCAGAAGATACAATATACCCTGAGGAAGTGCAACGGCAAATGGCATGCGGCGTTCGATGAGCTGCTGAACCACATATGGCTTGACGAGGCAGAGAACAGCGAGGACGGATCGCGCATAGCGGCTAAGGGCATTGATGCATTCTCAGAGGAGAACATAGCGAAGAGAGGTCGCAAGAAAAAGACCAAGGCGAACAAAGTCAGATACCTCGACGAGACACGATCGAGTTCCTTGCCCTCGCCAACGGAGTCACCTGCTGGGCCAGTGAATCAGTGGCAGGACTCGAACATGGGCATCGAATACATTACCAGCCGGACAGGACTGAGTTTCTCCTCGGTGGCTTCAATCTACTATAAGCATTCTGCATCGCTTGCTCAGACCATTGGAGCGGTACTCAAGGACAACCTGAATGCGAAGCCTGAGCTCGAGAACGATCCCATCATAGCAGTCAACGTGCATGATCTGGGCACCGAGTTTCCGACGATAGCATTCGAGTACAGGACAGCCCTTGTTCGCTTGACACATCCATCGACAGCGGCAGCACATGAGCTTGCCAAAGCTTTGACGACCCGGCCTACCGGCACCACTGGCGGCATCAAGATAGTACCAAATTATGTCAGACCCAAGATCGACGACTCGGACTACGACGACAGAACAGTGTCAAGGTCATCACTAGATGCCTCACCCATTGATGGATCAAGCTCAGCCGACCGTGCGTCTGCATACGCTGCAGCTAGGAGCGCAGCACTATCGCAAGCGTACGCCGCTCACCGAAGGGCGAAGTCGGACCGCCTCATGGGAGGTGCCGCTGCATACTACGGTCAAGTCGGTCGCGACTACGCAGCGCTATCATCGAAAGCCTCCGCGGCAGCAGCAGACCAACTAGCAGCGTCCCAATCAACAAGAAACCAGCTGGACCTCCACGGCGTCGACGTTCTGAATGGTGTTAGAATCTCCCAGCAGAGAGTTGAGCAATGGTGGACCAATCTTGGAGAGCATCGTGTTGATGGAAGAAGGGGGGCTGATGAACGACAGGCTGGGTACAACATTGTGGTTGGGCTGGGGCGGCATAGCGAAGGTGGAAGGAGTAAGCTTGGTCCAGCTGTGAGTAAGGCTCTCAGGAATGCTGGCTGGAGGATTGAGCAGACTGGTGCTGTCATTGTGGTTAGAGGGAAGGCTAGGGGTTGATTTTGCGGTTCTGGGAAGCATCTTGCGACCCCGGGTTGATCGAGCAGTTTGGTGAGAACGCTTGAATAAAGACATTGTTGGCTAGAAGAGCGACTCGACGGGAGTGTCCAGTGTTATAGCTACTCACAAAACAGGCCCACACCGCATATTGCAGCCTCTAACTGTTCTCTCAACACTATTATCAAAAACCACACCTATGGTCATGCCTCAGCACCGCAGACGCCACTGCTCTACCCTGCGCAGAGGACCCCGAGACGAACCACTCATGGGTCTCTCCCAAAGACTCCTACCAACCCAAAACCCCCACAACATCTTCTCCCATCGACGACCACCTTCCAGACCCAAGCCGCTCAGTGAGTACGTCAAGGAAACCCCTCCTGTGCAAACCAACCCGCCAAAGCACTCCGCCTTCCTCAGAAAGCTCCCACCACCGGCCGGAAACTCGAAACAAAATCTATAACCTCACAGTCCTCGAAACCCGTTACCCTCATTCCCACAGCATCCAACGCCGAAGTCAAGGTTCCGGTAGCAGCCTCCTCGTCACAAACCACTATATCTGTCATGAGGACTTATAGATGCATCTCACGCGTCGATACTTCGTCTTCAACTCCGCTTTGACGGACATGATGTGGATTGATATTCTCAGAACAGGCTGAGTCGATCAAGTGGAGGACGTCGAGATCGATCTGAATCCGGAGTTTCCTTGGGGTGGAAGTAGAGCTAAGAGGTTATGGCTGGTGAGGCTGGGAGAGAGGCAGAGGGAGGTGGAGATTGTGGTGGAGTCAGAGGGTGTTGGGGAGGTGGGGTGAGCTTTGTAAGGTGGATGAGGTCGAGGTTTATGGTGGTACACAGGGTTGGGGAAGAAGTGTAACTTTCTCGATTACAGCTCCGCTGATGCTTGCGAAAGTGTGGTGATGGTACGATGATTTTGCTGTTTGCTGACGAGGACGGTCACTTTGAGCCACTGTTTGGCGGGCGATAGCCTGCCGTAGTATTTAAATGGTGAGTGACAACCTTGACATGTTCGATGAGGATCTGTCTTGTCGTTTTCTTGGTGCGTTCGCGTGCATACGGTATGTTGCTTGTGTTGTGGCATGTGAGTTGAAGCCCGTGCACACGCTAGTCGTTGACTGCAGAGTCGTCTAAGGCATAGGCATGGAGAGACTGCATTGATCGCTTCCAACTTCAGCACACTTCCATTATTTCTATCGTGGTTTCCATGTAGCAAGGCTCAGCGAAGGTATCGGTATCGTTGGAAGTCGTAGCGAGTGATGAGAGTCGTCCCGTCACATCAAGCAATGCCTACTTACACACAGCATGACCGCCAAAGCATATAGTAGCTTCCGTGAATGATGGCTGTTGCCTTTGTATAGCTCAGCAGAAGGAGCTACTCTCCTCGCGAGTGTGGTACTGATGCAGCTGATACATCCAGGTTATAAGCTCGATGGATGTGCCATATGTGATCGACGGCCTGATCAGTACGCTGCCACTGATTGAGGAAGACTAGATGTGGCTAGCATATTTTCATTGCTTCTTGAAAGCCAAAGGAAAAGTCCTGGTCCATACGCTTCCAGGGGACTACTTCGCTCACTTCGTCCTAGATGGCAGTTCAGACCGATCAGTACGATGCAGAGGCAGCGACTAAAGGTTGAAGCACATGATGTGGCGGTTGCAAGTATGTCTCTCCTCTTCTGCCTTGAAGCACAGGTTGCATACTCTTCAACTTTGGGTGATAAAGTGCAGCCCCACTGACGCGGTACGTGTATGTCAGATCTGCATCTGTCGAAACCGTAAGTCGATTCAGCCAGCGAGACAGTTTCATGATCTTGGTGCCGATGTGATGCTCAGATCCTGCTGTCGCAAGTATGGTGTAATATGCTCGTTCGGATGCTATTGGGCTGTTCCAAACAATGGCTCGTATCGTGACACTCCTACACTCAGGCTGAAAGCTGACAGATAGTCTTCGTTGGATGCGATAGCAACAGCCTTTACGGCTACGATGTCCGGAGATGTTCATAGGTTGACGTCCGGAAGGCCTATATGCTAGTGGCCGGATCTTGGCCAGTAGGAATATTATACCGCACTGGGTTAGTGGCATTATACCAGCTACATATCGCAGCACTTCTTGATCACGTAGTACTTCCTGTCAGGTAGCAGAATGCTTTCTGAGCCTTGTCCTTGCCGTCGGGACAGTCTCATCGCCGGGATTGTAGAGAATGCATAATTCCAGTCCAGGGGCCCGTAGGGCTTGTGCCTGGCTCAACATCGATCATGTGAGTTCTCAATCGTTAGAAGGGCTGTTAAGAAGTATTAAAGAAGGCAGAGGAGTGTTCTTAGGTGGGTTGTGCAAGGGACTGGAGCTCAAAAGCCGCTCTACCATATTACGAGCTATATATTTGTTTTGGAGCTCCCATCATCAATCATCTACCATCTAATGTACTGCATTAACGTCCCCGATGGTCTAGTGGCTATGATTTGTAAAGCTCTCGATCAAGACCGTTGACTTGCGCATTCTAACAGTTTGCAGCCGCTTGTCAATCAACCGATTCGCAAGTCGCGGGAGACCAGGTCCGTTCAAGCGCTTTGCAGCACTTTATGCCAATCCTGACAATTATCTAGGGTTCGATTCCCTGTCGAGGAGCACCAAGCGGCTTTACAAGACATTTCTTTTTGGTCTCTAGCTCAAGGTAGAAGGAGTAGAATACTTTTCCATCTTTCTCTTTTGCAAAACGATCCTGCGCCAATTTCATACAGCCAGATCCTTCTCCATGCTCCTAACAATCCCCACAAACTCCTAGAACGATCTTCATGCCCGTCAATCACCGCGGTGTTGATGCCGTTGAAGTTTTGCAGTGAAGCCGAGAAAGTCTTGGCGGCTCGTGAAAGTTGTCCCGAAGCGGAAGTTCTACGAGTGGTGATCACCGGACATATGACACCCATCGCGATAGATGTTATACAATGCGGAGACATGGGTAATCGAGTTACATGTCGAAGACGGAAGGTTCTGTGTTTTTGTTGAAGTTACCACTCAGCTGGTCAGCAACATCAGACTTGGCGCTGACAACTACGCAGCATGCAGAGCGGTCGATCAATGGCGATCATCCGGAACTGTATGCAGAGTTGACGGCATCTGAACATGCCTGTATCAGCGTATGTCAATGTGAAGACTTTGCGTTCCAACTGTGTGAAAATGTGCACAGAGCAAAGTCATAATTGGAATTGGAGTGAGACTGACACTGATCTCAACATCACAGTAGCGAACATTCTGATCTTATCAACTCTGCCTCTCAAGCAGCCATTCAGCAAGTATGTAATACACATAACAGATGTGGTATCAAGTTTCGTAACGCCTCCAGCTCCAACGCTAAACCCAATCATCGGTCATCAAACATTAAGCACAAGCTGCGTGCTCCAAAGTCACTCTTCCTGAATAGCCTTCTCAAGCCACGTCTCCCACCACCCTCGCAGTACCAATACAGTCTCCTTCCCGTCATCACGCTTGTCCGTACCCGCTGGATCTCCTACGACCGCAGACGACAGCCAGAACACTGCCACGACCCACGCAGCGACCATCATGCCGAGGCTGAGAAATGGCGAAAGAAGCTGGACTACCAAAAGCATCCCAGGTCGATATGATGTATCTTCGTCGGCATGTGGTGTAAGTGGGGTGTATAGCCTTCTCAGTTGTAGATTCAAGGCTGGTCCGAGCAGTCCGCCTAACTGTTGGCCAAACGTCGGTCGTCGAGCGCAGAGTCGTACTGGTTGAGCCATGGCGGTGATGAAGAGCGATATGAAGGTCCAGATGGCGTTCAAGAACGATAGAACCACAACCGGCCCTGCGAGAAAGAGCAGAATCTTGCCGGCCTTCTTCTCTTGCAACTCTCTCTCGTCCAATTCCTCGCCCTCTTCCAGATAAGCCACTCTGTCTGTCTCGTGCCGTATTGAACGACTACGCGAGTCTCTTGCCGCTGCCGCCTTCTCAGGATCTCTTATCCGTCGATCCCGGCTTTCTTGATCGCGGCTTATACTGTGATGCTTTTGTTGGCGGATTTCCCTCCCAAGACTCGCCTTCTCCAAATCGATTGATGAGATTGGTGTCATGGTGGAGCTGTTCCCAGCAGAGGACATCGACGCAGACTTGTATGGGTAGGCAGCTTGCTCATGATGCGGCCCACCATATAGTGTACTTGGTCGACTCGTCGACTCGTCTCGTTGCACTCGATACGGTAACTGTGCGGCGGGTGCTGGCGGAGTTGGCAGGTCGGCTGGGTTCAGCGTAGGCGTCGCAAACGGATCACTTGCTACGGCATCGCCCAACCCTTGGTCATTGGCTCTTGGTGCCAAGGTGGAATCGATCATGTTAGCAGCCAGGTTGAAGCGGTTGATGAGCTCTGGCTGAGGGTGATGATGAGATAGACATGAACCAAGTGGAGTCACGATAGCAGTGCGGCAGTCGCACGGGGTGGTGACAGCTCATAAGTACCACATCGCCGCGACGCATCTTCTTGAAAAGACCTTGGCGGCCAAGGAAGTAGAAGAGGCATGAGCTTGGCATCCCCAAAGATAAATCGGCAGACCAAGCACAGGCGCAGCTGGTTTGCAGGTCCAAGGATCGCCGTTGCAGGCCTCATTGGCTTTGCCCAGACATCTGCGACGCGTCTTTGCCTGCCGCGCCGCATGTTGCGCTCCGGGCGGTGGTGTATGTCTTGATACTCAAGAATACCTAGACGGCGTTTACGCGGGAAGAGATGAGGGAGCGCAGCACAGCTTCCACCGCCAAGGCGCAGCAAGGGGTCCTACAAGTCGCACCTCCGCTGTTCCACAGCACAACAAAGGTTGCCTTCTTGACACCGCGTTCGTTTCTCGCGCACTTGTAGAGCACGAAGACTACTTGGCAATGCACATGTGCTGATTGTCGTCCAGCTTCGACAAGCGCCAAGTGCGTACGTCCAAGCATGCGAAAACCCAGAGTGTCTTCGTCACCGACCACTTTCCCGACACGCCTTTTGTCACGCCGACTAGAACAACACCAAGGCTCGTGTCGAGTATTCAGGTCCCACACGTACGTATGTAGTCATTTCTGCTATCGGACAGATTGTGCGAATGCCGCATTCGAAGACGGACCGATCTTGCCAATCGTGGCTTGTGCTTGCAATGCCACAAGAAGACGTCGTACCGCCAGCCAACCACAGAACCACTTGCCCTTCCAAGACTTTGCATGTTTCGTCGTGTAAGCGAACGATTGCGGACAAACTCGTCTGCCTGCTTACTGCTGTAGCTGCGTGACCATCGCACGAGGAAGAGGGCATCTTGGGCGCAAGCATGGCCAGAGAAGGCATGCGTTGACAAACAGCAGCCAAGCAGCCAACACGACAAGAGAAAGACACAGACAAAAGGCGTGACAACTTCGATAAACTGGGCTTGGCCGCTTGGCAATGGCTGAAAGCAGAATCTGCTGGTAAGGGCTTGCGAAGAACCTGCTGTGTGTTCTGCCTACGGTGGCCGTCATTCAGAAAGGGTGCTCTCTTCTTCATACAACAAGCGAGAAGCTGTCAGCGAGATGCATTCTTGCGAAAAGGCGGAATGTCTAGCGTTGGAGCGAGGGACGGTGGCTTGCCATGATGGCGTTTCTTGCGCAGTCAGACACGCACCTTGGCGCCGGATGGTACGGGAGCTTCTGATCGCTACTTCCTGCAGTGTTTCCTCACTCTTGCTTTTGCTGAGATGAAAGCTCTTGGTAGCCGGAGACATTCTTCGTGTCATCCGTCGATGATGGCATTGGTATACTTGGCGCCACCGCTGGGTGATCGTTCTCGCATATTGATGGTCAATACTTCGGATGGACGACGGCGACGTGTACATGTAGGCTTGAGCAGACGTCTATGAGCTGGTGGTGATGCTGTAGATGCCTTGTTAGAGACGAGCATGTGGGGCTGAGTTGACCGCGAAGGCAGGCGCAAGGATGAAATGGCTGTTTTGGAAGGCACCATCTCGCGTATTGCAGGTTAGCGCGTGGAAACATGCAACTTCACTTCTCTCGTGTCCTTCACGACCTGCACAACATGCATCGACATTTGGACAGCACGCACGATTCTACATGTTAGGACTTGCATATACACCTGCTCGCCATATCTCGATCGCCACCGCCGCAACCACAGCACATGGCTCAAGCGAAAGCGGCGAAGAAGAGCACTGCTGACAAGCTCGTTTCAGCGATCATTGGTCGGGCGATGGCATTCAACACACCATCCGCGCTCACCTCCATACTGATACCATCTTAGATACCGGCTCAAGGCTGCATCAAATCCTACAAAACCGCGGCAGTGTACCACCAACCTTGCAGGCAGAACTGGAACGGCATTCGAAGCAGGTACCTGCCGCCAACATCAACGTTACTTCGGGAGGTCGAGGAAAGACGTTGGACCTTCTCGGAACAGAGATATGGAACGCTTCGACTGATCTCGCCAATGCTCAGCCATCTCAACCAGACGCAAGGCAGCCACCCGATGGCACCGCACGATTGTGCGCACTCGTCCGCCTCTTTGCGCTGGCTTTGGTTCACGCCGCGCAGTGTACTTCGACCCGACGCCCGAAGACCCCCGAGCAGAAGATCAGAGTTTTGAGGATAGCACTGAGGGCATCGAAGTTGTGTCTCGACAAAGGCCAGCTGGACCTCGCACTCATTGCACTCGAACTATGCTCCTTGTACATCGAGGAGAATTCGGAGCCAGAACCGCTGATAGCTCTTCCTGAGCAGGACCACCAAGATGTTCATCAGGAATCTATACCGAAGACTTTGGCCAGCGAATATCACCTACTGAGGTTGTTGCATGTTTGGAAGTCGAATCGCCTGGACATGGGAGAACTCTTCTATGGCAAGGTTCAGCTCACTGGCTCATCTGAAGCCAACGGAATCATCGTCAAGGCAGCCGATCTTTTCTACGACATCGCCAAGTCGCTCAGCGACAACGACAAGGGGGAAGACGCTCTCAAATGGTTTGATCGCGCTTTCGCGGCGCTGGACGCCTCGGATGAGGATACAATCAGCGCAGAGGCTGCAGATCTACGGCTGAGTATTGGCATATCCTACAGTGAGACGAATTCTGCCATTCTTGACCATAGCATACTGACACGAGAAAGGCGAGCGACTTCTGGCGTTACGGAAGAGCCAACGTGCTCTGGAGGTTGCCGATAGCCTCCAGGCCACGCATAGTCTCGGCCATCGTGTTGCTATACCGATCCTGCGGTACAAGATCCTGGCGCATCAGCCCGAAACTGACTCCGAAGAGATACCGCGTACTTTACTCAATGTCGTCCAGCTGACCATGCTCAGCGAAGACAGCGTGAAGATGTGAGTTCGATAGCCATGTGTCAAGATGAAAGCGCTGGCTGACCTGGGTCAAGGACGATGCGGACATTGCGCAAAGCATGTCAAACTTCACCACCAGCAGCGTTCGTCGCCCTGCGAGCTTTGATCTGCACAAGGCTATTGCCAGCAGTGGACGAGCACGAAACTGCGAACACCTGGCTAGAGAAAGCACTCATGACTTATGTCCTGATTGCAACATCACAGCCCAACACTTCACTGCAAGCCTTCCCCACCAGCCTGACAGAATTGCTCGACACAATGAGAAACAATGGACATCCTCGCCTTTCAACGAAGGCCACACATGCAATGCAGACTTTGCTCTGGAAGGCCAGCACCAAGTTCAACAACGAGGAGGCCTACGGATGGTGCCAAATGATGATTCACCCAGCTTTTGACAACGCAGGTCATGTGAATAAGGGTCGAATCGGCAGGTGAGGAAGGGTGATCCTGCGAGATGAGAGTTCTTTCTGACAATGACAGAAAACTCATGCGCCTCGCGCTCGACAATGGCAACGTTCCCGCCGCTCGAGAGGCGTTCTTCCAAATGCCTACAGCCGCACAAAACGACAGTCAGACCCGGTATCTGGCTTTCAAGCTTGCTCTGGGCTCGAAAGACGAACAGCTCGCCATGAGCAGTCTTCAGATCGTCATGAAGCATGCCAATACGGATCCCACGCATCTTTATGCATGTGCTCTGGAAGCACAGAGATCAGAGATGCGACCAATGGCAGTGGCAGCGCTGCAAGCAATACTGGACCAAAGACCGCCCGGAGTACACCTACCATCTTTACTTCGTTGTACAGCACGACTCATCATGTCGGAGACCGATGGACAAGGTCAGTGCATGGACCTACTGGCTCAAGAAGCTGTCAAGATCTTCGAAACGGCAGGACGCAGTATGGAGGAGCTGAAACAGCTACCTCAACAACAATGGCGAAGCGAAGTGCAATGGTGGAGCAAAAACGCATACAACCTAGCCGTGCGCCTCTGCCCGGCTGCCGATCCTGAACACGTTATGCGACTGCTCGACGTCTGCGCAAGTTTCTTGGACCACTACCCCAACGACGCAGCACTCCGACAGCAAGAGCGTGTCGAAGAATATAAACTACTCTGCGCCTACCTCTCCACAACAGCCCTCATCGTCAAAGCACGCTCAACCGACAACAACCCCGAATACAAACAACAATGCTTCCTCCACGCTCAACAACGCATCGACACCTTCAAGAAAGTCCAAGCCAGCCAGACCCATCCCACGGACCAAGAACACACCTTCACCATCCTCAAATTCGAACTCGAATGCATCCTGCACCTGGACCAATGGCACAGACTATCCCAAACCTTGACCGACTGCCTCAACACCAAAGACGTCGAACGCTGGGACTCGCTCGCCGACTTGCTCATCATCATACACTCTCACCTCGACGCCAGAACCCAAACAGCCCACGAACATGAACATCAACATGAACACGAACACACCGAACAACTACTCCAGCTCCTCCAACGCTGCATCAACGAAACCTGGAAACGCGACAAAAACATCCAAAAAGTCGCCCGCTGGGTCCGCTTCACTTTCATCTTGTGCCTCGATCATGAATCCGCTGCAGATACGGCTACATCTTTCTCCTACAAACTCCTAACCCAAGCCGCGCTCATGACACAGAATGGCTACAAAGGTAAACACGACCCCTACCCACAATCCGAAATCCACTACCTGGCCGCCACGAGCTTCAACCACGGCATCGATCTCTTCGTGAATGGAGACCATGGAGCGGCGTTTAAGTGGATGGAAAGTGCATTGGCGGTGGCGAAGTGGGCGAGTGATAATGGAGCGCTGCATGCGATGTTGAGTGGGAAGATGGAGGGTGTAAAGGAGCGGGCGAAGGGGCAGAATGTGTGAAGGAAAAAGGGGCTGGAGGAGGCGGGTCGACGATATCATATGGCTCGATGTTAGAGGGAAGTCTTGGAAGGTGATAGCTAATCATGTCCGGCGAACATACTGGTCGGAGAGATCGATGGGGGATGGAAGTCGTAGCTCATCGAACATGTGAAAATCCATGGTATCATTTAACTACCTATCTCGCATCGCATCGCATCACATCGCATCGCATGAACACAGAACTCCATTGACACATTCACACCATTTCATGCCATGCCATGCCATACCACCCACATGCCTCATATCTCTATCGGTATGTTTCATCGCTATGTGCTGTGGAATGTCGTTCAGCTTTCCGAAGTAGTCGTCACAGCCATACGCAGTCCAGAGCTCGGTCTAGGAATCCAGTCCACACCCAACGTAGGATGCACCACCGGCACAGCCTCCATCGACTTCAGCACGGGCACAGCCTCCATCGGCTTCAGCACCGGCGTCGTCGCGACCGGCGTGCTCACGCTAGACTTGCACAAGAGCCTCATGTAATCGAAAGGCGCCTAAGCATTCTGATCGAGACCCAAGTCGTCCTCGGCCGGCACGACACGGATAGTGTTGGTGTGGCCCATTCCGCCTCTCCAGCCTTGTACACAGACGACTGCGTCGCCCTTCTTGAGCACGCCCAGACGGATGGCGTTCTTGATGCCCCACTTGAGACGGGCGTCAACGTCTTCTTGCCAGGGGGTCTTGGTGAAATCGGGCTTCTCTTGTGCGTAGTGGAAGGGATAGACGCCACGGTAGAGGTGGGAGTAGCGGGAGGCACTGGCGTTTCGGGTGACCATGATGATCTGTGAAGATATAATGTTAGCAGGTGATCAAGACGTCGCAGTTGTAGAGCATTGCGTGACTTACCGGGCAAACTGGGCGGTACTTCGACAGAAGACGCGCGGTGCTTCCGGATGTGGTCAGCACCAAGATGGCGCCTGCGTTCTGCTCGAGAGAAGAGGACACGGCAGCCATTGCGACACTTTCGGTGGTAGGAACTGGTCGTGGTGCAAGCTGCTTGAGCTCGTCGAATGCGTTGATGTATGGGATGGCGACCTCTGCCAACAAGCAAGTGTCGCTCATCATGGTGACAGCCTCCTTGGGGTAGTTACCCTTGGCTGTCTCTCCCGACAGCATGACACAGTCGGCACCGTCCAGAACAGCGTTGCCAACATCGCTGACTTCAGCACGTGTTGGACGTGGGTTGTATGTCATGCTCTCAAGCATCTGTGTGGCGCAAATGACCGGCTTGCCGGCAATGTTGCACTTGGTGATCATCATCTTCTGTGCGATGAAGACCTGAGCTGGTGGGATCTCAATACCCAAGTCACCACGAGCGACCATGACACCGTCAGTGACCTTGAGAATCTCGTCGAAGTTGTTGACTCCCTGCTGGTTCTCGATCTTGGCGATGATCTGAATGTCCTTGCCGTCCTCTCCGAGCACTTCGCGGATGGCCAGGATGTCCTCCTTTCGGCGGATGAAGCTGGCGAAGACCATGTCGACGTTGTTCTTGACACCTGGGAAAACAAATGTTAGCAAGGTCACTCAGCTGGGAGCTCGAGGCGGATGCGTTTTGCACTATCCGACCCTGATCTTTTGCCTAGCTGGCTTCTTTCAAGTCTGCACTCACCGAATCTGAGATCTGCCTTGTCCTTCTCTGACAGAGCAGGGAGATCAACATCCGTCTTTGGAAGATTCACACCCTTCTTGCTGCTAATCTTGCCATTGTTGATCGTCTTGCACTTCAGCGTCTTCTCATCCACAACCTCCAACACCTCAAACGCAAGAACACCGTCATCCACATAGATGATGCGTCCCTTCTCAATGACCTTTGTGATGTTCTTGTAGTCGACGTACATGTTCTTGTTGTCGCTCTCAGTGGCGTACTTCTCGTCGGTGGTAATGTTGATCTCGGTGCCGGCGGAGATGGGAATGTCCTCGTCACCGGGTGTGTTGCCTGTTCGGATCTCGGGGCCCTTGGTGTCGAGGGCGATGGCGACGGGACGGCCTTCGAGCTCTTTCTCGGCCTTGCGGGCGTTGTCGATGACGGATTGGTGGTAGTCGTAGCTGCCGTGGGAGAAGTTCATGCGCACAACGTTGAGACCTGCTTGGCGGAGCATGTTGATCTTCTCAGCAGAGTTGGTCTTTGGGCCTGCAATACTGTGTTAGCTACCTCTTCGTGTAATCAGTCATTGCTATGCCTACCGATTGTGCAAATGATGCTCGTCCGGCGGAACTGGTTGGGAGGGTTGTACTCGGTGTTGAGCGAGGCGAGCCATTGCACACGAGTGCGGCCATACTCCTGGTGAACGAGCGAATCACCCATCTTGCTGTCTTGTTCGTAGACTGTGTAGGGAGGGGTGTGGGTGGTGTGTCGTAGTATAGGAAAAAGTTGTTGCTGGCCGTGGGCTAGCACTTCGGCAGGTGGGGGTCCTCAGCAACTGATCAGGCGCGTCGCAGCCACGTGTTCCCCGACTTGGCTGAAGGGGTCAGTATGCTGCTCTTCAATCACTTGCGATCAGGGAACCAAAGGTGGATGGCTTGTACGAGAGAGGTAGGATGAGTAGGAGTGTAATGGACTTCAAGGCCGTCAGTCGGTGAACAAGTGATCAGGCCCCGCTACAGGAGCTCAACACGCCAAAAAACTGCTGAGAGCTTGGATACGGCGTGTAATAAGCAGCCCAGCCAAAATCAAGCACATGAACCAGGGATACCAACTCCGACTCCCGCGTGGGACGAATCATTGGTACAGCGACCACCCGATCATCCATCGAATGACTTGATGCTGAAACTGATCCCGCGTCCTGCAATAGCTTTTCTTCTTGTCTGGGACGTGCGTGACGCACTTTTCCTTCTGCTGCACCGCCGCCTTGTTCCTTATCTTATCCAGATCTGCGCCGCAGAAGAAATCGCAAATTGAGTTGACCAAGCGCGCGGACCGGAGCTTCGGCATCCCTGCATGGTCTCTGTCACGTGTCGACGAGCTAGCGTGCATGCGCCGACATCGATGTTCATAGCTTCATCCATAGCAACCATATCGATTACCCGCACAACATCCCACACCTCAGTCGCGTGCTCTATACCCGTGCCCAGCACCTCCCCTCGCTCCATCATCAGCATCTGGCCAAGCCTCACCTCTGCGCGCTCCCGACACACCCGGCGCACAGCGCCCCAACCTCAAGCAGCCATGGTCGTATGCCACACCACTCATCCCGACCCTCCACCCTCCCACTAACCACCTCCACAGCTCGGCCGCCTCGCCCACTACACCTTCGACGCCGTCCTCGTCTCCGCCTTCCTCGCTGGCGTAAAGCGATCAACAGGTCTCACGTAAGTCCCGAGCCTCAGACTCCCTCGCGTCCATGATACCTCTCCCACAACACGCAAGCTCGAACAGGCCAGACAAACAAAGTACACTTTGATCTGACCTAACACCCCAGTCCCAGCCTGAAGCCCGACACGTTCAGCGAATCGCCCTCGATCAAGAAGTGGATTGAGAATTACCTCTGGGTGGGGGAGACGATTATGGATCAGAGTGTCGCGGTTATGAGTTCGAGTGGGTATTTTGAGAGGAAGAGGTGATCGAAATGATGTATGGTGGGATGGGGAGGCATGAAGTGAGAAGGCGCATAAGAGGAGTTGTTGGGATGGCATTTGTTATGGTGCGGCGGAGACATGATGGGATGCGTCATGGTAGGATGTAGATGTGGGAAGAGATATCTTACAACGATGCAGCGGCTTCGATGCTGCGTGTTCCGCTCAAAGCGACGGTTCAATGCCTATCAACTTCGAACAGCGTGACAAGAACGAGCAAAAAAACAGCCACCTTAGCTCGGATAACCATTCGTACACCCATCGTCCTACCAGAACTGCAATGTTCTAGATACGCCGAAGAATGTATCGGCACCGCGGCAGAAAGTATCCATTACTCCTTGACTGCGCCATTCGACCTAAAGCGACTGTCGAGGGGCATGTGGGTTCGTTTGGTATATAGTCCTGATCTTTCAGGCTCACATCGCACGACAAACCCAGTCAAAAATGCAGGAAAGAAGGTTATCAGAGGCACGAGCAAAAAGAACAACCACTCTGGTCCGGATGGTGGACAGGAAACCCTGGACCAGCACAATGATGGTACCCTTATGCTTCTCGCAGAGTCAGACGTAGCAGTCAGTATGAGCATCGGTATTGAGAGTGCCCTACTAACTGAGCCATCCAGGCCAGGGTTGTTGTCGAGGAGCAGATCTCGACATGGTCTATCAAGATTGGTGCCGATGTGTCGGCTTGTGAGAGTCGTAAAGGTAAGGCAGCGTGCAAAAGGATCACGTCGTTGACAGAAAGGATAGCAAGGCTGACCTGAGTGCCATACTGGCTTCTCGCAAGTCTACCCAAAGATGGCATGTGGCAAGGATCGGGACTTTTGCAACGCTACAATCTATGCAATCTCTACCCGCGATTGGAATTTGCCTCATTGACTGCGCCACCTAGCCCCGGGATGCTGTCGAGAATCGTACTTCAAGGTCACTGCATGGTGCTTGAAGGGACATTCTATTACTGACGAGATCCCAATGATGAGATCTGTGAGCAAAAGCTGCATTGTGTGCAAAAAGAACAGCGTTCCTAGCTCGAAAAGCTCAAGGCAGAGCAAAGGAGACCTGACTCGAACCTGAGTCGGACTCACCACTGCTCCAGCCAAATATGTGGTCTCTGCAACTATTTTGGGTGCTTCATTGACTGCGCCATTCATGCTAGGAGTGCTGTTCAGGGGTGAGGGGGAGTCGGAGGTATATTATGCTTGGACGAGGCATACGTCCCTTGGCAGCAAAGATGGCAAAAAGAGGAGAGACATTCGTATTAATCGCGCTGGGCAGATCTACTCTGATGTCGAGGATGGAGGTACGGCTTAATATCGCGATGATTATGCTGCAGCCGACAATCTTAGTGAATACTCCGCACTGCTCCGTCGCTTCACTGGCTGCATTATGCGAACTGAACAGACCGTTACTCATGTGAAAGTTGCAGTGGTTTGGGGAGGCAACGTCTTCACAATTGCTGTAGCACAGTCACCGGAAGCCTAATCAGCGAAAGACTGCTTCGGAGACAAAAAGAACAGCAGCTCTGGCTCGAACGACTTCATGCCATAAGAAGCAGCTTGTCGAGCACGATCAGTCTGATCAACAAGCAAGTCATTCTCCAAGGTTTGCAATCAAGCCTTGTCACAAGCAAGCAAGTTGGAAGCCTATAGCTTAGTCAGTATTTTCAAACAATCAAGCGGTGTTTTCTCCTTCGTTTGCAAGCCTTGTGAGCATGTCTGTGTCGTTTTATAAGGTGTTGTTAATGATATTCAAGGTCATGTCGATCTAAGAAGGTAGAATTCTAGGAAGTGCGGACCTATCTCTAAGCCAATCGGATCACGTACCGATGGTCACGTGCTTTCCCGCTTCAGTTTTCCCGACTTCTTAATTCCGACGCGTCTATCTCAACCTCCAAGCATCAACTTCACGACCTTACTATACCACAACATAGACTCGTAGCAAGTTGAAACTCGCAGTGTGCTTTCAACCGTACTAGATAATAAAGATCTATTCGCGCCGACTATCGAGATCGACGCCGTAAGCAATAAAGCTGACATATCTAAGGTACTAGGGAAGAGAAAGTACGACTTGCTTAACCAGCTAGATTAGACGCGACTAAAGGCCTATTGCCGTACCTTATAAGACCGTAACCACTTATTATTTATTTAGAACTACAGCTAGCCTATTAAGGACAAAGATAGGCTCGAATACAAGCTCTATAAGCTATACTATAGCGCTAGTAGAAAAGAGAAGGGCATCTATAAGACTAACGTCTCTACGACTAGTGCTTCGAACTATATAAAGACGAAGTACTATATCGATAGTAACGTATAAGGGCGCGCGTACTATAGGGTCCGAACGAGATAGTTATTATTCTACGAAGCTACGAAAGAGGAGCGCGAGGCGCGGCGAAGTTATAAAGCAAAGCTAAGCCGCGCTAACCCGATACGGAAGGTCCGCGGTTTAGCCGGGCCGACGTAACTATAGTAAGGGGTCGCGGGCTACCTGTAATAGTACCCCCCTTCCTAAAACACACCTTAGTCCTCTAAGCGTTATCTACCTTATAAGGCCACTTACCTATTAAGCTCTATAATCGCGTAAACGCCTAATTATCCTCTAGTGCCCTATCGTCATCCGATAACATTGTATTCGCTCTATTAAGACTATCCTCGACTAGCTTCCTTTAAGAAACATATTGCCTAGTTAGCTAGCTTACCCTAGACCTAAGTCTGTCTTCGGCTAGTACTTACGTATAATTCTTATAACTAAAGTTAGGTATTATTATAGGCTCTATAGGCTCTACTCGAGTATCGAATATATACGGAGTAGATTCTATTAGAGGTAAGGCTCGAGGCGACTTATTCGTAACGATGTCTTTCGGAATGACCCTAATCGTATTAAGCCCGAGCACCTTAGTAGCTAGTAGGGACTAGTTAGATAGAGCTACGAAGCCTATAGGCGTAGACAACTCCGGCCGGTTATAGTAAAAGTCTATAATAGCGGCGGCTACGTGTTTAAGTATATCCTCTATAGGTTACTAGGTCTTACTATCCTCCTCGTTCTAATATCTAGCCTATCTCACCTTATACTATATATCTACCTTACGCTTATACCCCTTCTTCACCTTACCTACCCGCTTACGGGTGTATATATTAAGGATCTTTTCTACCTCGTATATATACGTAGGTACTACTACTATATCGGCTACTATATTAGCCTTAGTAGTGTTAGGTTTAATAGTTATCGGTAGTAGCGGCGCTAGATACTGCCCTTTAAGTAGTAGGAAATCGGGGTGGTCGGCTCGTTATAGTAGTAAGGTGTAGAAGCAGTTATTAAGTCCTACTAGAGCGTCTAATAGTTTCAGTCGATAAGAGAGTCTAGCCGGTATAACTTCCGTAATCTAGTAAGGGCCGGTATATCTCCTATCTAGCTTCTTAGATAGTCGAGTCGTATAGATATTCTTAGTACTAAGATATACCTAATTACCTACCTTATAGTCTAGAGGAATGCTTCGGTAGCGGTTTACTACTTCTACTTAGGGAGCTTATAACATTCGTATATTCTCTTAAAGGTGCTTATAAAGCTCGTAAATTCGACGTATAAAGGTTTCTACTAATCGCGTATCTAGTTGCTAGAGAGTAGTTAGTCCTCCCTCCTTTCTAGCGTTTAGGTCAACTCGCTCTATAAACTTAGGGTTATAGCCTAAGGTAGCGTAGAACGGCGACATACTAGTAGTCTTAGATAGGTAATTGTTAATCGCGAACTAAGCAAGGTATAGCTATTCTACCTAGTCATCCTATACCTTATTAGTAAATATACGAAGATACTGTTCTATCGCCTAGTTAGTACGTTCTAACTATCTATTAGTTTCTAGGTGATACGAAGAACTTAGCTTACGATTTATACGGAGTATCTTATAGAGTTTCTTCTAGAAGGTAGTAACCTACTACTTACTATAGTCTAATATAATAGTGTTAGGAAACCCGCGCCGATAGAACATATATTTAAGGAAAAGCCTTACCGTATTCTATACTGTCATCGCGCTAATAGGGATTAGCTCGACTTCCTTAGTAAGCCTATTAGTAACGGTTATAATATTGTTATAGACTATACCGTTAAGAGTGCTATCTAGGAGTCCGATAACGAAGTCGACTATAATATGTTTCTAAGGCCGATCTAGAACAGGAAGTAGCTATAATAATCCTAGTAGCTAGGAGTATAGAGATTTTGTTATACGGTAGGTACGGCAATTTACGGTATATCTATATACGGATCTCGCTAATCTAGGCTAGTAGAATTCACGTACTACGAGTTTATAAGTACGAGCTCGTCCTAGATAGCCTACTACTAGAGCGTTATAGTTTATCTTGATTATCCTAGTCTATAAGGCTTAGTCATTTAGTACCTATAAGCTCTAGCCGTCGTATTAATTTCGAATATATAGTAGGTCGCTATCTACTTTATAGTGTACTAGGTGAATCTTCGCTCTCTATAGTAGTATAGGAGTACGGTCTTTCTATAGGTCCTTAATCGCGGTCTTAAGCTCGTTATCGGTTACGTACGCCGTCGATATTCGATACTCGAGTTCGGCTTCCCGCTAACTTTTACGCGTCGCCGGTTATTTAGTAGGCGCATCTCGTTCTATAGGCATAAACTCTTTAGCTTTAGGGTTTAGCTATACTAGTTCCTCTTCTTCCGGCGTATCTTCTACTATTACCTATAGTAAGGCGATCTTAAGGAATCGCTTAGGAGGTAGTAATATCTGATGCTAATGCTAGTTCCGAGGGTCGTCTACCCTCTACGGAAGGTCCTAGCTACGTCTCGTTAGGCTATCTAGCTTTATACCTTAAAGTCCTAGACGGTATATTATCTTAAAGTTGAACTATAACAAGAACTTAGCCTAACGCGCTTGTCGCCGATTTAGCTACTTTGTCTTTATAAAGTATTCTAGGTTCTTATAGTCGGTATAAATCTTAACTAGCTATAAGTCCTTATTATCTACCTCGTAGGCGAGCTCGGGTCTCTATTCCTTAAAAGCCTTAATAATAGCTAATAGTTCCTTGTTATAGATTTTATAATTACACTCCTATAGACTTAACTTCTTCGAGTAGAAGGCTATAGGATGTAGTATACTATTCTCGTTATACTACGAAAGTACGCTAGCGTTTATAAAATCTAAAGAATCTGTCTCTACTACTGTTTCCCTACCTAGTACATAATGTACGAGTATACCGGCTTTACTAAACGTAGCTTTCAAATTGTTAAAGGCTCGTTAGCAATCTAGTGACTATTGAATCCTTCTGTTCTTATGATTGCTTAGTCCGTCCGACTTAGTCAGGTTTATAAGAGGAGTAGCTATATACGAAAATGCTTCGATGAACCGCCTATAGAAGTTGGCAAATCTAAGGAAGGCCTAGACATCCTTTAGGTTCTTAGGAGCTTCCTATGTCTAAATATATTCGAGTTTCTCGGGGTCTATCTCGATGCCGTTAGAGGTTATAATTAGCCTAAGATACTTCACCTTCTATTAGTAGAATTCGCTTTTCTCGATGTCTACTACAAGTCCTACATCGCGTAGCTTAGTAAGAACCTTCCGTACGTGTTTAATATGCTCCTCTAAGGTGTCACTAAAGATAAGTATGTTATCTAGGTAGGCCGACACAAAGTCGTCTAGGTGTTCTTATAAGACCTTATTAATGTATAATTAGAACGATACTAGTCCGTTATATAAGCCGAATAGTAACACTAGACACTCGTAGATACCGTATCGTGTCGTAAACGCCGTTAACTACTCGTGCCCTTTAGCTATCCGTAACTTATTAAAGGCTACTATAATGTCTAGCTTCGTAAAGTACTTCTTACCGTATATACGGTTAAGCGTCTCTTATATCAAGGGAATCGGATACCGGTTCTTAATAGTGATCGTATTTAATCCTCTATAGTCGATATAACCACGTAGCCTACCTCTAGGCTTACGTACTACTAGTACTAGTACAGGAGACTAGCTCGTCTTTTACCCTACTTTCCGTACCTTCCCTTTAGATGTTTACTCGTCTAGCTATTTCTTAACTGCCTCGTTCTCCTTCTTAGCTAGGCCGTAGGGCTTGCGGTATAGTAGCTCTTGTGGACCATCAGGCTTAATGTGAATCTCATGATCTACGCCTAGTCGGTGAGGTGGGAGTCCTTCATGATCCTTAGCTAAGAAAGCGTCCGTAATATCGTAGTATATCGGCGGTAACTTCTCCTTTAGGTTATGATTGAACTGCTTGTTCAAGAATTAGTCTAGATTATTAGTAGCTATTATACTTAGCTTAAGCTCTCCGCCGTCGCTCTTACGCCTAGTAGGCATAATATAGAAGTACTTAGCCCTAGGCCGGTACGCGTACATTCCCTACGCGCGTTAAGAAACGCCCTAGTAGTCCACTTCTTTATCGTCTATGTCTTCTAGGTCATATAATAAGACGTTTAGCTCTACCCCTCCTGCTATAAAGCTCGCTACTTCTCTAGTAAAGGGCTCTAGTCTATACCGTACTAGTACCTACTTCTTCTTCTCGCGGTAGTTTAGGGATTATACTATTGTCGATGTCTTATTCTATAGACAGTGACTAAAGTAGTAATCCGATCTAAATGCCACCTCGCCTGTCTCCTAGAAGATGTCTAGGTTATACGCTATAAGCTACGGTAGGCTAAAGACGATATCGTATTCGAGGTCGGTAACGTAGTATAACATTTACTCGTAATAATCGCCGATAACTACGTCTATAAGGGCCGCGTGTATAATCTACCGCGTAGTAGCCGTTCTATCTCCTAGTATTAGTCGTTGTCACGGGCAGCCCGCGACCCCTCACTGTAGCTGCGTCGGCCCGGCTGAACCGCGGACCTTCTGCATCGGGTTAGCGCGGCTTGGCTTTACTTTATAACTTCGCCGCGCCTCGCGCTCCTCTTTCGTAGCTTCGTAGAACAACAACTATCTCATTCGGACCCTATGGTACGCGCGCCCTTACAGTTTGTTCTACCTTACTACCCAGATCGCGGATCTAGGTAAGGGACGCGTAACAACAGGAACAGACAGAACCGCAGAACTCGAGAACGCGCAGAGCCGCATCAGAACACAGAACACGGTAAGGCGCACAGCGCGCAGATGCCTAGAGAACGCAACGCGGCGACACCATCAGCAGGTGGTCGCGCGCTCGTAGACAGTCAGGATACAGGCACCGTCACGCCTCCCCCGAACCCAGACAACATGACTTCACAAACAGCGAACGGCGGCATGCGACCGCCACCTAAGCCTAAGGGCAAAAGCAAGCAGCGCACATCTCTTTTCCCCGACCTCTCCTCTTTTCCTCAGAGTCAGACACAGGACGACAACCGGCGGGTCACAGTAGACACCGGTGTCGCGCTACAACAAGAGATTGATAAAGCTTACCAGAAGGCCTTCGAGCGAGAAGAAGGTGGTGAGATTGACTTTACAGAACTGTTCGAGTTCAAGCTCGAAGAGAACCCAGGCGGCGACCCAGACGAGGTGTATCTATCACTCGACGAGGCAGAACACATTCTCGCATCCGAATACCAGAATGTCACCCCAGACAACCTCACGACCCTTGCATCCCAACACCCGAAGACCACCCACGACTTCGTGCTACAAGCAGTCAACACGGCAATTACTAAGGGCAGACAACTCGATGTAATGGAGCGAGCCAACGACCTCCAGAACACCCAGTACACCACGCTGTACACCGAATACGACCGCATCTACAAGATGCTGCGAAGTGAAGAGCTTGTCACACAGAAAATGGCAGCAGATCTCAAGAGCAAGAAGGATTGCGACCCAGCTAAGTTGCAAGAGCTGGGGAAGAAATACAAGGAAGCCAACAACCTGTGCAAGCAGTTCAGCGAGATCTGCGAGAAGGAGAAGAAGAAGGCACAAGATGCTGAGGCGAAGAACCAGGCCCTACAACAAGAAGTCGATGACCTGAAGGCTCGGCTTGAGGCAGGAGACACCACACAGAACGGAGGTAGGGGCCGCTCAGGCCGCCGACCCTCTCGTTCCCGCCCACGCGAGACCTCACTCGAGCAGCTATTGCGTAGGTATCGCGAAGCTGCTGGTGGAGGGGGCGGTGGCGGTGGTGGTGATAACGATAACGATGGAGACGACGATGACCGTGGCGACAATGGCCGAGGACGTGACAACGACCGTCCGCGACCAGGACCCAACAACAGTCGTGACTCGAGAATGCGCAACACCCGCACCCAGACACCACTGGTTGACCTTCCAGAACGTCTCTTCACCATTGACCGCACCCTCACTCGCGGCATGGAGATCGGCAAGGGTGTGCCCGACCCTAAGCACTTCAAGAACGATGACGACCCCAATTTCGACAGCTGGTACAGCAGTGTTCTCCTAAAGCTGACTGTAGCAACCTTCCGCACTGAGGCAGATGGTCTGCGCTTCGTGTATGGGTGGACACAAGGTGATCCTCAGCGAAGCATCAAGCCGAGGATCCCTGTGCCTGGACAGCAGTCCTTCAACGAGTTCAAGACTGGAGAAGAGTTATTAGACTGGATGACACGCCAATATGGCACACGCAATGAGGGAACCAAGGCTATGGTTGACATTGCTACCTGCAAGCAAGAACAAGGCGAAACCTTTGTAGCCTTCCATGCCCGCTACTCGAAGTTGCGCGCCTGGATGTCATGGACCGATGAGACCGAGCTCATGCTGTTCCGTAACCGACTGAACCGCAAGTACTTCATCAAGACCTTCGGCGACCGCGAAGTCGACCGCCGCCTAGACAGCATGCAAGACGTTATCGAGGAGTGCACCGCACTGGACGAGAGTTTCTACGAGACAGATCGACTATACCCGCAGAAGGAGCGCCCCCGGGGCAATGGCAACTCGAACAGCAATGGCGGCCAGAACAACCAGAACAACGGCAACGCAGTTGCTAGTGCCGCTGCCGGTGTAGCAGGTGCCTTGGTACAGCGCCCACTACAGTACGCTGGTACCAAGAAGAAGGAGGATCTGCCGACACATCTACAGAACCTGCCTACGCTCAACCGTGAGCAGCGCGAAGACCTTAAGAAGCAGGGTAAGTGCTACCGCTGCCGTACAGGTTCTCACGTGTCGACCAACCCTGAATGCCCAATGTATGGGTACGATGGCGACTATCGCCCACCGCGTCCACGCAATACCACGCCGAATCCGAACGCGAACCTCAGTTCCCTAGCCGCCGATCCGCGGCAGGGAAATGGCACGACCGCTGCCTAAGCGTGGTAGACAGCGGTCACCCGAACTTCCTAGGACAGAAAGAGCATGAGATTGAGAGACACGGAACGCAAGAGACGGTAACAGACTATAGTGAGGAGCTTAAGATATCGGCATGCGCACTGGATAAGCAACAGCCAGCTGTGTACCCTCACATAGTGTTACCCGTAATGATACAACAGAGAAAGGCTCGAGGCCTTGTAGATTCTGCTTCCACCTCTCTCTTTCTTGACTGGAAATTCACACGCAAATACACAATACCCCTGATCCCTTTGACGCAAAGCCGACGACTAACACTGGGAGATGGAACGGCCACTGCGCGGCAGATTACACACGCGGCCCCTGTAGACGTAGTCATAGGCGATCATCACGAGCAAATGTTATGCTACGTCACCGACCTCGAATACGACATCGTCTTTGGCCTGCCGTGGCTTACAGCGCACAACCCAAACATCTTCTGGGAGACAGGCGAGGTGGCATTCAGGTCGGATTACTGCTTTGGTCACTGTCTACAGAATAAGACACCGACAACAGTGCAATCCCTGAACCACCGCGAGAAGAAGAAGCAGGCACCAGTACGGTACGGACCAGAGCCCTTCACTGGAGATGTAGCGAGCTTCACAGCAGGAGGAGCAGAGCTGAATGCCTCATCATATGACCTGGAAGACATAGACGATGAAGAAGTGGACTGCCAGGGCGTTTCTCAACGCGCGTGGGGGATGTACGCGCACCGGCCTGGGGCTGAGTGCTTCTACATCATGCCCACTAGGCGTGAGAGCGACGGCGGAGAGCTTAAGCTGAGTGCAATGGCTGCTGATGATCTGGACCAATTCTTGAACAAGCAGTTCAATCACAACCCGAAGGAGAAGTTGCCGCCAATGTACCACGATATTGCGGACGCTTTCTCAGCTAAGGATCATGAAGGACTCCCACCTCACCGACTAGGCGTAGATCATGAGATTCACATTAAGCCTGATGGTCCACAAGAGCCACCATACCGCAAGCCCTACGGCCTAGCTGAGAAGGAGAACGAGGCAGTTAAAAAATGGCTAGACGAGCAAACATCTGAAGGGAAGGTGCGGAAAGCAGGGCAAAAGACGAACCAGTCTCCTGCACCAGTGCTAGTGGTACGTAAGCCTGGAGGTAGGCTGCGTGTTTGTATCGACTACAGAGGATTGAATGCGATCACTATCAAGAACCGGTATCCGATTCCCTTGATACAAGAGACGCTCAACCGCATGCACGGCAAGAAGTACTTCACAAAGCTGGACATTGTAGCAGCCTTCAACAAGTTACGGATAGCTGAAGGGCACGAGTGGTTGACAGCGTTTGCGACACGATACGGCATCTACGAGTGTCTAGTGTTGCCATTCGGCTTGTGCAACGGACCAGCATCGTTCCAATCATACATCAACAAGGTCTTGCAAGAACACCTAGACGACTTTGTGTCGGCCTACCTGGATGACGTACTTATCTTCAGTGACACCTTGGAGGAGCACATTGAACACGTGCGGAAGGTTCTCACCAAGCTACGCGATGCAGGACTTACAGTGGACATCGACAAAAGCGAATTCCACCAACAGAAGGTGAAGTATCTTGGGCTAATCATAACCCCTGACGGCATCGAGATGGACCCCGAGAAACTCGAATGTATTCAGACATGGGAAGCTCCTGAGAACCTGAAGGATGTCCAGGCCTTCCTTGGATTTGCCAACTTCTACAGGCGATTCATCGAAGCATTTTCGCGCATAGCTGCTCCTCTCACAAACCTGACCAAGTCGGACGGACCAAGCAATCACAAGAACAGAAGGATTCAATGGTCACTAGATTGCCAACGAGCCTTTGACAATTTGAAAGCTGCGTTCAGCAAAGCCGGCATGCTCGCACATTACGTGCCAGGCAGGGAAACAGTAATAGAGACAGATTCTTCAGATTTTGTGAACGCCGGCGTGCTTTCGCAGTATGACGAGAATGGTGTGCTACATCCTGTGGCCTTCTACTCGAAGAAGTTGAGTCCACAGGAGTGCAATTATGAAATCTATGATAAGGAACTGTTAGCCATCATCAAGGCTTTTGAGGAATGGAGACCCGAGCTCGCCTGCGAGGCAGATGATGAGGACTCACAGCCAGTCAAGATTTACACCGACCACAAGAACCTGGAATACTTCATGACGACAAAGCAGCTAAATCGGCGACAAGCGCGTTGGGCTGAGTTCTTGTCACAGTTCAACTTCAAGATAATATACCGTCCAGGACTTCAAGGTACAAAGCCAGACAGCCTGACGAGACGCAGCCAGGACCTTCCGCAGGGGGTGGACGACCCTCGGAACCAGCATCAGCATCAGACATTGCTGCCTCCTAAGCGATTCCTTAAGATCGCCTCACTACAGGCAACAGTAGAAGATGCGCCGGAAGAAGAGGAACCAGTACCGCTAAACCCTGAAGCTGAAGAGTTTATGCCTACAGAACGAGATGCGCCTACTGAACAACCGGCGACGCGTGAAAGTCAGCGGGAAGCCGAACTCGAGTATCGAATGTCGACGGCGTACGTAACCGATAACGAGCTCAAGACCGCGATTAAGGACCTGCAGAAAGACCGCACTCCTACACTGCTACAGAGAGCGAAGATTCACCCAGCACACTGCAAAGTGGATGGCGACCTGCTATATGTTCGAAACCAATACGACGGCTGGAGCTTATGGGTACCAAATGACCAAGCTTTACAGACCAGGATAATCAAGATAAACCATGACGCTCCAGCAGCAGGCCATCCAGGACGAGCTCGCACTTATGAACTCGTAGCACGTGAATTCTACTGGCCTGGATTAGCGAGATCCGTGCGCAGATACACCGCGAATTGCCGCACCTGCCGTACAACAAAATCTCTGCACTCCCAGCCACTAGGATTACTACAGCCACTTCCTGTTCCAGATCGGCCTTGGAAACACATTGCAGTCGACTTCGTTGTCGGACTCCCAGACAGCACTCTTGACGGCATGGTCTACAACAACATTATGACCGTCACTGACAGGCTCACTAAGGAAGTCGAGCTGATCCCTATTGGCGCAATGACAGCACAGAATACGGCAAGGCTTTTCCTCAAACATGTGTTCTGTCGGCGCGGGTTTCCTGACACCATTACATCAGACCGTGGCAAGCAGTGGGTTGCTACCTTCTGGAAGAAACTCTGCAAGATGCTCCGCACAAATCGCAAGCTGAGTTCTTCGTATCACCCAGAAACTGATGGACAGTCAGAACGCACTAACCAGGCGATGGAACAGTATCTCCGCATGTTCACCAACGAGGCACAGGATGACTGGGCAGAATGGCTGTGCCTTGCTCAGTTCGCGATCAACAATCACCTGTCTGAGACTACTGGTGTGTCGCCGTTCTACGCCACCTTAGGATACAACCCTGAGTTCATAGAGCGAGTTGACCTGAACGCTGGAAAGGAGGGAGGACTGACCACTCTCCAGCGACTGAACGCGCGATCAGCAGAAACCTTTGTGCGTCGAATTTGCGAGCTTCACAAACACCTTCAAGAGAATATGCGAATGTCACAAGCTCTCCAAGCAGAGGCAGCAAACCGCCACCGAAGCATTCCTCCAGACTACAAGGTGGGTGATTGGGTGTATCTTAGCACCAAGAACATCCGCACGACTCGACCATCTAAGAAGCTGGACAGGAGATATGCCGGCCCTTACCAGATCACGGAAGTTATGCCGGCCAGACTCTCTTATCGACTGAAACTATCAGACGCTCTAGTAGGACTTGATAACTGCTTCCACACCTCACTACTACAACGAGCCGACCACCCCGATTTCCCACCACTTGAAGGGCAGCATCTGGCGCCGCCACCACCGATAACTATCGAACCTGACACCACCGAGGCTGATGCAGCAGCCGATGTAGTGGCAGCACCTACGCACATGTACGAGGTGGAAAAGATCCTTGACATGTACACCCGTAAGCGGGCAGGCAAGGTGAAGAAGGGGCACAAGCGCAAAGTAGATACATGGTACAAGGTGAAATGGGCTGGATATCAGAACGAAGAGGATGGTGAGACCTGGCAACCTGCAGAGGACATGCTTGAACACGCAGCCGCCGCTGTTGCAGACTTTCACCATAACCGGCCGGAGTTGTCTACGCCTGTAGGCTTCGCAGCTCCATCTGACTGGTCCCTACCAGCCACTGAGATACTCGGGCTCAACTCGATCAGGGTCATTCCGAAAGACACCGTCACGAATGAGTCGCCTCGAGCCTTGCCTCTAATAGAATCTGCTCCGCACATATTCGATACTCGAGTGGAGCCTACAGAGCCTGCAATGATACCCAACTTTGGTCATAAGGATCATACGCGAGTGCGAGCCGAAGACAGACTTAGATCTGGGGCAAGCCAGCTAACTAGGCAACATGTTTCTCGAAGGAAGCCGGTCGAGGATAGTCTTGATAGAGCGAATGCGATGTTATCGGATGACGACAGGGCACTAGAGGATGATTCGGCGTTCGCGCGATTATGGAGCTCGACAGGCAAGTGGCCTCACAAGGTGAATAACGCTCAGAGGACTGAGGCGTGTTTTGGGAGGGGGGGTACTGTCACGGGCAGCCCGCGACCCCTCACTGTAGCTGCGTCGGCCCGGCTGAACCGCGGACCTTCTGCATCGGGTTAGCGCGGCTTGGCTTTACTTTATAACTTCGCCGCGCCTCGCGCTCCTCTTTCGTAGCTTCGTAGAACAACAACTATCTCATTCGGACCCTAGGGTACGCGCGCCCTTACATATTCTAGTTATTCTAGCTACTATTACCGTTCGAGTTACTATTACTACGGGGGCGCTCCTTCTACGGGTATAGTCGATCTGTCTCGTAGAAGCTCTCGTCTAGTACGGTGTACTCCTCGATAACGTCTTATATACTATCTAGGCGGCGGTCGACTTTACGGTCGCCGAAGGTCTTAATAAAGTACTTATAGTTTAGTCGGTTACGGAATAGTATAAGCTCGGTCTTATCGGTCTATAATATCTAGGCGCGTAACTTCAAGTAGCGGGTATAGAAGGCTATAAAGGTTTCGCCTTGTTCTTACTTATAGGTAGCAATATTAACTATAGCCTTAGTTCCTTTATTACGTATACTATATTAGCGTATTATCTAATCTAATAACTCTTCTCTAGTCTTGAACTCGTTAAAGGACTACTATCTAGGCATAGGGATCCTCGGCTTAATACTTCGCTAAGGATCACCTTACGTCTATCTATATACAAAGCGTAGACTATCTACCTTAGTACGGAAGGTTACTATAGTTAGCTTTAGGAGAACACTACTATACTAGCTATCGAAATTAGGGTCGTTATCGTTCTTAAAGTGCTTAGGCTTAGGCACACCCTTACTAATCTCTATACCGCGAGTAAGGGTGCGGTTAATAGTAAAGAGACGTTCTAGAAGGTTAACTAGTAGTGTCTAGGTACGGGTATTACGTATTCTCGAGTTACGACTATTATTAGGTCCTAGTCGCGGACGGTCGTTATTACGTCCTCGGCTACTATTACTACGGTCATCGTCGTCTCTATCGTTATTACTACTACCGCTACCGCTACCTCTACTAGTAGCTTCGCGATACTTACGTATTAGCTACTCGAGTAAGGTCTCGCGTAGGCGGGAACGAGAGGGTCGGCGGCCTAAGCGGCCCCTACCTCCGTTCTATATAGTGTCTCCTACCTTAAGCCGAGCCTTTAGGTTATCGACTTCTTATTATAGGGCCTAGTTCTTCGCCTTAGCATCTTGTGCCTTCTTCTTCTCCTTCTCGTAGATCTCGCTAAACTACTTATATAGGTTATTAGCTTCCTTATATTTCTTCTCTAGCTCTTATAACTTAGCTAGGTCGTAATCCTTCTTACTCTTAAGATCTACTGCCATTTTCTATATAACAAGCTCTTTACTTCGTAGCGTCTTATAGATACGGTCGTATTCGGTATATAGTATAGTATACTAGGTGTTCTAGAGGTCGTTAGCTCGCTCTATTATATCGAGTTGTCTACCCTTAGTAATTACCGTGTTAACTACTTGTAGCACGAAGTCGTAGGTAGTCTTCGGGTGTTAGAATATAAGGGTCGTAAGGTTATCTAGGGTAACATTCTAGTATTCGGATACGAGAATATGTTCTACCTCGTCGAGTAATAGATATACCTCGTCTAGGTCGCCGCCTAGGTTCTCTTCGAGCTTGAACTCGAACAGTTCTATAAAGTTAATCTTACTACCTTCTTCTCGCTCGAAGGCCTTCTAGTAAGCTTTATTAATCTCTTGTTATAGCGCGATACCGGTATCTACTATAACCCGCCGGTTATCGTCCTATATCTAACTCTAAGGAAAAGAGGAGAGGTCGGGGAAAAGAGATATACGCTACTTGCTTTTGCCCTTAGGCTTAAAAGCGGTAGTATGCCGCCGTTCGTTATTTATAAAGTTATATTATCTAGGTTCGGGGGAGGCGTAACGGTACCTATATCCTAACTATCTACGAGCGCGCGACTACCTACTAATAATGTCGCCGCGTTACGTTCTCTAGGTATCTACGCGCTATACGCCTTACCGTGTTCTATGTTCTAATACGACTCTACGCGTTCTCGAGTTCTACGGTTCTATCTATTCCTATTATTACGCGTCCCTTACCTAGATCCGCGATCTAGGTAGGGTAGTAGAACAAACTATAAGGGCGCGCGTACTATAGGGTCCGAACGAGATAGTTATTATTCTACGAAGCTACGAAAGAGGAGCGCGAGGCGCGGCGAAGTTATAAAGTAAAGCTAAGCCGCGCTAACCCGATACGGAAGGTCCGCGGTTCACCCGGGCCGACGTAGCTATAGTAAGGGGTCGCGGGCTACCCGTAATATAACGGTGTTATTTAACCGAAAGAGAAGAAGAGGAAGGACTTAGATTAATATTATAGTAGGCAGTAGATTAATAACGAGCGTACTATCGAATTCGATAAGGACGAGTTACTCGTACTACTTTATAGCTAGATTATTAAAGACAATATCCCCTATCATAAGGTCTAGACAGTACGCTTTAGACGACTACTTATCTACCTTTAAGAGCGCTATAAGTCCTATCTACCGTATTAAGTTACTACCGGCTTAATAATTGATAGAATCTATAATAAGACACTAGGCTATATCACGGAAGAATTGGCCTTATTATTAAGCAAGATTAGCTATAGCTTCGACTAATAGACTTCGAAGAATAAGCTCGTACTACTTAGGCTCGTTGCTCACTTTATTAATAAGGACGGTAAAGCTATAAAGATACTACTCGTATTACTACGATAGCGAGGTCGTTATTCTAGATATAACATCTCCGAGACTATTAGCAATACGCTTATCTACTACGGCGTAGAGTATAAGATCGGTTACTTTATTACTAATAACGCTAGTAACAACCCGAAGGTAATAGGCTTTATATCTACTAAGTACGGACTCGATAAGAAGTAGTGCTAGCTTTACTATACTAGTTATACCTTTAACCTTACTATATAAGCTACGCTCTTCGGTAAGTACGTAGGCAATATTACGTAGGGCTTTAAAGACGAGCTTGTTACTATTAAATCGGTTAAAGAGGCTAATCTACTACTATAGCGAAAGCGAGGGCGTATCGGTAAGCTTCACTACGTGCTATATTTCATTAACTCGTCACCTTAGCGCCTAGAGCTATTAGATTAACTATAACTTAACCTTATCGCTCTAACGAAGCCGGATAGCGCTTAAGATATATACGGCATTATCTACGCTATCGAGACACGCTAGAATAGCTATTTCGATAGTACCGAGAGAGCCGCGTATCTAATACTAGCTATCGACGAGTTTATACGCCGAGAAGTCGATAGCTAGTATAACTACCTACGCCGCTATATAGAGCGCTATATAGAGCCTAGTCGTAAACCTCCTTCGATCGTACGCGATGCCCTTACCGCTAACGATTAGACTGTTATTAAGCAATATATCGAGATCCTTCGGCCGTTAAAGGACGTAACGATAACTCTATAAGGTGATACCGGCGGCAACTTTGGTATAATCTAGTAGGTACTACCTACTTTCGCTTACGTAATATAATACTTCGAAGAGCAGCGAGAGAGGTATCTACTTTAGCCACTACGGCGTGCACTACCGCGGTCTCGAATGACGGCTAATATAATACTTGAACGAGTGTCGGATAAGGAGCTCGAGCTACCCTTAATCGTAGAGGGTCACTTCTCTATAGCGATCAACCTTACTTAGTAGAAGATAAGTGAATACCTTATACGATTAGACGACACGCCTATATACGTAGTAGTAGTCGTATTACACCTAAAGATAAAGTGGCGTTAGCTTGAGCATAACGAAAGCGATGGCCGCTTCGGTCCTACTAATACGTAGATTATAGGCCGTAAGAAAGAGGTAACGAAGCTCTAGCTAACCTATAAGCTAGTCACGATCAAGAAGAAGCAGCCGTAATAGTCCTTACACCTTACCGTCGGTAAGGGCTTCGTCGAAGATTACGAGAGCGACGAAGATTGCGCTTAACGAGGCCTCGATAAGATAGAGCAGTATATACGCCTACCGCGGTGCCCTGAAGCTAAGCTTACTATTACTGATTCACCTATCAAGTATTGGGTTGATAAGCTACCGTAATGGCCCAATCTAGCACGAATGGCGCTCGATATCTACTGCTACCCTACAATGAGTAATAAGCCGGAGCGACAGTTTAGTCAAGTAGGTGATATTCTTACACCGAAGCGAAGGCACATAGCAGCAAGCACTATCAACAACCTAATGACCTTGAAAAGCTGGTGTAAGCAAGGGGTGATAACGATTGAGAAAGAGCTGTTCAATAGGGTGAGAACTCCGGCAACAACACCTCCGACAGCAACACCAGTAACGACGACGATATAGGTCTTGGCACGTCACAAGTTGAGCAACCAAGGCAAGTCAGATGCTGTGTATTCACTTGCAAGGCAAGTTACGAGCTAGCAGGGTACAAACAATCAAGTCATTCACCTCATTTTTGACTCGTTTGTTTGTTGATCAGTCTGAGCACGATCCCATGCTCGAAGCTTTTCCCTATGGCCCCTTGGAGAAAACCAACCAAGTGTCATAAGGTGTCTGGTTGACTGCGCCATACACGCCAGAGTTGCTGTCGAGAACTACTGGATTCCAAGCCGCCTATGGATGCAAGACAGTGCTGCATTGGACATGGAACAAAAAGATTTATCATTCGTGATGATAAGGGAGCAAAATTGAAGCCAGAGCTGAAGTCCATACTTGACATCATAAGCACAAATACGTAATGCGACGTCCCTGGGCAAAAAGAACAACAGCACTGAATTGCATGGCTTCGAAGGCGGAAACCCTGCCCAGTACCGAGACCGGGATGCAGTAATCTCTGGATCTTAGTCTCGATAGCCAGTGGTACTTTGTTGACCGCGCCATACAGGCCAGAGCTGCTGTCGAAGAGCATATAATCACAGGAAGTATATATAGCTCCATAGACCAGCTGATGGTATTTGACCAAACGATGACCCCTTGCCGAACAAAAGGTCAGGGCAATGTTAGAAATAGTGGCGACTCTACACCGGAAGGCATGCTAGCCATCATGGCTAGTCTCGTGGGATGCGTTTCTAGAAACCATCCGGCCAATGCTGATTGTGTATGCCACTCAAGATGCTTTCATTACCAATGATCCTGCTTTCACGATATCTGCTAAGTGCCAGCGGCCATGCATACCTTGCCATCCAGCTTCAAGCGGAGGTCAAGTCGAAGTGACAGTGATTTTCGGCCTGCACGTAGCGCAGCTGATAGTTGAGCTAGTGCTGGCTATTCTGTCCTTGGTTGTCTTTGTGGCCGCTGACCTTTTGCTGGTTGAACAATGGTCCCTGAAGGCCGCTGAATTCATGTATCATTGAGCATCGCAAGAGCTGAAGCTCTATGTATCAACGCAAATCTAGCCCTCTTGACAATCAGCATTGGCTCCATGGTACGGCGGCTGACGATTCAAATCGGTCACAAAGCATAGCTCCTCTGCGATCATCTCTTCTCGAGCCATGCTGGCTTGGAGAGCGGTCGCTGCATTGGGGCTAACGATGGGGCCAATGTCGATTGTTTTGCCTTCTATATTCCTGTGCCTGTACTTTTGCTTCTGTGTGCCTGCCGAAGGCATGTATCGCTCCTGGGAGCCCGGGTGTTCGAAACATTCATTCAAAAGTATGACAGTCAAAGATGCATGCTATCATCAGCCGACAAGACGTCACGCCCCAATACTTTCGCCCGCAAGCTACTATACCATGATCGGGTTGCGTTCCAGTATCAGAGAACGTTGCGCCAATGTCTTTGTACCGATTCTTCAGCTGGATGAAGCCACAGTGGCAGTGTGCTCGTGCCGCAACTCGTGCTCGTTCCAATAGTGCTGGCTGCTAAACTCACATATTGCAACTAAATGTCATCACTCGCGACGATCAGCAGTGGCTCAATGGTATACTTGCCTGTAATGAAAGCCCTTGGCGCTGTTCCCAATCTCGAGACAAGATCCCACCTTCAAGCTATCATAGCTCGGGATGGGGTATCGATGCGAGAGAGCCATTGGGCCAGTGCTGGTTGTTTTGCCCATCCAAAGTCTTTCATGGGCCCCCTTTACTCGATAGGGCAAAAAGAAACAGCGACCCTGGCCAGGCGGAGATCTGGTCCGGGACTTGAGAAGCGAACGCAACATGTATCGTTCGGGTCCTCTAGCAATGCAGCAGACTTTACAGCCAAACAATTCGTTGTTGGACTGCGCCATCCCGCCCATTTCCGCTGTCGAGAGAAATGCATCCCAGAGGACATAGAAGGCTTGACGGTAAGAATGAAGATAGGAATTGAGAAGGGAAGAGATGTACAGACCGGACGTAACAGCTAGGCGAGAGGTCGAATCAGGTACATAGGTTACTTATGTCGGCAGTCCTTCAGCGATCGGCGGTGGCTCAATGGTGCAGCTGCTGATAACCAAACATATTAGCCAAAGCTGATCTCTCCTTCTCCAATTCTTGCCGGTTCAAGTCAACCAGTCTTGAGGCGGCGTGCCTGGCAGGAACATAATCATTGGCCAGCGTCGATACCTTTTTGCTGAATTCCATCTTACATCTCGCTTACCTGCCTCAAACATCGAATCCTACGTTGTCACCAGTAGTGACTTCGAATTTCATGTCATAGAATGTCCGCGTGCATATAATGGACGACTGCTCCACGAGGAATCCCGAGAGAAACAAGAGCAGAAGCAGAAAGTAACACGCAATAACGACTGTGAAGCCTCAATCTAGGAATACCAAAGGAAGGTTCGGATAACGCTATTGCCTTTTGAGCTGTAGGACTCTATAGCAGCGAACGAACGGCAAAGGTTCCACAGTGTGTGTGTCACTGGTATGGGGAAGTGGGAGTGATGGAGAGTTCTGGGGGAGTGTTTCGACTGTGCAATTTCGTCGCGCTGGGCTGGGAGGTTGAAGATCTCGGTCGCAGTCTTACTCCGGCACAGGATCGTGCAATGGCATCGCGTGAGGGCATGTCGTTTCTTTTGCATGAACTGTTCGCATTTTGACGCTTGCTGCGCCGAGCTAGTACCTGGCGGAAGGACTCTCGTGATACGACATAGCAAGACCAACCCCACCTCAGACCAACGCCATTCAGGATGCAGTCGTAGGGAGTCCCATTCGTGTCCTTCCCTGCCGCTCTTAACTGCTCGCTGTTCCCTCAAATTCCGTGTCGCATGTCGATGGTCGCTTAGAACTTGTTGAACTGCTTAACGGCTTTGCCGGTTCTTGGCAGGACGCGCAGAACGTTGAAGCGGACCTAGACGAAGAATTAGTATGCCGAGTGGGGGGTGTTCGAGGTTTGGGATTGCGGCTCGTACAGTCTTGCTGAGCGGCCGGCATTGGCCAACAGTGACGATGTCACCCTCGGACACACGGAAGGCAGGCGAAACGTGTGCGGCGAGATTCTTGTGGCGCTTCTCGTAACGGGAATACTTGGGGACGAAGTGAAGGTACTCGCGGCGGATGACGAGTGTGCGGTGCATCTTGACAGAGACGACGGTGCCAGTGAGGATACGGCCACGGATGGAGACGAGACCGGTGAATGGGCACTTCTTGTCTGTGGGCGGATCGTATCAGTGTCCATGTTCTTCACCTCGTCTTGGCATGCCTTCATCCCAAACGCCTATGTCTCCGATATGACCATCTCTTGCGCATGCCTCTGGACACACATACCAATGTAGCTGCCCTCAATGGCGGTCTTTGGGGTCTTGAAGCCTAGACCGACGTCCTTGTACCATCTCCGGCCACCCTTTCCGACCTTTGGTGTCTTACGGCTCTTCACCTTCTGGTTGGTGAAGACGTGTGGCTGCTTCTGGAAAGCGCGCTCGCTCTGGACAGTCAATTCGGTCGCCATGATTGCGGAATGTGTGCAATCGGATTGTCGAAGTCGGCGGAGGAAGGGAGTGTCGTTGGGCGGTGGTCAGCGGCGCTGTTGTGCAGAGGTCGTGCCTGCCTCAAATTCGAGATGGTCCCTAGCGCCTGCCAAAATAATCTTGGCGAGTGTGTGCGATCCTGAGGCAGCAACGTCGGCAAGTCGGAAGAAGAAGTGCCGTGGCCGTGCACTTCGAACTTCAATGCGAACGACAGCGCGAGACCATAGCATTGATCATACATCGCCATCATGCTCGCCTCACGCCTCTCCCGACAGGTGCTACAGCGCTCGATCGCCACACGTCCACGCATCGCCAGTACACGATATGCCGTCAACACCTCAGCAGCGAAACGACAGTGCAGCAGCCACACATGCAAGCACATGATCGCGCAACAAGCACAACGGCCATCGATCGTGCAGGCAATGCAGAAGCTTGAGGTTGGAAGTGCGTCGAGGAGTAAGGTTGTCACAAAGCAGCAGATTCGAGGGATGAAGGTCAGGAGTAGTGTTAAGAAGCTATGCGATGGATGCAAGAGCGTCAGGAGGAAGGGAGGACGATACGTCTACATAATATGCAGCAAGAATCCGAAGCATAAGCAGAGGTATGTTGACCATCTGGCTTGATGATGATGGACAGACAGATGCTGACCTGATGAATAGGCAAGGATGATGGCAATGCTCGACTGGACATGTACAGATATGGGACTTGATGGCACAGCGAAGGCGTTACAGGAGGTGCTTCCGGACAGCAAGTACACATTACTTCTTCGGCACGTCGACTTGTGAATATGATGCAATGGAGTGGGCACGTTACTTTCATCATCTTACAGCGAGTGAATGCAACTTCAAGACCGCATGGTGCGTGCTGACGCACTGAAACACATTACACTTTCTTCGTCGCATTCTCCAGCCACTACTCAATCGACTACGCGCATCATCTACAACTACCACCACGACCGCAACTCTCCACACGCACGAACCACCGGCAGCCGTGTGCGCAATATGTCAGCTGCACAGCAAGTCTTCGATACCGCCGAGTTGCTCGAGATCATCATATGTCAATGCCCGCCGTACCAGATACAAGAGCTCAAGTCTGTTGCGCGAAGCTGGCGCGATATGATCAATAGTTCAAATGCGGTGCGGCGGTCGCGCGTTCTTCTGACGCTTTGTAGTGATGCCCCCGACTACGATAACGACGACGTTCCACTCTGGGACGTCAACACCTTCTGCACATACTATGCGACTGACTGGGTGAGGCTCAACCCAGTGTTCGAGAAGGTGCACTACGAGTTCGGACAGATGAGGATTGAGACAACATATTACGACATCACGATTGTCCTACCTTCATCATTGAGCCATTCATCGAGCCTCGAGGAATTCGTGACCACACCACCAGTTGCCGCCATAACGCTTGGAACACGCTGCTGGAGCTCTGACAACGGGGAATGGCATGTCCCGGACAACGAGAACGCCTGTACGGCCTACAACAAGGAGGGCCTGAAGGTCAAGGACATCTTGGCCGTCCGCGACGCTTTGATCGCAGCGCAACACACATCCAGTGACAACCAGCCACCCTCAGTGGACACGATCGTGCAGGCCGGGTTCGAGATCGAGGGGACAAATGCTCAGGACAATACGCTCGAAGACAGAATGTTGCATGACTTGTACTTTCAAGGATTCTTGCCCAGATATCGCAAGGCTTCTGACATGCCAGGTACACGCTTCGAGAAGGCCAAGCAGAGGGACCGCGCTCTTGATTGGCATCCTTCCATGGACAGCCGGAAGGAACGGCTGTATTATGACAACGAGGACTAGCAGGACGACGACGATGAGGATGCTTGATCGTCGTGGCTTGAGGATGAGCTCTGCTATCTCCTAGTCATCACAGTGTTACGAAGACTCGGAGATTTTGGGCATGAACGCGACACGCAGCGTCAATGGAGGACGGGAAGCTTGAATCGATGCACTCCATGAGCGCTATGTCCCGCTACTGCGAAGCTTCGGATTTGCCTCGTGGCACATTGGAGGTAGCCATGAAGCAACATGGTGCACTGGTCTGGTACAAGACTGTGGGAAATGGCAAGCGCAAGGCGAGGTGGTATGCAGGGCACTAAATGGGATACTGTGTAACGAGGCCTCACGGGAAGGAGACTGCTGTATCTTTGAGAAGTGGTGCAGGAATATCAAGCAGCACGAAGGCTAGCACTAGGTATGCCATGCGCCTGCCAGAAGATGGCACTTTTAGGCTTCGGGTCTGTGATTAGATTCTTGTTCGCTCTTTCTTCTTACAGCTTCACTTTCGTTCTCACCAAACAATCTTGACGTCCACACTCACGCAACACTCGCAGGACACAGTTTCACGACACGCTCACTCCTCGTCTCCGATTGCGGTGCGCCACCACAAGACCACGCCATGAAGATCGCTGCACAAAAGGTGTTCGACGTGGCGGAGCTTCTGGAGATGATCTTGTGCCAATGCGAACCGTACCAGGTCAGTTAGCGTGGAAGAGTTGTAATGATCTTCAGGTCTGACGGATGGCAGATACGTCGCTTCAAGCGTGTCTCACGCATATGGCGGGATATGATCGCTGGCTCCAAGGCCGTGCAACAGACGCAAGTCCTCCACGCTTGTTGGCGCGAGCACCACGATGTTTATGTGAACAACGCAAATGACTTCTGGAACTTCGTAGAGGCCGACGAGAACATCGCGATTTACACCTCAACAGACTGGGTTCGCGTCAACCCGGCTTTTCGACAGCTGTCAGCCGAGCTCAACCAATATGTAATCGACAGCTCGGCGTACCACATCACCATCGTCTTACCTACTGAAGGCATGCCGAGTCATAGCGATGAATATGTCACACATCCGCCTGTTGCACAGATCACTATTAGCACCTACCGCTGGGACCCTGTCCTAGAAGCCTGGGACACCCACTGTAATGCCAATATCTGCACCGCTTACAACCCAACAGGCCTCAAAGTGAGCGATCTCATGGCAGCTCGTGATACAATGAGGTCTACGCAGTGGACTTGTTTCGGGCCAGATCCCCATCCGATCGACGTCATGGTACACGCAAGGCTACAGATCCATGGATTCAACTCGAACTGCCATTCCCAGGAAGACACGGAGCTGGACAAGATGTACTTCCAGAGTTTTCTGCCACGATATCGCAAGCCTTACGATGAAACGCGCTTCGATTTCGAGAAGATCAAGCATATGGACCGCAAGTTCGACTGGCACCTGTTCATGGAAGTGGACTCCGAGCTGGATACAAGTCATTACATGTGGGAGTTGTCAAGATGACCTGAAATCGCCTCACATGCTTCAAGTGGCGTAGCGGGGGATAGTCGACATCGCTGGAGAGTATTAGCGGGACATTGCCGATAGAGTCGCTCGCAGATACTGACTTGCATCGCACTACTCCCTCACCACCGGCTTCACCCTCACATACAACGGCCCCTTAAGCCAAACCCCATAAGCCTTCTGCTCAAACCAATCCTTCCCCCTCGACCTCCCATCCATTTCCAAATCGAAATTATACAGCACCTTCGCCAGCACCAACCTCATCTCCGCATAAGCGAGATTCCTCCCAATGCAATTTCTATTCCCAACTGTAAAAGGCTGGAACGCCGCTTTATCACCCCTCTTGAACTCCTCCGGCCTTTCCGAGTCATGTAACCATCTCTCCGGGCAAAACTCATCAGCCCTCGCGAAATTGCTCTCGCTATGATTCGTCGCTAGTTGCGGGATATGGATCGTTGTTCCTTCAGGTAAATATTTGCCCAGAACGGTTCCTCCACCTACGGGAGGGATACGAGAGGCGCTGTCGGGGACGGGTGGGTATATCCGCATTGCTTCATCCAAGGTGGCGAGCATGTAGGGGAGTTTCGTGACGCTGTAGACATCGATCTCGTCGCTGGAGGAAAAGGTTGAGCGGATTTCTTGGGTGAGTTTGCGGTAGATGGCGGGATGGGTGAGGAGGAGGTAGGTTGTGCCGGAGAGGGTTGTGGCGGAGGTTTCGGCGCCGCCGAGGATGAGGACGGCGGCGTTGTTGACCATTTCGTCTTGGGTCATGCCTGGAAAAGATGTTAGATATGATGCGTGGAAGGGGTTGGGGCATGAAGGCTGACCGTCGCCGGCTTTGTTATCATCTTTCGATTTGATCAAGACTCTATCCCAGAAATCACCCCGTTCGCCTCCGAGAGCGGCACGTTTGTGAACCTTATGAGCTGCCAGGCGGTAGTTCTTCATGCGGCCTTGGACGACGGATGTGTCGACGAGGTACTTTTCTGCCCATTTGAGGTGATGACGAGATACTATGCTAGCTTGGAATGTGTACTTGACACTGTCCAGGATGGCTGGAATCCATTCATGCACCTTACGGTGTAGTAACCCGTTGAAAGACTCCCCGAAGGCTAGATCTCCGATCACGTCAAAGACTGTGTTGGTATACCAGTCCACGATATCGGTCGCCTCGCCGCTCTGTGCTTTCTCTTCAAGGCGGTCGACGAGAAGCTCCACATACTCTTGGATTCTTGGTTGCTGGTCTTTCAAGCCCTTCTCAGAGAAAGCGTGAGCGAGTAGTCTTCGATAGCGGGCATGGATGTCAGTTGGTGCGTTCAGAATGCTATATGATCCATTCGGTGGCAGCTTGATCCCCCTCGTGTCTTTGGGCCATTCGGGGTTGCGGGCAGCCCAGACTTCTTTCCAGACTCGTCCATCCGTGTAGCTGAGTCTGGTTGGTCCAATGCGGACGACGGGGCCATATGTTTGATGCAGATTCTTGAGTGTACTCGGTAGAGTTCCGTGGAAGGAGTGGTAGTCATATGGAATCTTGGAGAGGCGCCAGAGTAAAGGTCCGGGATAAGAACGAAGTGGGTGCAGGAAGATGCTGTAGATGACCCAGCCAATGCTTGATAAGATGATGCCTGCGAGGCCGAGGACTAAAAGTGACATGCTGTTATGAACCACGCTTTCTGTGAAGCTGATGCTTAGTGTTGATGCCATCGTGACAGCGAAGAGCAACTCGAAGGGAGAAGGTCAGATTAGTGTCGAGGTCCCATCGACATATAGCAAGAGAGTGTATGGTCAGCAGCCTTGGTATACGTGCGAAGGAGGTGGCTGATTGTGTTGTGTCTGATCGTCTCCGATGGGTGATTGACCTCTGAGGGCAAACGTCCCAGTTCCTTCGCGATGCGAGACGTCGACTGGAGGTAAAGTCGTCATGCCCTCGCTGATGTCATGTTCAGCCCTCAGTGCCGTTTAGTCATGTGTTTTCAGCGGCATTCTTGCTGTCATCTGTCAGAGCAAGCAACACCCGCATTTCGTAACAATAGAAGGATCTCGATCACTGATCGGTGTACTCAAAGCGGTGGTCACACGAATGCTGGTGGATGTCAAGGATTGTCGAAATGCGAGTCCGAGATGTGGAGCCATCGGGATATCTGCGGCAGAACTTTCCTCCAAGGAAGCGATACCACAACCTCCTTCTGAACATCCACCGCCAAGAGCGACAACACCTCTCATCCCGGTGACCAGGAACAGCCTCTCCGAACACATCCCTAAAGTGGAAGGAGCTTCGAATCAACATCCTATACAGGCCTCCCTCAGCGGGATCGCGGCCGCACGCGCAGCCAAGCCCTGGTCAGCCACAGCAAACCTTGAACGAACAGCACTTCATTCAACACTTCCTCGCACATTCGGCAATCATCATCGACCGAACCTCACGGCTGATCGACCATGGCGACCATACGGCCCATGACTCCCATGGACCTCCTCAAATTCAACCCCTGCAATCTCGACCACCTCACAGAAACGTACAACATCGGCTTTTACCTCGAATATTTCACAAAATGGCCCTCGTTATGCAAAGTCATCGAATCGCCTAGTGGTCAGATTGAAGCTTACAGTATGTTTGTCACCTATTGTGGAATGCAGCATGTATCGCTTGGCTGACATACCGATTCTTAGTTCTTGGCAAAGTCGAGGCGTCGCCGTATCCGCCACCTGTTGAGCCGTATGATCCCGGCTTCAAGGTGTATCAGAAGGGTAAGGCGAGCAATTACTTGCCATGGCATGCGCATATTACGTGCTTGACCGTGGCGCCGAGCGCACGACGATTGGGCTATGCCACGAAGCTGAGTGAGGCGATCGAGGTCGCGGGCGACGAGCAGAATGCTTGGTTCGTCGACCTGTTTGTGAGGGTTGAGAACGTTGCAGCTATCAAGCTGTATAAGAAGATGGGGTGAGTGATGTTCACCATGAAGTTGTGGAAGTTCGCTGCTGACTATGCTAGCTACTCTGTCTTCCGCCGCATAACAGACTACTACAACGATGGCAGCGACGCATACGACATGCGGAAGCCATTGAGGCGCGACAAGGATCGCAAGACCGTCCGACCTAATGGTGAGAACATCAAGGTCGATCCTTCCGAAGTCTGGTAGTCGCGGCGGCTGCCTTCTCACGACTAAGAAAACAGACACCTCTTCTCACGCCAAACGTGCTTTGCTTATCCCACTGCCTGGTGTCTCCTGCACTCTTAGAAGCACTCCTCCAAGGTCGACTCCCTCAACGTCTCCGGTGTAAGCGCAAGCTCAGCATCTTTCTCGGCAGCAGCCTCCCGGTCTTCCTCGGACGCATGGATCATGCCACGGAAGCGTGGCAAGTCTCCCTCGAAATATGCAAGCTCGGGACTGTTCTGGTGGCTCTTGAATCCTGCATTACCCCAAGTCCTCGTCTCGTCACCGGAATCGTCTTGATCTTGAACCCAGAACGACGCGATGACGCTTGTGCCACTGGGACTTGGCATTTGCAGATAGCTCCGCTGAGCCTTCTGGAGCTCGAATCTGACAGCCATTAGATCCTTGATCTTGAGACCCGATCTGCTGTATGCAGTGACGCGATTTTCCTCGCCGAGGTTGGTATTCCAGTAGGTCCACATGAGTCCCGACGAATTGCACCTTGCTCGCCGGTGCTTGATCTGGAGGCTGATCGCGCAGACGGGTGGCTCGGTAACATACTGCTCCATCAGCCCCGGTTCCTCCTCCAAGGTATCCGACAGGAGTACGTTTATACGTGTCCGATAGCCGCGCACCAAGCGGAGCATCCGCTTGTCGAGCTCTGACACTGCTCGCAGCGCAGGGTTGAGTCGAATCCAGGCCTCGGGTGGGTAGCATACTGGTTTGAAGCAGTTGATGAGTACGCTGCGTACCACCCTGAACATGGAGTTCGAGAGTGGGGTTCCTCTATCCTTACAGCAGGGGTCTGCCGCAAGATTGGGGCGGAGTCGTGTGGCACGACTGACTGCGCTCGAGCTCTCGACAACATCCTTCCAAACCCTCGAAACCTTCTTCAGATCGCGCACGCGATGAGCTGGAACTACAGAATGGTCAGCCTAATGATCAGCCTCGAGTCTCCGCTGGCATCACTTACCTTGGCAAATGATCATCTCGAGTAGCTCGTAGATTTCGAACACTCGTTGGGCGGCGTTGTTGGTGGACATGGTGTGTTAGGTTGTGGTGTTGTGTTGGTATTGACGAAGTGTTTGAGCGGCAAGAATTGGACGTGGTGGTGGTGCGGGTGTGTGTCGATGAGGGCAAGGAAGAGAAGGCTGCTCGGAGTTTTGACTCTGGACTACGACGCTTCCACGCACGGACTCGTGTTCACGAGCGAGTATCATTCACCTTGTCATCCATTTTCGGCATGTGCAAGTCTCAAGGTCTCGACGGAGCATTTGCACAGCACCTGGAGGTGAACAGCCGTCGACAAATTCACAGTTTATGCACCAGAGGAGACCTGTTGGAGCACGCTTGGGAAATTGGCAGACACGCAACATTGGTCTACATGGCGAGATGATACAACCGTCATACAAGTTGAAGGCCTCCTAGCAGCCCCTCGTCCGTCAACGACTCCGACATGTGTCCAGCCAGCTTGCAGAATTTACTGTATGCGGCCGCCATCAGTCGACTTGCACATCCATCCGTGTAATGTTCTTACCACGCATGATATCTCTTCACTCAAAAACATTGGTCTACTCCTTGCGCTTCAGCTTCAGCTTCATTTTCCGATCCTTCCTCTCGGCTACCTCCAGCTTGGACTCAGGACCTTGAAGTCTCGCCTTGGCATCCGATACTTCACCTGCTCCGACCTCCCTAAGCTGGTCTACTCCTACCTACTCCTCGAACAGTCCACCTCTCGCCGATCATCACACCAGGCCCAAACTCGCCGCCCGTGGGTCCAACTTCTCCTACAAACCCCCGGTAACACCCATCCTCCCCGTCCTCACCACCTCCAACCCCATGCTCAGCCCCACAGCTATCAACAAAACCCTCAGCATCCACAAAGTCACCCTCGACTCCGCGAGGTGCGCGATCCAGTATAGCCCGATGACCAGCCCTAAGCTCCCGACTGGAATAAGAGCTGGTTCCAGGTACGCGAGAGGCGAATTTGAGGAGGGAAGGGGGTTTGTGTAGGTTTGCGTGGTGTTGAAACGTTGGAGGACTGAGAGGGCGTTGCGATGGTAAGTGGGCAAAAGAAAAAAGCTGACGTGATCATAGCTGCGGCGTGTTATATCTCTGTTCTTTTCAGTCCTACTGAGATCTGAGGAAGTACAACTTCACAACGATTAATAACTCGAATTTCTCCAAAGCACCCAGCGAAATTCCACTATGAGCAGACTCCCTAGAGCGACTCTTCGCCCCACCTACCTCTTCGCAGCTGCCATACTAGGCTTCTCAGCAGGGACCACTTATCATGCTTGGCCCAGGACGTCTCACGGCCACGTTGACATCGGCAAAATGTGGAGGTGGCCACTAAGACAGGTGAAACAAGCGACGAGTCCCGCCCAGCGACAGCACTATCTGCAGTCCATGAAGCAGAAACTTCACGACTTCGATAAGACGGTGGAGACGTGCCAGAAGACCCTCGGACTTGACCGTGAAAGGTTGCAGAAAGTTTTCGGCTTTCAGAGAGCGGCATCGCCAACCTCTGAGTCTAGTCCAGCGTCCAAGTCGAGATTAATCGCAGACGAGGAGACTCTGCGAAGATGGGAGCAGAGCGATATCAACCGGGAAGAATACCAACGCCGCAAGGAGGAGAGGGAAGCGAGGAGGCCTTCTAAAGCTACAGAGGAAGCACGAGCTGCTGCGCGAGAGATCTGGCGGCGGACTGAACCGCCAGTCCCGGATGAGAAGTGGCTGAGGCGCATGGAGCAGATCGATGTTGACGATGAGGAGCGGGAGCGGCGGAGGAAGGAGAGGGAAGGTCGGCGGAAGGGGAAGTAGACTTGGAGGAGTGGGATCGATGGGAGGTAGACCTCTAGATGAGGAGTAATCTCAACTCTCGTGTGGTTCGTAGTTCAGACTTGCTCTCGCATTGGACTTCTGCCGCCAGTCGCAAAGCTCCTGCGGGTGTCGATATAGCCTCGTGGCTGGCTGGTCTTTGATCGCCTCTCGTTGATTCAAGAGATGCATAGACATTCTCCGTACTTACGCTCTCTAGCCGTCTCAACGCCGCCCTGTAGATATATGGCGTCCAGACAGATAATTTCTCTAGCTTAGGCTTGTGTCGATCGTTTGGGTGCCCTACAGATCGAATAATCCGCAGAGGAAAAGGCCTGATATCTCGAGGGGCACAAATTCAACACGAGAGCTCATCTGGATGGTAGACACACATACGAACATCCCACCGCCTGCCTCATCAAACGACGAAGCCATCCCACATCCTACCACGCTCCACGATCTTGCCCCTCTCATCAAATAACACGCCCTCCGCTCTCAGCAGTTCCAGCTTCTTCTCGGTGTTGATCCCGCTCGGGGCTTTCTACCATTCTCCCTTGAAGCCGCCAACGTACTGCAAGAAGAACGTTAGTCTAGATGTACCCACGCCTGTTACTTGTACTTACGCCATCAGCACTGATGACACGGTGACAAGGGATCTCTGGCGCGAAGGGATTACGGCGTAGAGCTCCGCCTATGGCTCGGGGGCTGGAGTCGAGGGCGTTGGATAGGGCGAGATATGTGCTGACTTTGCCTTGGGGGATTTGTTGCAGGAGGGAGCAGACGCGTTCTTGGTAGGCGGTTACTTTGATCTGCTTGGCCATGGTTGTGGAGGTGAGGGAACTGGTGTGGAGCCTGGGGATCCTCGGTGCCATTAAGGATTGCCTCACTATATATTCGAGTTCGTATCGATAGCATTCGTGCTGATCATGGGCCACTTCCAGAGCAATGGATTTTCTTCATAGTGTCAGCAGAAAGCTTGATGCCTCGGAAGAGCTTTGTCGTAGCTGTGGATCTTGAGGCTTGAGCGGAACGTCGCGAGCAACGGTAGTCGCTCATCGATATGCTCCGTCTCCTTCTGTAACAGTCCTTCACAACAACGATCTTCTTCCGAGGATCTATAGCAATGTTGTTGTTTGAAAGATGTCCACACGCTGCAGATTGTGGAGAAGTGGGAAGAAACCTTGAGCTCCTCCTCTCTGCTGACGTCGTCGACGACATTGGTTGGCCTGTGCTGGCTGCAGGTGATGCCACCGCGACATACACCTTGACTTGGACACGACAACGATTTCAACATCCTCTCTACCGTCTCCAGACTACTTACTTGAAGTGACACGCGCTTCTGACACATTCTATGGCATGAGATGGACCTGTTGAGGGCATAGCGCCCACCCTACAACCCAGCCCCTCCAAAGCCTGAGCACGAAGGCACGACATCCGAACCATTAGTATCGATCCCAGCGTAGCCACATAGGTCTTCATTCAAGACTACACCAAAGCATCGCAACCATGCCTCGCTTCTTCCCGCGCCTCACTGCGACGGGCCTACAGGCCACGGCATACCTCGGCGGCATTGCACTCTTCAGCATCTCATTCCTGGTCTTCCTAAACAGTAGCATATCCTTCGTGGTCACAGAAGTCATCGGACAAAAGAAAGCAGTAGGAGACGCAGTCGGCACACTAGGTTTTGCAGATGAGTTGCTGGCACTGGTTGCATGTCCTCTGTGGGGCATGCTGAGTGATCGTATCGGAGTAAGAGCTGTGGCAGTGGTGGGCTATTGTATCGTTGCGTTTAGTCTGGTGTGTCTTGTACAGAGTGCGAATGTGTATCCAGATCTGCTACTTGGGAGGTTGATGTTCAGTTTGGGAGGTGCTGCGTGCTCCACTATGGTCACAGCGATACTGCCATCTATGGTGGCTGAAAGAGGCGGGGCGGATAAGGATGAAGAGCGCGCTGGGCCTGAGGGACATGCCGCGAGGCTGCGTGAGGAAGAGACGGGGGTGAGGAATGGGAGCGTTGGTCATGCGACTACGCCGAGTGTGAATAGCGAGCTCACGATTACTCCGGCGAGCTACGCATCTGCATCAAGACCTGCTACAAGTGCTTCAACGAAGAATCAGACGGGACGAAACAGTACCGAGACCCAGGATCACGACAGTGTAGCAGGCACTTCACAACTTGCCGGCCTAGTCGGCTTCTTTACAGGCGCTGGAGCCCTCGTAGCTCTGGCCCTCTTCCTGCCTCTGCCCGCATACCTGCAAGAATATGGCCAAGCCAAGAGCGTCCAGATCAGCTACTACATCGTCGCTTCCATAGCCCTCCTTGTTGGCATCTTCATTTTCTTCGGCCTCCGCAATCTCCCCGGCGAAGAACACAAAAGCTTCTCTGCGCTGACCAAACCACCCTACGACGAGGCGACCAGCGTTGGACCCGAAGGCCACCTCCACACGACTCTCTCACCCGCACCTTCTTATTTCCTCCTCGCTAAGGAGTCGATCAAGCTGGGCTTCACAGACCCGGCCATCGGACTTGGATACCTCGGCGGCTTCGTTGCACGAGCTTCGTCAGTTGGAATCAGCCTCTTCATTCCTCTTTTCGTGAACGCCTACTTCGTCCGAAACGAACTGTGTACATCCAACCCAGACAATCTGACGGATATCAAGAAGAACTGCGAACGTGCGTACAAACTCGCCGCAGCACTTACCGGAATTGGAGAGCTTGCAGCATTGATATGTGCACCACTGTTCGGGTACTTTGGAGGCCGCGCTGCGAGGGCCAACTCAGAATGGCCACTACTCCTATCCTCCCTAGTCGGCGTTGCAGGATACGTCTCGTTCGGTCTGCTGAAGAACCCCGACGCCTTCCACGGAGGAGGCGGCCAGTGGGCCTTCCTCTCGGTCATCCTCATCGGAGTCGGTCAAATTGGCGCAATAGTCTGCTCCCTAGGTCTTCTAGGTCGAGGCGTCAACGCCAATGCGCCAGCTATCGACAGCAGACCCGGAACAGCAAGCACACTACGACACACAGGCGTGGGACCAGTACAAGGCGAAGAAACTGCCGCCCTACTCCCAAGCATAGGCACAGGCTCAAGAACAAGATGTGAGAGCGTCAATGTGAAGATCGACAGGTCGAGGCTGAAGGGGAGTATTGCGGGGATGTACTCGTTAGCGGGCGGTGCGGGCATTTTGATTCTCACGAAGTTGGGAGGCGCGTTGTTTGACTCTTGGATGGTGGGAGCGCCGTTCTTTTTGATGGCGGTTTTCAATGGGGTGTTGATGGTTGCTATTGTGGTCATCGGGGGTGGGAGTGCGTTGGTGAGGCGGCATAGGGTGGATACGTCGCAGTTACGGTCGTAGTATGAACAGTACTGTATGAGAATGTGGAGTAAGTTCTTGGATATAGGTTGGATTGTGCATTGTGGCTGTCATCGCCTTCCATCCTCATTCAGTCTTGAGCGCGCGCCAGATGTGGCTGCCATATGGCACTCTGACCGGGCGGTACGGCACATGAGCTAGAGCTCTCGGCAGTGCGTCACTAGCCGGCGGTTGCTATGCGAGAAAAGGCTATTTCGGCGCTTTGCTTTCGTGAATGTTGACACGCCGCCTTTTCGCTGCATGGAGGACGCGAAGCAGCTGGCTGGAACGACGTGGCACCATTGCGGTGTGAGATGCAATGCACCTAGAAGAAGGTGCAGCAAACGCGTCGTACAAGCGAGTTGTGACGAGTGGTGTTGGGGTTGGGGCGGCTGCCGCCGTGCAGAAATACAGCCAGGTTGCCCTTTGGTCCACGAATCGGAGTCGCGATTTCTGAGGGAGCGCTTCCTATTCGCCCCTACTAGCCGTTCTTTTCGTTGTTGTTGTTTACTCTGGCTAGGCAGCGCTCGAGCGAGAGTGTGTTTACTGTGTGATATTAGTCGGTGTTGTCCCTCGTAAGCTGTGTCGAGAGTGGCCGTGTACAGCGGTGGCGCTGTTCCCAAGAAGACTCGAAGTCCTCATTTCTTCATATTCGACGGCCCTTCGCGGTGGTCTGCCAGCTGCCGTACCCAGCTGCAGCTCGAAAACGTGCCGAGCGTGTTCGGACATCCCTGCTCGATGACGGGCCGGCGCCAATGAACTATTGAGGTGGTCAGCAGAGCCTTTAGACTTCGAGGTACACACGCTGTAGCGGCTGCGGTCCGCAACCAACAACACAAGGCATCCCGACTGTCAACTTTCTCAACTCCCGACCAACACCCACCCTACCCACCAAACGCCTTCCTCTCGACCGCGACAGTGATATCTTGCGCGGTGATTGTTCGGAGTTCTGGCGTTTGTCTGCTACGGGTGTCTATCGGTATTCGGGCCAATCGAGCGAGGGGCCACGAATACCTCCAAGCGCAACAACACCAGCCTTCGTCTTACACAAGGAAGCCAGGATCGAGTTCAAGCATTTACACCGCTGCTAGGGGAGAGAGCTAAACGCGACCACAGGCCTGTAGCGAGCCTCTATGCATCGCCTACGACGGCGGCGACCAGTGACGAACACAATACACACCTCACACGACCGGTCGTAGCAGAGACGACAGCATCGCGATTAGCAACACGCCCGTGACGTGAATAGCGGACAGGGAGGATGGACTCGGAGCCACCTCCACCGCCGCCACCTCCGCACGGGCAGAACCCGCGGCCGCCTGGTGGTGGGCTGCCGGATGGCAACTATGACATCTTCATCATCCCGCCGCACTCAGCTGGGGGAGGCTTTCTATACCTGCCATCCCTTCAGCCACAGCGCAACAGCTTCCTTGCGGGGGTAGGCTGCACACTACTGGTCGTGGGCATATGGTCGTTGATCATACCGGTGCTCAAGACCTGGAGCTCCACAGTCGTGGCGGGCGGCGGCGGGCTTGGTGTGGTCGTGCTGGTGATTGCTGTGGGGGTTGGAGCTTGGGCTTGGGGCAAGACGCAGGCGGAGAGCAGCTCTGGGCGGCCCCCAGGAGGCGCGGGAGGAGCTGGCGCAAGTGGTTCGCATCATCAGCAGAAGCAGTACTCGAGCGGTCCTCCGCCCAATTACCAGTCACCTCCTCCACCGCCACCACAACCAGAGCCAGAACATCAAGCTCCACCACCCCCTCCACCTCCTCGACCGGAACCACAACCGAAAGCTAAACCTAGTCCAAGTGCTGGAGCATGGGAAAAGGCTAGAGAGGAAACCAGAAGGAGGGAAGAGGAACGCAAGCGAGCTGAAGAGCTGGAGAAGAAGCGCAAGGAAGCACAACGGCTGCGAGAGGAGAAGGAGAAGGCCGAAAAGGCTGCAGCTGAGAAATCGAAATGGGAGCAGGCACGTGCTCGAGAGAAAGAGGCACGCGAACGAGAAGCACGAGAGCGCATTGCACGCGAGAGGCTCGCTCGAGAGAAGGAGGCACGCGACAAGGATGCTCGAGAGCGAGAGGCTAGGGAGCAGGCAGACAAAGCAGCGAAGGAAGCCAAGGAGAAGGCTGACAAGGAGAAAGCAGAGAAGGAGCGAGCAGAGAGACTGGCAGAAGCTCGAGCAAGAGTCGCTGCCACGGCCAGTGCGCGATCGAGTCCGACCAAGTCGAACTACGAACAACCTTCAGCCAAATCTGCCACCGGAGAAACTGCGTACTCCTATCGACCCTACGACACCTCACCCAAGAAGGCGGCAACATACAAATCATCAGCCTCTTCGATCTCCGGCCTCAGTGAAAGCAGCTACGCACCCAGTCAGAGCACTGCTCGAACCACCCCACCACCCTCAATGCGCGGACCCTACCACACCAACGACCCCGACAAAATCCAAATCAAAGCCGTCTACCTCTTCAGCGACAGCTTCCCCAACAAACCCATCTCCCAACTCGTCGCCAGCCAGGCGAACGTAACCGATGGCCTCATCCTCCGCATCAAGACCGAAGGTCTCTTCATCGACGACGACGTCCGCGGTGTGCCCCAGCGCGAATGGGACGTCAAAGCCTGGACGTTGAAACTCGTCGAAGATGGCGCGACGAAGACTCATGCGGGAGGAGCTGCGACGCATGTTTTCAGAGCGCAGACGAGGGATACGGAGAATAAGAAGTATACTTTCATCCTTGATGAGAGTGAGGCGTGGAAGGTGGCGTTGGGACTGAGTCGTCTTAAGAAGGGGAGTCAGGTTCGGAGTCTGAATATGAATGGGATGAAGGATGCGGAGGTTAAGAGGTTGCTGATGGACCTTGGGTGGATGTGATGATGGGATGATGGGAATGAGTGTTGTTATGGTTCGAGATGAGCGTATGAACGTGGAATGTGGCATGTGGAATGTGGGACTGCGTGAGTGCTGCATAAGCGAACTGGCGTTTATTCCCCGCTTCATGGTCATGGCATTTTGAAGCGTTCATGAGTCTTGTGCTTGCTTGCTTGCTTTGTACATAGTCTATACCCCCACCCCATAGAAGAAACGATTAAGAACGATGATGATGTTTGATACCTAGGTCCTCCGGACGTTCGACTGTTCCCTCGGCTTCTGGCATGAATTGCGTGGAAGGTCTCAGTTCGCTTGAGCTTGAGCTTGGTCAGCCATCGAGCGCTGAACATCACCTCAAACATGAACACGGCAAGGTGACGGAATGTCCATCGGCGCGGACGACTACAGACACAGCGTTCTTGCCACTTCAAAAGATTACCCCGTCACCACAACCGAACTTGCCTGTTTGCAACGAAACTAACAATACCACGTGTCGCGACTCCGTATAAACTCTATACGCCCCTGACTGACCCAGCCGAACTAATCAACCTCTTACAAGATCCCGAGACAGATTATCTCCAATGGACTTGGAAGTCGACATCCTCCCCGTCCCTGCTTCCGGCCCTTCGGTCCTCGCCCCTACAAAACAGCCCACATCCGCGCCACTCTGGCCAGCATCGTTGCACGCCTTCTTCGACCCCCTGGACAGTCGGAACCGGACTTTCGACTCTTCCTGCCCCCTTTTTACAAGGCCCACTTCGAACCGGCGTATACATGCACAGGGCCTATCGGCTGTGAGTATTACCGCGGCGCTATCTCGCTGGAGGGAAGGCTGGATGATTGGAGGCTGCGGGCGGAGGCGCGTCAAGGGGTGGCGTGTAGAGTGGTGAGGAAGAGGTTGGATGATGTTGTTACGTGTGTGGACTATCGACAGGTTCATTGTCCGCCGGGGCTTGGTGAAGGATTCTTTTAGTGTGGTTAAGGGGGCGGTGGAGGGTGTTGAGTATGAGGAGGGAAGTTGAGGAGGGGAGTTGAGGAGGGGAGTTGGGGTTGGGTTGATGTGAGGTGGCTTAGGTTGCGGGAGATGTAACGCTCTTTCCACATGAGATGCTGTAAGGTACGCCACTCGCGAGACAGGATTGTGCCTAAGCGAGCCGGCTGTGTTCGCAGCGCATGTGCCCAACAAGAAGGCCCGGGGAGCTCGAGTCTCTCTTTCCTCCATGCCACTTCCATCCTTCGTCACCACAGACCTCACTTCATCAATCCAACTGCATTCGAAATCTCAAGAAGAGCTCGTTCTCCACAACTTGCCGCAGCAGCACCATTCGCCATGGCATCAACCACATCCGCCACGCAGAAGGTCTTGAGCATCTGCGAACTCCTCGAGCTCGTGATCTCCCAAGGTGAGTACGCTGTGCGACATGGCTTACAAATGCTAACTCGTTCGAAGTACCGCCGCAACACATCCGCAAGCTCAAACCAGTGTCGAAGCTGTGGTGCCACATGATCGAGGGCTCCCAAGCAATCAAAAGAAGTCGGGTGCTGCACCCTGAGCGCTCAGATGAGGAAGCCTGGGCGAACGATGATCTCGAGCGGTTCAAAGATCAGGAGAGGCAGGAATACGCAATCTTGATGGTTCATATCAGATTATGGGGCTGCCCGGCAGTGTCATTTCAGCCCGAGCCTGAACTGCACGTCAAGCCAGTATTTGAGGTGGTGAAGGACATTTGCGGAGTCCATATTCTGCTGCCAGATTCGTTGTCAGACATGACCGCCGCAAATCTGGAAGAGTACGTCACGGCGCCGCCCATAAGTGCCATTACTCTGGTCGCCGAGGATTTGGACGGCCCAAGCCATCTTTTGAGAGTCAAAAGCTACAACCAGGCATCGGTCTTCCGGCAAGGTGGAGTCAACGTGAGAGATCTTGTCGACGCCAAAGACGATCTGCAGACATCTCAGCAACGCCTGGACCTGGCGGATCCGATCTGGGGCGGGCGGGTTGTCGCACGCCTTTTTGTCAACTAGCTACTAGGCGTCGAGTGGTAGCATGTAGGGCAAGGTGACAAAAGGAACATAAGCGCTGTGGTCGTGTGGGCAATCGGGGTTCATGGAAAGGGCGCTGCGTCTTCGTGATGCCAAGATGAGCACCGTTCGTAGATGAAGTGAATGATAGTTGTTCGGCGAGGCAGGTGCCCGCATGCGGCACTTCGAGCTTCCGACGTTTGAGGTCTTCTTGTCTTCGTATCATGGAGCGCAGAATGACATTCACATCACACCTGGTGTTCGTCCACGCTTTGGCATTGATAGCACGGTAACCATGCCCCGCTACCAACACGGCGCACAGGATCTTCACCGTCTACGAGCACATTAAAGATGATAGTCTGCGAAGATGGGTCGGCTGTATCGTGGGCATAATGCTCACGTCTCCCTAGTACCGGCTCAGGATTCACACAAACTCAAGCGCGTCTTGCGGATATGACGAGACGTGGTCAACGGATTCAAAGCAGTACATCGCTCGAGGGATTGCTACTTACTTCCGCAGGACTCAGGCCAAGACTGGGCGGCTGAATCACTCCCGTAATTTGCTGAGATCTATGAGGAGGATCCCGAAGCAGCTCGGAAGGCACTTTCAGCGCCGAGTGTGGACGGACACGTCAGGATCGGAATCGTGTAGTCGCATCTGAAGCTCACGATGCTATGGGTGTTGAGCCCAAAGTCTGGACCACACCTACGCCACGAGCTCGCCCAAGAAACGAGAAAGTCGAAAGCAGAGCACCCTTTATGGCGACCAGCAAAGATAACGTCAGTCGAGTCGTCAAGCCAGAACACAGTCCTCCAGAACATCGCATCCCCATGCCTCCATCCCCGACATCGTCATCCACTTCGTCGCCATATCCACACTCCCCGCGTATCTGTCCCTATACAGACTAAAAATGTAGTGGGATCGTTCGAGCAATGCTACTTGTTTTGTCATTCCGCTCCTTCATTCCTGACCTTTGCTGTGCTTAGTATATCAAATACATACTCCCCTTATCCCAGCCCCTCAGTAGCGATTGGATAAGGCATGTATATACACCACCCTAAGCCCTAGCACGCTCGATAGTCAGGATTGCCCCAATGGTGGAGACATTGAGGCGTGACAAGTCCTTACCAACTCCGGTCCAAGATCTTTGGTCATGTCCCACTGGCTGGCTGAGGTTCAGAATTTAGCCTCTGCGATTGGCACAATGATGAGGAAGACTGTTGAGGCAGTGCTGACTGTTGTGTCTGTTGGTCGGTCTTGCCATGTTCTCATTCCGTAAACATGGATCCAAGGCGGGACGCGGAGGTGAATCATAGTCACTGTTCGTACGCCGAAAGATATTTCGAACGCAGTTGCGTCATGCTTTGCTTGCTGCAAAGGGTACACGCACACCCATCCCATCTCGCCATAAACGTGAACGCCTCGCTAAGATCCAACCCATCATCCCCTTCCCAAGAAAATGCATCATAACGATTCGTCATCCAACCATACACACCCCATAGCCCTCACTGGGCCGGGCCGCCAACGGAGTCAGATCTCAGCAATCATTGTCTTCTTCCTTTCGCCAATTACCCCCTCCCCCCATCCTCTCCCGTCCCCTCCTCAACCCCAGTCCCCTCCCCCTCCTTCAGCACCTTCGGCCCCTTCATCTGCACCAAAAACTCATACCAACAATTCGGCGCCTGCAGCACATACTGCATCATACTAACCCTAAACCGATTCCTATAATCCTTCGGACTCGTAATCGTCGGCTTATTCTTTCCCCGATCTTTAATCCAACTCTCCAACTTCTTATCCCACGTATACGTTCTTATACAGTCGATGATGCCCACGACGAGCTCTTTGTGGGCATCGTCGAAGCCGGCCATGAGGCTGTAGTCCATGACGTTCTGCTTGCAGAGCCAGAGGGTGTCGTTGAAGACGGAGGCTTGGAGTAGTTTGCGGCTGTGTTCGCGGACAAAGAGGGGAGACTCAAAGATTGTCTCTACGAGATTCTCATCCAGAAGCACTTCATCCTGCTGACCCGTACTCTCAATCTTGCGATTCCTCATACTCCCCTTCAAATCAAACCTCCGATTAGGATTCCGTTCGTAGAACAAATTCTCCATAACCAACAAGTAATACGAAAAATCCACACCCGTTGCAGGATTCCGGAGGTTGACCTGAAACAACCCAAACATCTTCGCAATAACGCTAGGCACGCCGTGGAAGAGGGTGTAGGACATGAAGTTGAAGTAATCAGGAGCAAACTTGGTGAAAGCCTTCAGTTCGACTTCCTGCAAACTCTTGATGATGAAGCGGCTGTCCAGCGTACGTAGAAAAAGAGATTTCGTCTTGCCACCTTTCGAGTCGAACTTGAGGCAGCGGGACATGGACTCCATGAACCGGTCCGCAACGCCACATTTCCGGCGAAGTGCATCAAACGACTCGGCGTAGAAGATCTTGCAGTGAGCTTTGACAGGACCGTGGTTGAAGGAGTACTTGAGATGCGTGCCCGTATCACTAAGCAAGGACGCCTCAATTTCTTCCGTGCGCTCTTCTGCTGGGTTGAGAGCGCTGTTCTGTGAAAGAGTGTGAGCGTGGCCATGCTTCGCCAGAGGGGCTTTGCTTGGGTGGTTGCGGAACTCCTTCAACTTCGCGTTGTAGTCTGCACATGCAAGAGACAATGCGATGACGGATGAAGGCTCATCTTCGCGAACGATGATGTCCGAGTCCTCGAATACATGCTCGTTGGAATGCAGTGGGTACTCCAGGTTTCCCCAGCCGGAAGCGGAACGCTTGGACCAGAACTCGGTGAGGTACTTGAACCACACATTCTTCCGATGCTCCGGGATCGTAAGCTCAGGAACAAGTTCAGAAAGATCCGGCGCCGTGGTCGTAGGCGAGGTGATAGACGAAGTAGGATCCGAGACATCCCTCGACCGCGCTGTTGTCGCTTGCTCCGAATCGGTCTGCTCATCGTCGGCATCAGTATCGATCGTCAACGCCGGGCCCTGAGAGCTGTTATCTGGAACAGACTTGGCCGACTCCACAGACTTGCCATCAGTATCGGACAACGGATTGTCTTCCGGTTGAGCATCAGTCACAAACTCGTCCATCTGCTGCCTGGCCAGGCGATCATTCTCCAGTTCTCTATGCGCCTGCGACGAAATCCTCTCGCCCACAGCATCCGTCGCGTTCTGGTAGACCTCGACCACAGGCCGACTGCTCGCTAACGGGTTAGCTCGTGCTTGTCGACTCCTGGTCGCACGCTGTCTTCTGTCCTCTTGGCGTTTTTTTTCAAACTCACGAGACAATTGCTCAAAGTGCTTGGCCAGCGCTGACACAGTCGATGAGACTGTGCTCTCGTCACTCTTGGCAGGTATTGACCTGGGGATGAGCGACGGTGCTACCTTGCTGACTCTGTTCGCAAGGCGGCTGACGCCCATCCGCTCAGTAGCCACGTAATCGACGTGCGGGCGATCCACTGCTTGCGTGTTGCCGGCATACATCACTGCTACAGCATCAATGCTGTGGTCTGACAGACGTGCAACATGCCCAGGATGACCAGGCTGCGACTGTGCTCGTAGTAGTGGAGGTGGCACAGGCCGTGGACTCGCATCCCTTTTCTTGAGATCCGCCAGTCGTGGTATCCTCGACTCCACCATTTCAGCTTGCTCCCCGGCCGCGGCACGGGAACTCCTGATCTGTTCTATGCGCTCCAGGAGACCAGAGCTCAGCGGCTTCGGCTGAATCGCAAACGGCTCATCGTTGGCCGAGTTGGACATAGCAGACACGGCACTCTCTGGCGACCCCACGTCTTCAGTACCTGGAACCTCCTCCGTGGTCGTGTCACCAGGTGATCGTGACGGCACAGCAAGATCAAGATGCTTCACATCCTCTCGATCAACCGCTTCCTCCAGCTCCCTCCTCGGCGTAGTCACACGGATAAGCTCACTCCCCAGCGCTCCATCCTCCTCAGCACTCTTGACAGGCCTCAAAGTATCTGTATCATCATTCTCAGCCTTATGATCCTCAACAGCCGAAGACAACACATCGTGCGCCTTCTCTGGCAAAATCTCATCCACCGTAGGACGCCTCGATGGCATACCAGGTTTCCGACTTGGGGCTTTTTCATTGCCATCTTCTGTGTCACTAACATCGCCAGCAATGCTACCGGCTGCCGATGGGTGCTGCATCTCGTTGAACATTTCCTTGATCTGCCGTCCGACAATCTTGCGGATGTCGGTCTCGGATGGGAAGTACTTGTCCTCGAACTTCGCAAACTCGTCATCCCACTCAATAGCCTTCTCATCCATGAAGCGAAGGGCACGATTGAGTGGAATCAACTCGAAGTATCTCGAAGTGGCATACTTTCGCTGCAGCTTGGCCACCAGCTCCTCGCGATCATCTTCCGCTTTCTGCTTCAGCTCTTGCAGAGCTTCACGAGCCTCCGCCACCAAGCCGTCGTCGATCGCGCCATCAATGGTGATCATATTGAGCCGATTGCGCAACGAGTCTGTGAAAGCTTCCATGCGTCGTTCGAAATGCCTGTACTGCTCATTCTTGACTGCCAGATCAGCTTCGACCTTCCACGTGACTCTACCGCGCGGTACCACAACATCATAGATATCGATCGCGTCATACTGAAACCTGACGACCTTGTCCTGATAGCCGAAGCAGCGCAGGAAGTCTCGATGAATGTCGTGCTTGCAGCCACCGCCGCGAGGATGGAGTGGACTACTCCAGAAGCTCAATTCCAAGTACTTCGCGAAAGAGTACTTCCAGGTGTGGTCCGACATTGGTGTCACGGTTGTTTCATGCCGGCAGATCCTGCAGGTGGACCACATAAGTATCGTGTTGGCATAGCCACGCAACTTGGCCGTCTGCCGGTTGATAGACACAGAAAGCTGTCCGTAGCCGTGGACATACTGGCGGTGGTGATCGTACATCTTCTTGTTACAATCTCTACAAGCATCTTTGGCGCCAGCGCAAAGGTCTTCGATGTATTGACCAAATGGCATATCCTCGTCGTGGTTGCTCTCTACTCGATTGTATCCAGCATAGAACCCGATGCCAAGAAGTTCCGGACCCGTGCACGGCGCTGAAGTGACACTGGAGACTGTCGAATACAGCACCATGATCTTTTGATGGGAGAATGGATCGAATGGGTTCATCTTACCTCCCACGAAAGACTCCCACTGTCTTTCCTGAGTCTCGTATGTATGCTGAGCTTTCTCGAACTGGTCTTCGTGCACAGCGTGTAAGTACTCACGAACTGCCTTGGGTAAATCCTTGGAAGGTGGAGCGTTGACCATGGCAGGCTCGACAAGCTTGAAGTTCTCAATAATCCCGGCCTCCGAATCTTCTTCTTCATCACCCTCTTTGTCTGCCGCGGCGTACTCATCTCGTAGCAATTTGTAAGTAGCAAGTCTCTGCTCGAGATCACGAAGTTGTGTGAGGATATGCGGCAGCATGAAGACCACGAACGGCGATGCAGAGAGAATCCTGTTCCGAAAGTCCTTCTCCACTGCTGCATACTTGAAGTTGATGTCAGACATATCATGGCCAAGTGTCTCGCGTATGGACTTTTGGGTCTCTTCGAGCGTGACAGTGCGAGGATCTCTCTCACCGGTGGCAGGGTCGCCGTGTGCGTACATCTGACCTGCGGCCGTGTGGGGAATCGAAACGAACTCATCCCGCATGAGATAGTTCTCTAGTTTAAGATTGTAAGCCACATAGCACATGAACTCTGCGATCCGCTTGATGGACCGAAGAGTCCTGGTATCAGCTCCACGAAGCACAATGGTGCAGCCAAGGTCGGGCTCGCAGCCAGAAAGGTAGATATAGGTCTTGCGCAAGCCGTCGGACAGATAGGTCTTGACATCGAAGCTCTCGCAGAAGCCCAGATGCGATGGATCGATGCCGAGCTTATCGATGGACTTGATCAATGTGGTTTCCGTCATCCGCGCAACAGCTGCTAACACGGACTCTTTGATATTGTAAGCGACTGTGATGCCAGCCTTTTCGAGTAATCGCAAAGCCGAACCGGAAACATGCTTCTGCACGAGAAGCACAGTGGGCCGCAAAGCAGCGATACGGCTGACCAGGTTCTCAAGGTACTCCTGCTCTTGCGCAATCACCGGCTCAAGACTCATAAAATGCGCCTCATGTCTCGCATACTCAATCGAGAACGTGACAATGCAGATCCTTGGGTTACTGATGGAGCGTGACATTGTCTTCAGGGCAACGTTCTTGCTGAACACCACACCCGAGACATAGCTAGTGTCGCCAGGTCTGCCACCTGGTATCTTCTTGAGTTTGATGTAGTGTCGAATGTCCATATCATCGCCTCGCTGGACATCAGGCTCCACATCATCAGTACATTGCATCAGAACGGGCATCAAGGCTTTCTGCCAAGTTGCAGGGTTCGCGATCTTTGCGTCTCGAAGCTGCTGTCCAAGCAACTTCTTGACATGTTCGTAGCTGGCAGGATAGAGCTCGATGTCATCTCGTGCTTTGCTGTGCACCGCGTACAGTGCCGAGCTACACACTACCTTTGCGTGGGACTGTTCTGGCACGGCGACTGGTGATGCAGGGATCTGATCGAATGATGCCGACTCGATAGTGTTCAGTAGCAGATTGCTCTTGCTTCGACGAGTCGATGGCCGATCGTACTGTATAGAGCCATTACTCAGGTTCCGGTTCCTGGTCAACCTTCTTGGCAGGTGCCGAGATGCCAATCCAGAGACCTCATCTTCTTTGTACGCACGCGTGCTCGAAGCCGCTGTCCCTTTGTCACCAGTCTTGGAACGCCCTTTCCGCAAAGCGGAAGTGAAGAGGCTGCTGAAGCCTAGCTTTTCTCGATCGCCAGGCGAAGCACCGTGACCTTCAACGACAGACATGATGTTTGGCTGATCGTCGTCGTCTGAACCTTCGTCAGATAGGAACGCAGCCAGGTCCGGATCGATAATGTTATCGTTGTGAAAGGTTGGCAGAGATGACTTCTTATCGGGATCGCCGTCGCAGTGGAATGGACCACGCTCGTCTAAGCTCGAGCGCATACCGCGGCCCGGTTGGTGTCGAGAGTGACGACGCCGATGGCTGGAAGATCTTGGGCGCCGGCTCAGGGAAATAAGCGAGTGAGAGGAACTGGGACGGGCGAGAGCAGGGTGAGGTTTCATGTCGAATTCGATCACGGCATTCCGACTCTTTGCTTCACGATTTCTGCGCGAGACTGGTATCCCAATGGAGGGAGTTGTGACCTCGGTGTCTGTTCTACTAAAGCCAGGACCATCAATGTGCTTCGAAAGGTCTTCATCGGTCTCGTCCAGTGTTTGGTTGAGTGGACTTCTCATGTAGTCATCGCCATCTTCCGAGAACACTGTAGAATCATCGTCACTGTCGCCAAGAATGATGCCCTCGCAAGGCTTGCACAGACGGACGGCGTTGGGCTGTCCAAACTGCCGACCATTCACAAGAGTCGTACATCTATCATCAAAGATCTGTCCACAGGTGCGGCAGTGATGTTTGCGCCGGAAGGTTGAAAAGCTTTGGCCACAATTAAAGCACACTTTGGCGTTCGCATCCTTCATCCAAAACTCTTGGCTGAGCACGCGCCTTTTGTAGTGGTCAGCCACACCCTTCGTCGATGTCCTCCCTGGTAACGGCTTGAGGCTTGATCTGCTTCTCTGCAAGGCCGAGTTCCAGTTGGGAGACGGGTCCAGCGTTGGCCTTCGAGACGCCGTCCTTGAGCTCGAGAGTGATACGGCGTCGCCACTGTTGGTGGTAGACGAGGCCCTTGAAGCTTGAAACCCGGGCAAATGCGACGGACCGACTCTTACCATTGGCGGCCGTTGTGGCTCAAGCTGCTGGGCGCTCTTGCCGTCCTCTGGGCCATTTGGGCGGGTGCTAGCAGCGGTCTTTGATGATTGCGGCACGCGCAGAGAATCTTCCGGGCCTTCGGCATAGTCCGAGTCATCGATGGCGGTATCGATCTCGAGCTGCGGGGCGCGGACGGGCCTCGACGATGGCTTTGGCTGGTCGAGGATGGAGACTTCGTGGTGCGACAAGACTCGGGCCAGGGCATCTGTGGCTGTCTCACTGCGGTCTCCGTCTACCCATGCACTTCGCGCTTTGTCGAGATCTTCCTTGGTTGGAGCATCCGACGCGACTTTCGCGTGCTTCGCAGTGACTTGATCATTCGAGGGCCTCTTCTGTGCCACGTCCGGGCCGAGCGAAGGGATGGGCTGTCCATCTGCTGTGTGCAGTTTGGGTGCTTTGTTCTTGCCTTCTGCTTGGGCTTCGGCGCCCGAGAAGCTGTTGACGACCGGCGAGGCAGGCACGCTCAGCGTAGCCACCGAAGCAGCGTCTGGTGTCGGCTTCGTGACTGGTACAGCGAGGGCGCTACGGGATGCACTTGGCGATGTATTGGAGTGAAACGGGGTAGACTCTAGCGAGTGTCTTGAGGTCTCCAAAGAATCCCTCGACTCGCTGCTCTTGGGTCTGCCCTGGGCATCTTTCGCAGTTGGTGCCGCTCCTCCACTCACACTCTGCATGAAGCGGTTGTACAGTCTGCCGACGCCACTACTCACAAGCTCTTTCGGGCCTCGGCTGTTCTCGCCATCGAAGTCGTGGAAGGAGGTCAACTTATGGCTCTTCGAGGCGCATGTGTGAATGTCGTCCAGCGCTTGGGCGAGTATGTCTTTGTCCACCGCCGCTCCATTTCGCGATGTGATGGAGGCGAGAGATGCTCTGCGCGATCTGTTGCCAAGGAAGGGGATCAAGTTGCCCGAGGACTGCGCTGGGCTGGAGGATGCATGTGGTTCAGGAGCCATCATTTCCGGCGCGTGCAGTGGGCAGTAATGCGAACATGTCGGAGCTGCCGTGGAAGGTGGAGCATATGCCAGCTAGGTAAATGTGCTGCTGCTGTATGGATCCGGTCTTGGACTCGTCGCGCAGTGCACCCAACATCAGGTGAGCAAGCAAGCGAGCAAGCGACACCGAGCTGTGCCATGAGCTTCGCGCGGGTAGCAATGACATGGCCTTCACGAGTGGAAGTAGCAGACTGAATCCGTGTGGTGAGGGACGATGTGCTGACTCATCAACCAAAATGCACGTCGCGTCTCCAATTTCACGGACTCGAGATACATGCCATCTTCGATGTGCCTCCTCCAAACATACATGCCACCATTTCTTCATGCCAGCGATACCAGCTGCACTTGCTGTTTGCGAGCATACCACGCGGACTCGACCGCCACCTAGAGATGCTATTGACACATCAACGAGACTGGCATCATGGGCAAGAAATCACTTAACCCGTGGGTTGCAGACTGCGTGTGGCATGAGCTCGCGGCAGTGACCACGTGGAAACAAGAAACTATCACCGGTATCAAGCCGGATCCAGAGTCGAGATTTGAGGATGATGGGAGCAACTTCAGAAGCAGAGTATCTGGGCAGGAACAGTGTCTTGTGCAGCTCATTGAGGTCCGTCCGGCACCCACGAACCTCGACAGTAAGAAGCTGCTGAACCCGAGAACAGGTCTTGGCTGCAGTAGAGCCTGTCAAAGTGATCCTGTCTGATGGCGTGACCAAGATCAAGGCACAACTCGCAAAAGATGTCGTGACACTGCTGGAAACAGAAACCGAGGAGACCTTCAGCTCCGAGGTGACTGGCGATGTCTTCCAGCTCACCAACTTCACCATCATCAGCACAATATTCGGACCTGCCGACGACTTTGTGCAACTATCTGTTGAGGGAGCTGAATACGAACATCATTTACGCAAGCTTCAAGGCGAGCCAAAGCCCATCGAGCAAGATGAAGATGTACGACTTCTCTTAGAGGATATCACGAAGTTACGATGTCCACCCATCAAGGAGGAGCAGACGACTGTCGACAGGTCCGATGGCCGCATTTCAACGCTTGTACCGAGCACGCAGTCGCAATACCTACCTTCCGGCATACAGAGTCAGTATCCGGCCAGCAGACAGCGAGCGGTGGGACCGAGCCTGAACACGGAGGGCTTCCAAGTCGCACAGGGACTCAACCTTCACAGGCCAATACAAGCTGCATCTGATTCGCTGGCTAGCAAAGCAACATCTGCCCTCACAAACACTAATAGTGTGCTGATGGGTCTTCTCGCGCCGCAGAAGGCTCCAGAAGCTGTACCGCCACCTTCACTTCAGCCCATCATCGGCCAAAAGCGCGCGCGTGAGGCATCTCCACCGGAGTCCCGGCCGAGGCAAAGCCCGATGCGTCAGCACAAAAGCTCTGGTGTAGTTGCGGAGACGCCTGCCAAAGTCAGCGATCGACCCATCGAAGTACTCTCAGACTCTGATCCGGAGCCAGAAGAAAGGACACGATCGCAGCAAGCCCAAGCTATCGTACCTGCCGCCTCGAATCGAAGTCCTCCCTCAGCTCAACCTCCGCCACAGGTCACTAGCGTCAAGTCGTCAGGCTCGAGTGGACAGTCACGAATCCCGTATGGAAGACGAAAGGTACCAGCCAACCAACAGAAGCTATTAGATGACAAGTCGTGCTGGATACCCTCACAGCCCGGATATCGCTTCCCTCAGCCGAACGTTCCGATTGAGCTTTTGACGAAATGGAACAAGACTGCAACGCCCTCGCCTCGCAAGCCAGGAGCTACGCAGGAAAGCGACGCTCGAAACCTCCAAAGCCCAGGCTTGCCCACTGATGTGCCGATGGATGACGACGATGCACGATCGTCAGTCAACACTTCAGATGTATCGAATGATTCAGACGATGGAGAGTTCAGCTCGGAGGATTGGCCCCCGAGTTCTCCACCTCGTCGCCCAGAGTTGCCGCCTGACAGCTCGTGGGAAAATGACAACGTGATACAAGGCACGCAACAGGATGATCTTGAGGTTGCAGTACCACGAGCTCTGCCCGTCAGGAAGTCACCAAGTAGGCCTTCAGGCCCGTCGATGCAGCCGCCCACAAGACATGCTCTTCCACCACGTCCACCAGTGTCGGTACCTAGTCGAGCTGCCATGAACGATGTTGTTTCGCCATCAGCAAGTCTCGGAATGGCGTCGCAGCGATCATTGCCTCCAAACTCGTCAATTGGTGCGTCGACCCGGCAAGGAGCTTCACAAGCAGCGCTGCCGCAATCTCAAATTCCGCCTCAGCAAGTTCGCATGTCGCCTCAAGCTTCACAGGGCTCTGTCCATAGCTCGCCATACCCCGAAGTGCGACGACTAAGCGATGTTGTCGCGCAGGAAGGCTTTTCTGTGCCACAACAACCTGCTGTGAGGCCACAGCGCCCGAGACCATCCAACTCACCTATCAGCACGATGCGCACAGAGCGCAGCGCGGGTAGCCAGGTCTCACTCAAGTCTGACATTGACCCCTACACTTTATCAGAGCCGCAGCTACGACGACTTCTCATCGCGCATGATATCCCGTATTCCTCATCAGCGAAAAGATTCGAGCTGGTGGAGCTGTTAGAAGGACGAGACGCTCGATTGCAACAGGAACTCGCACAGACGCGGCTACGGTTGGCTGATCTTCAGGACAAGAAGCGTCGCAAGGCCGAATCCTCCGCACAGTCTCGGGTGAATGGAGGCGATGCTACCGGCAACGAGACGCTGGATATGACCGCTGCACAGCAATCTCCTCCCCGATCTTCGTTTCGCAATCCCACTATGGTAGGCAGGAAACCTCCAGCCGTGCAAGCAAGCCCGCTTGCAACGCCATTACGAAGGCAGGGCTCTGATGATGCGGCCGCATTACCGCGACACCCTCAGGGAAGCTCGCCGACAGTGCATACGACTGGACGCTCCGTCACCGGACCGGTCACGATTGCACAGTCTCCTTCACCCGCATTGTCCGATCAGGGTCGCACAGCTTTGTCTGCTGAGACAAGTCGCTCGCGAGGCGCTCAGCAAGCCTCGCCAACCCCACGCGGTGGCACTCGTCTAGCGATGCCGTCTGACCCAACTGCGTCTCATGCTGCTTCGCAGCCACCACACCCCGACGAGCTACATTGTCTTGCGCGAAGGGACCACTTCGGCCGCAGTGGTCGTCGCGAGACTTGGTACGTGTCACCGCTTATGGTCAGAGATAACCTCATTTTCGCTGATACGAATCTAGGATCGAAGACAACTTCGAGCGAGTGAATTACGGTAATAAGACTGTCAAGTCCATCTTCGATCTGTACAAGGAACAACACCCCGAAGACCCGGCGACCGACCTGGACAAGATTACTCGAGCCGCTCAGATTGTGTTCCGCTCGTCTCGCGAAGCATTAGCGACGGCGAGATTTCGTCGTGTCAATATGCTTGCTGTGCCAGCGCCAGCCGTGACCAACAAAGAGCAGGCACTGCCTGTTGAGTCAACCAGACCGGCCCAGCCATCGTCCTCTGCCCAGAGGCAAGGACTTCAATCCGGTCCCAGCAATGCGACTCCGACCCAGCTCGACGGTACCAGCGAACATCCCGCATCCGCACCAAGAAGCAAAGCCAAACGGCGTGGAAAAGCTCGGCCAATAACGGAAATAGACGGTGCGCAAGATGAGGCGCACGATGTGTTGCAAATGCAGGACTTAACAGCGGCTGACACGCGCAGCAGATCGGCGCTTGATGACCGAGTGGAGGAAACGGTGATGAGCAGTACTTCCAGTGATGCCTTGAGGGAGTTCTGTCAGAACTGGCTGAACATCCGGCCTGGTGGTGCGTTTGCGAAACCTCACGCTGCACCGCGAAGGGTTAGGAGGAAGGTTGACGTGCTGGGTTGGGATATATGAGCGCCTAACTTCCCAATTTCCTACGACTTGGCGGAGCCTCACTGGCTAGAATCGCTCGTAATCCCGAATGCTAAAGGATGCCTACACGTACCGCCTGCACGACATTCTCGGACCTCTTGCCTGAAGCCGATCTTTTGCACCTCAGCCTCCGACACAGCCAACCATCATACTGAGTATGAACATCAGCCAGCGTCAAGCAAACCTTTCGAGACATGTCCAAAGACGCCGAGATCGCACGGCAATGCGAAATCATCCTCACCGCCTACATTGACGCCATCAACACGAGCAACTTCAGCCCACCTACCGCACCAAGGCCCAGCGTCGCAGATGACTTTCACATGTTCTTCTCCTCCGGCAAGCACAGAGCGACCAGAAATAGGAGCACGTCCACGCTTCCAAGACCATGACGGAGGAGTGGCCGGAGTTTCACATTACGGTTGTGGATATACCATTCAACGTTCATCGAGATGCTAGGTATGTGGAGCAAAGTCCTGGCAGTTCTGGCTGAGTAAGGGGATGAGGAGGAGGGGTGTTAGTGTGCATCAGTTTAGGGAGAGGGAGGGGGTGTGGATGGCGACGAGGGAGACAACGATGCCGGGGATAGGGTGATGGGGATCTGATATTGCTGAATGGCTTTACGACTCAATCGAGCTTATTTATTTCCGGCACGATGACTGCCGCCTTCAATCTGTGTAGCTCTCAGAGCACCGTACCATTCTGGTCCTTGAGTCGTCAGACGCCGGACCATCTCACCCTACCGCCATTGCCAGGCCTGCCGACGGCTTCTGCTGCGACTGCAGTAGGTCCACCACGCTCCAGCTTCTCGCGTCCCACATTTGGTGGGTACTAGCGGCATGTGATGATCAGAGATGCAGGTGGCATGCTGAGTACGATGACAATCGTCTGGCGAAGCAAAAGTAAAAATGGCAAACCAATCAGCACTGTCTTAACGAGCCTCAAAGAGTTGATAGAGTTAAGACTACAACGGTCTGTCTACACGGCATCCAGTCCCACACCAGGGGTGGTTAGCGACTTACGCCGTGCAATTGAAACAAATGCTGGTTGTCGAAAGGCAGCAAGATCTAGGCGGTGTGCATATCTAGTGTATTTGAGGAGCTTGCGGTGTAGCTGAGAAATGGGCTGAGGGAGGAGGAGGAGGAGGAGGAGGAGGAGGCGTGGCATCTGATAAAGAGAGGCGGAGGATCAAAATGACCGGCATTGCCTCGATCTTGAATGCGGAAAGCTAGGAACGTTCGATACCACCGGAGCGTGACATTTTCTTTTCTTGCCGTCCGGGTTTTGGAAGCGAACGGCTTCGGAGCGGGAAGATGAGGCTGATTGTCGAAGGAAGCGCCTCTGCATTGTCTTACGAGAAATGACTAGCCTCGGCTTCGTATAGAACCTATCCGACTGAAAATCTCCCTACCCGGCTACGGACTCGACCATCTCACTCTAGAATGAAGTGCATCTGGCGTAGTAAAAAGAAAGGGCATCGAAGCGATCAAGACTGTCCCAACGATCTTCGGCACATCCTAATTGGGAGAATGACAGCTGGTCGGGGCTAGTGACGAGCGCGTGGTGATGAGTGTAGGGTGACGAGGTGCAGGTCTATACACCGCCTTGAAGCGGATCGAGGAAATACCGAAGAGGTAAAACGATCGACATGGGTTCGGCGATTGAAACTCAGACCTACGAACACACATGGCCCCAAAGGTGGATTCTGTTCATCGATGCATCATCCGGTCTGGCGACCGCAGAAGCGCTCCCGTTGGGCAATGGTGATTGTCGAGAACGGTCAAGCTGGCCGAGATGTGTCCCTTGCTTGGTTTCTGCATTCACCGTGTGACGGTATCGTTTCCAGCATCGGGACGTCAAGAAGTTTGACACGATGATGAAACAATCGGCGTGGGCTCAAAGACTTGATCAACACTCAGCACCGACCTTTGAGTACAGGCTGCCATTAGTCTCGAGCGGTGTTGTGGTAGCGATCTTGCTCGGATGCAGACTTGGGAGTCTGGCGCCCTGCTATTGAGCCAATGCTAATTGTCTGATAGTATCAAGTCTCGGATGCAACTCAATAGTTGGGCATAGAACCATGAACAGAGCATGTGACAGCACAGATCTAATATAAAGATGTGGATAAGGGCTTCAAGCTGGCGAAACAACCAGCTTTGCCTCGATGGTTGATCCGACTTCATGTCGATAAGCACGGGCTAGTATAACGAGCTGTACCGTTCGACATTACGCAAGACTTGGAATTCGAACTTGGGCTTGCTAGCTTGCCGGACGCCGTACTATTGAGACACTGATGATTGTCGAGTGTAGATGAGTCCTGGTGCCATATATACGTCTTCGCGGTCTTTTGGTACAGTAGCGGAAACCTTGTGCGAGCAGGTAATCATGATAAGAGACTTGTCCAAGGACGAAAGGGAGGCAAAACAATCGGCATCGCCTCGATGGTGTTCGATGAGGAGTCCGACCCCCGAGGCCCTGTGTTTGGCCTCCAGTTGTTCGAATCCAGCATGGTAAAATGCCTTGGTCGATAGGATTCTCTTGATGACCGCTTGAAGATTGGAGCGATGTCGATTGTCCGAAGATCTTCCCGAAGAAGTATAGTTTAGCTGCTTCGCATGTGATCATGAGATGCCAAGGAGCTAAACGGAACGAGGATGACGATGAAGTCAAACGTTCAGCACTGCTTCAATAGCTACTGGCTCAATGACTTCGCGCTCAACGAGGTCAAATTAAGGCTCTCATGATGGCAAATAGGCGACCATGTGATGATACTACACTGCAAAGCTGGGATGTAGCTTGGGTAGTGCGTCCTACCGTTGAGCCAATGCTGATCCGTCGGGTACGGCATGATATTCAAGATTAAATACCTTCCGTTCTTTTGGTGTGGGATCGATGAAGAAGGAGCGTATTCACCTCGTCAACTTTTTGTAGTCACGTGACGAGCACGTGATATCGCGTCGTTTCCATGGAGCTAGCTGACATACATGCATCTTCCATTTCCCACTTCCCATCTTCCACTTTCACTTCTCCCCTTCACCTCTTACAATGCGCGACCATGTGGATCCTCTCCGCCGACAACAGCCTCCTCGACGGTAAGCGAATATGGCTGCGACCAGGAACGTCATATCTCTTCGGCCGCTTCTCCGGCAAGATCGACGGCGTGCGCGTGCGATACGTGCCAGATGAAGGATCAGTGTCGCGCAAACACCTCTTCCTTACCGTCGCGGATGTCAAGCCTGGTTCCAGTACAAGCATCTACGAGAAAGCTGCAATCACTGCAACCGACAGCTCGAAGGCAGGAACCGTGATCAATGGTCAGATCTTGAACGAGAAGAAGGGCGATGGCTCGGAAAGAGCACTGGATGGCAATCAATACACGATTAAGCTGGGCCAAGCTTCCTTCCTGCTACACCTGGAATGGAAGCCGGTCGTGCTCAGCTTCACGAACATTGGCAAAATCGCGAAGAGCAAGGGCACAGCGCTGGCTGATGAGAAGAAGAAGCTGGAGAGTGCCGATGTCAAGCTGTCTACTGAGTACTTGACGAATGAGACGACACATGTTGTGGCGAAGAAGCGGAATACTGCTGCAGGATTGCAGGCGCTTGTGCAGGCGAGATGGCTCATCACAGACTCCTTCGTGAGTGCCCTAGCGGAGACAGTCAAGCCACAAGGACACGACGAGAATGGCAGCCCCGGACCGAGTCTGCTGGAAGAAGACATCGATGCGAACTGGCCGAAAGAGAAAGACTACATCGTGCCCACAGGCGGGGAGCCTGTTTCGAGGCCGAACGGATATCTGAAGCCAGACGAGACGCGCGCGGAAGTCTTTTCACCTTACACCTTCGTGTTCCTGTCACAGTCGCAATTCGACTCGCTGATGCCTGTGATCACGGGTGGCGGCGGCAAAGCATTACTGTTTGAGTTCAAAGAAGATGAGACAACGACAGAAGACCTTGTGAACTACTGCAAAGAATTGGCTGGCAAGAAGAATCATCGAAACTTCGTGCTTAGTCGAGAACCAGGGCCTGGCGGCATCGTCGTTGTTCGCATTATGGGAGACAGTCGAGAAGGTCCTTTCAAGGAGGTGATAGAAGGCTTCTACGAAGCACTTGATCAGCGCTCTATTGAGCAGAGTGAACTCTTGGACGCCATTCTGACCAAGGATTGCAGCAACTTCCGAAAGCCACACGGAAGGGCAACACAACTGAGCATGGCTGACGACCAAGATACTGCATCCTCCAATACGCGGCGCCTCGCACCCACTCGATCACAGGAGGCCAGTGCGCGCAGCTCCCCGTCTGCTGAGACGCGCCGAGGCACTCGCTCTACACAAAAGGTCCCCACCACGGAAAAGGAGCCTGAAGAAACTGCTTCAGAACAGCCAGCAATTCGACGCAGGCGAAAGATCATTACACAGCCAAAGTTCAACTTTGACGACGATTTTGATCCGAGCCAGATCATCAAGGCAGATGAAGATGAGGAACATGAACCTGGCACAAGTCAAGCCCCGAGTCTGCAAAGTATGGATGTCGACGAGCCATCGCAGGTTGGCACTCAGCGTAGCACCAGAAAGCGCCCAGCGCCGGATGAGACTGCGCAGGATGCAGAAAGTGAGCAGCAATTTCTGGATCGCCTTCTACCTGGTATAGCTGCTGCGAAGCGACGCAAGACCGAAGCCTTGAAGAAGGGAGATGCCGCTCCTAAGAAAGCGACGCCTACACCCGAGCCAGAGGTTGAGATCAAGGATGAGAAGCCTGTCAAGAGAGGCGCCAAAACCAAGATCTCCGATGTTGCCATCAAAGCAAAGGTCGAAGCTCGCCGCAAAGCAGAGGACGAGGCCCGCCAGAAAGACGATGAAGCTATCGAGGAGATGCGGAATGCCGACCTAACCGAGGAACTTAAGAATTACGAGGCGCCAGTCGAGCTTTTCGACGTTCCCCTCCGTCCACGACCACAGCCCACGACAGTGACGAATCCGGAGTGGAAAGATCGACCCAATTACAAAAAGTTCCAATCAAACAAGAACAAGAACCGCGCAAATGCAGAGACACAAGGGCGCGCAGAGACTCAGCGCGTCATCATCTCGCTCGAGCCAGTCCCCAACAAAGGCCACGGCCTCGGCGATGAGTACTGGCTTGATACGGAGGACCTGCGTCGCTCGAAGAAATCTCAATCCAAGTCTCAATCACAGACCCAGAGATCCGCCGCATCAGCATCCCGGCCCTCGCAATCTCAATCAGGAATCCCGGCTCCTAGGCAGGCCTTGACGAATGACGAAGGCGAGCCACTCGAAGACGATCAGCACGCTTTCCGACGGAGAGTGGAGCGCAGTCGAGAGATCGATGCTGCCAATGAGGTTGCGGATGATGTATTTGATGATGATACCACCCAGACGACAAGGGCGACGCCGAGTCAGAGGAAGACGGCAGCTTCGGGCAAGAGACCTGCCGCGCAGGCTAAGTTGACGGATTCGGCGCCGCCGGCCAAGAGGCAGGCTACGCAGAGGAGTACGGCTGCGAGTAGTAGGGCTCCGCCGCCGATTATGGTGGATGATGAGAGTGATGATGATCCTACTGCTTTCCGGCGGCGGAGACGCTGAGCATAGCAAGCGTGGCCTGATTATGCTGATGTTAATGATGATGATAACGTTGCTCGCTCCAGAAAGTGTTAATGCATGTACAGAATAGAGTATCGATACCCCAATCTCGTATACCTTTCCTCAACTCGCTTCTCTTACAGAAGTGATTATCATTTCCTCCCAACACATCTCGCCCATGGATCCTTATCCATACTCTCTCTCATGAAACATTCAGCACAAACTGTCGCCACGAAATGTTGACGGACGCCTGGTTGTTGGCAGGGAGGATGGTGTTCTTGGACGAAGCGGGACACGGGGTTGGACTTGGGTTGATTGTGGCCGCAGCTGTGGTTTGTTTGCAGGGTGTAGCACATTTTCGATGTTACGTTCGTGGCGTTGAGGCTTGGTGTGGTTTGGAAGAGAAGGGAGGGATGCTGAAGGGAGAAGGGGGAAAGGGGTGATAAGGTTGGGGCTGATGAAGAGGGTTGTGAATGTGGGAGTGAGGTGTTCACTGAGTTATTGTGGCGACGAAGGAGACAGGATGTTCACGACTGCGACGTAGATGGAACCATGCGCGGGAAGCAGGGAGCGCTGAGTCGTAAGAGTCCTCTACCAGTATCAGTTCAGTCGTTGAGAAGGTATATATACTATGAATGTTCGGCTACCCTCGACAATCAGCATTGGCGCAATGGTACGGCGCGATTGCGTCTTTGACATCTATCTACTGGGGTCTGTTCAGGTCAGGAAGTGGCCTGATGATGTCTGGTGCAGAGATGTCCGTCGCTGGGGTAATGGTGATTGTTTATACTTTTTTGCCTTGCAGTCTGCTCTACGCTTGACGCTGGAGGTTGTGATCACATGCCGGAAAGCTTGAAGGTAGATAGATATATCAGCAGAACCCGCATCATTCTCGACACTCAGCATTGTCTCAATGGCCGGCGTAGAAGTTGTACGTCAAGACAGCAGGATCCAGAGACCGACACAGTGGAAGATGAGTCGTGCTGATCGATCTTGAGCATCTGCTTCATTGATGCAGTGCTGATTGTTTTGCACCGAGGTGGTCCTCATGTTTTGGCTTGCTCTTAACTGATCTGCTTCGAGTGCTGGAGATGCTGGTAAAGCTTTTTGTGATATTGTGACGTACAGGCAGGGGATTTCGGTCACAGCATGTGCTCGCTCCTCGACAGTCAGCATTATCTTAATGATACGGCGTTCAGCATATGAAGAGCACCATGACTGGATTCGATGGTCTTCTCCGGAAGTCACTAAGCTGACCTACCAAGCGTGCACCAAGTCGTGGCAGATAGTGTACGCTGTACTACCGGCGCGTGAATATTCTGGTGTAGTTGGATACTCTTGTGCAGCATACTGACTAGAGGTAGAAAACACACTTGACCATACTCTTTACGCCATCCTCGACACTATCCCAGATCCCTCCTCTCTTGGCTTCAACGCTTTCGTCCCGCTTAACTCGGCGTGGACTGACTACAAGAGTCTCAACGTCGAGGATCGTGCCATTCTCACAAATTCATCCTGCCAGCCCGTCCTCGTGATATTGCCATACCAAGCAGATGTATACTCCCAGTAATTCGGGTACCACCCCGCAAATTCCCAGTCTATGATAGCGACCACTTTGTCGTCGCGGACAAGAATGTTGAATGGGTTTAGGTCGCCGTGGGTGAACACAGGTGGAGACCATGGCCCGTCTTGCATCGCTACCATCTTCTCGATATCATGCCATTCGTCGTCTTTCGGCCGGCTTGGAAACTCGGATGGCCGCAGTCCTTCTCGAAGCCAGAGATGGAAGTCCTGCATACACCTGAACGGCCCAAAACGTGGGCCGTGACTTATACGGGAGTCGTAGAGACTCCCACCTGTGTAGCTCTCTACTCCGGTTCCCGGCGGTGGTTTCAATGTCCTCAATTCTTGGATCATGGCTTTCAACTGGGCTAACACCTTGTGGCGTGCTTCTCCGGAGAGTTTACCCCATGCTCTAGGAAGCTCTTCACCGTCGACTCTTTCCATAAGGATGAAAGCTCGATCGTGGTGTTTGAATGAACAGTAGACTCGAGGTACCGGTATAGACGTGTGTTCAGCGATGAACTTCATCGTGGCCGCTTCCGTCAAGCGAACTCTCCACCCGGTCTTGACCAGTTTATGCCTGGAGATCGGTGTACAAAGGCCATCTGATTTGTAGAGTCGGCCTATCGTCTTAACGGCCAGCCTGGTGAACAGTCGTGACATGCGTGTACAGTCCTGGGCATAGTTTTTACAACCCCTGTTCTTCCACCTTTCCTCATTAGGAGGGATGTATCCACTGCTTGGCGTAGCTCACCACCTGGTGTGTCCTCCATTGTTGGCTATTACTGCCTCGCAGCGTTCTCGCATACTCTTGCATATACGTTGTATGTCCTCAGGTGTGAGCTTGGCCCATTCAATCTTGATAGCAGCTATTACCTCATCTCGTGTTGTAGGAAAATGAGCACCTACCCTATGCTTAAGAAGAGCCCATAGATTCTCAATAGGGTTGAGATCTGGTGAATTGGCTGGCCATTCCATAAGGTGTAGGCCCTTCTCCTTAAATAGACTCACCGTTGCCTTCGCCTTGTGGATTGAGGCGTCGTCTTGCATAACAATGCAGTCCTGCGAGCCTGTTGACACTCGCTGCTTCTCAATTGCCGTGTGGATAAGAGGGACAATCTGGCTACGATACACCTCACCGTCGACAGAGCCTTTCTCAAATATATGGACTTCCATAGGTCCATCTGCAGAGATACAGCCCTATATCATATAGGCTAAGAACTTGCGGAAGCGTGCTGTAAGACAGTGTTCGTAATAAGCCTCATCTGCCCTGCGTGTCACATAGACCTGTCCGAATATTCCACACCTGAATGAAGCTTCATCTGTCCAAAGGACCTGAGCCCACTGTTCCACTGTCCATTTAATATGAGCCCTTGCCCATCGAAGCCGTGCCTCCTTGTGTTTCTCAGTCAATAACGGCTTACGTGTTGCGACATATCGTGAGAAGCCTTCCTTCTCAAACGCAGCTCTTACTGTCCGGACGTCGCTGAAGATGCCCTCTATCGCGGCAATCTGTTCGTATCGCAGGCGGCGGCTGTTGGCATCAGTAGTGGCTCAATGGACAAGTCGCTGACGCTTGGAGGTGTTGATTACAGGTGGTGGGCCTCTCTTCTTCGGTGTGGAAGGTGGCACTCTTTCAAGCCGTGAGATTACTGAAGAGACAGAGCCTTTGTTAGTGTGAAGGGCGTCTGCAATCTGCTGTAGCGGCCAGTGGGCGTGTTTGTGAAGAGACCACATCTCGCCCTTCTCGAATTCGGTAAAGACGCGTCCCTTCGGCATGGTGGCGATAGATAGCGCGTGTGTGAGTGTGTGGATAATGAGATTGAAGGTAGCAACACCTTCTGAGATGGACATGGATAGCCGGAAGGGGTTAGCGTAAATACAGGGGTTGTAAAAACTATGCCCAGGACTGTACTGTTGATAGCCGAGCTTTCCAGATCCTTGTGCTCTGGTGCAACCTTGTCCGGGCTTGGCGCAGTGCCTGCCATACTAGATGGGATTGTCGATGTCTGCCTTGACTGCCGTGACTGCTAGAGAAGCGACTGACCAGCTATCAGACTTTGGATGATTTGAGTCGGGTAGCTTTGATGCAAGTGTTTGCAAGCGCGAACGAAGTACATACATGTATCTGGCATTCTGGTAATCTCAGCCCATCAGAACCGCTGACGCAAGCTCGCTTCGTTGCCCAATAGGAACAAGCCCAGGCTGCCAAGGCGCAGGTGCTTCGCGTCCGCTTGCGGTATAGCGTAGAAGCTGAGGCCACGCAGGGCTGAGTACTTGAGCTTAGCATTCTGGCTGAATCTGCTGTCGGGCCGGCGGGGGTCGGGCCGGGTGGATCGCTGCGTACGGTATGTGGTATGTGGTGCACGTGAATGCTTGCAGAAAGCAAAGAGGTGAATAAAACAAGTGGCGCGATCCTGTAACGTCCTGCCCTTAAAGGAGGAAGTCTCGGAATGTGAGTCTTGTAGCTGGAATAGATTTCCAAATCTTAGGGCATGTTCGTTCGCACATTGCCTGCCATCTGCTGGGGTCTCGCTGACGATCTAATGGTTGGCTGGAAACCCATACCACTATCTGGAGCTGAAGCCGATACCATGACACTACCAGCTGCTGCGAAGGAGATGCTTCGCTGGGAATGCAGAGCATTGGATACCCCGGAATGCTACTTGCAGGGTCGCGATATGGTTCTTCTGAGGAGGGGAGTCTTTGGTCATATTACTATGGCCGACCTCGTACTTTACCAGTTCTCCATGGCGTTGACATGACTCTCGGTTCTGGTAAGAGCGTCAATGACGTTCATGGAAGAAAGATCAAGGAAGACTTCACTATGCTGGCTGGGTTCTATCAGAACTACAAGACGAGGGAGAGCGCGACGCATATCGCTGAGAGGGGGGAGGTGCCGCTGGAGAAGTTCAAGGAATCTATATCGACTTGGGCAGAAGGTGTGCTCTGACCAGCCCGATCACGTGGAAGCATGCAGACGATATGCATAGTGCCACAATTGGCTATTAGCTCCAGATGCAATGAGAGCTATAAATAAGGCAGAGCTGCCACTTCGAAGTTCCGTAGCCACACATCTCTCCCTGGTCCTGTCAAGACAAGATGCGGCTTCTCAACACTCACACCCTCAACTTCGAAGAATTCACTGCCATACCAGCATACGCCATCCTCTCTCACCGATGGATCGGGGACGAAGTCTCCTACGACGACTACTGTTCAAAGTCAGATCGCGAAGATGCTCGATATGATAAGATCTTTCAGTCTTGCAAATTGGCTCGAAGCCGCAAGCACAAGTACATCTGGATCGACACTTGCTGCATCGACAAGAGAAGCAGTGCAGAGCTCTCTGAGGCGATCAACAGTATGTGGGACTGGTACTCCAGTGCCTCAGAATGCTTTGCTTTCCTGGTCGACGTACACTTCACCTCAAACCAGGACGAGATGGTATCGCGACTCGAACGAAGCGCTTGGTTCCGCCGTGGCTGGACATTGCAAGAATTGCTTGCTCCTCGGATTGTTACGTTTTGTACATCTGACTGGCGCATCATCGGTCAGAAGAGTGACAAACACCTTCTGCCTGCACTGAGTGACATCACATCGATCCCGAAAGACTGTATTGAGTACCAGTTCATGCTTCACACGAAATGTATCGCTCAGAGACTCAGTTGGGCCGCCAAGCGCGAGACCACACGAACCGAAGACACGGCATATTGCTTGCTGGGTCTAGTGGGCGTGAACATGCCGCTGTTGTACGGGGAAGGAGACAAAGCGTTCTTGCGGCTCCAACAGGAGATCATCCGACAAAGTGACGATGAGTCCATATTCGCGTGGCGATACGTTTCTCCTCCATCTGGTTACAGGGCTGGAATCCTCGCACCCCACGTCAGCTTCTTCAGCAACTCACACGGTGTGCGACTTCTCGACGGCAAGCGTGCGCCATACTCTATGACCAACAAGGGATTAGAAATCAGGTCAGATGCCACTTTTGTCCCTTCCGTTGGCGTCTACGTCCTCCCTCTGAATTGTGGATACACACAGCAGCTACAAGCTGACGCAGGACGCTCTGTGAAATGTACAATCGTGATACGCGCAGAAGATGGCGCCTACTATCGAGTTGCCGCGTCACGATTAGGCGAGCATCTTGGTACAATGTATGTTGGCCGTGAGACTGAAGCGGTTGAGGAGTCAACCTACCACATCAAACTGTCACGATGGCAGCATAGCTACCAGCCAGCCTTCTCGCTTCTTGGGAGATGTGTTATTAGGTGGAGGGCCAGGAAAGGACGCGTTACCCCCGGCGAGTCTGCTGAGCAAGAGCAGACGTGGATGTTACTCGAGGAGCGTGCGACTGTCGAGTAATAGACCCGCTGAAGTAGAAGCGCATATTCGCTGCAGAGCTGAATACAATCTGCTCTGGCACAAGCGTACCTAATGCTCCCCCTCTCCAAGCTCTACCAATCATATCGTTACACTACCAGAGCAAAAGAGCAGCATCTGCCTAAAGAGGCCACATCTGCCTAGCGGAAACGGAACCCGCGACACCGAGCGGCATCATACGCTTCACCATTCATAATACCATGCACGTAGCATTCGCCCACAATCAACCACTGCTCTCCATATTCGCGAATAATGAAGGGCACATCACCACCCTCCAGCAGCGCAACCAGATCTCCTTCCCGCGCGCCGCTTGGCGCAAGGCAGTAGTATCCTTTCGAAGTCCGCGCAAACTTGCGATGATATGCATGTTCAATGAGCGGGGCGAATGCCGACTGCTCCAGCAAATCTTTCAGGTCTTCTTCCTCCGGTCTGCGCATCATATACAGCCAACCCGCTGCCTGGTCGTCCAGCTTTTCTATGTTCGGATCGTCAAGCTTCTTCAGGCCGTCCAATGACATTTGCCAATCACGAAAGAGCCTGGACGTCTTGGCGATACTGGTCGTGAAGTTGCCGGCGGTCAGTGTTTGCCAGTAAGCGTCGCTATGAGTCCCGCCTAGCCTTGAACCTGTCGGGCTAAGAACTTCAGACGCTGCCCTGCTGGCTTTTCCACGAATTTAGGCCTGCGTATAGCTCGATGAACGAAACCGTCATCATCTGGTTTAGGCTCTTTGACGGGCTTGTCCAGGTCTTTGGCATCGTGTGACAGCCACGTTGGGTCCATCCCGACGTTGTGTAGCCAGGACAGATGCTGGGTCTGGAGTTGTCCGCGCGAAAGATCTCTCCATAGTGGAACGTCGGCGTCAGCATCTAGCTCTGATCTTGCAAGCCTTGCAAGATCACGGATCATGCCTTTATAAGCGCCTTGTTGGGAAGTCATTAACTGCAGTGGTACCGAACGTATGGCGAATTGTGCGTAATCGTTCAAACTCCAATCCCTCCCTTGAGAGTCGTCCAGTGGTAGTTCTCGCGCAGTGGCTTTATACTGTCAATGAGCATGCCTCGCAGCACTAGACTACCATCAGTCGTGAAGACCGCCTACGTCTTCGATCCTGCAGTGGCTCTGTGTCGTGTGTTTCCGGAAGACGAAGGCTGTCAGAAAGGCTTCGGGAGAGCATCGTTAAAACTCCAGTCTGGAACCCACGAGAGCGTGCTATTGAGTGGCACTCTTTGTCCACAAGCGGAAAGCATATGCAGGGTGCAAGTCTTAGATGAGATGTACACACTGGTGTCCCTGTACACATCCCGTGCCTCCTTCGTGTATGAGACTGCTATACCCGACTCCGAGAAGAAGTGAGCGACGATACCTAGCAGGGTGTAGACCTTGTCCCGCGGGTCTGTAGCTTTTCGAGCTCGGTACTTGAAAAGCAGATCCAACAAGAACGATGCTGGATCGCCTTCTGACTTGGGTCGTTGGTAGACGGCCATGTTGAGGGCTCTTCGAGCTATGAGGCTGTCGCGACGTAGAGCACCCCAAGTCTGCTGACAAGATTCATCTGATTGGACTGCAACCTGCAGTCCACGACAGAAACGGTCCCACTCGATTTCGTGCGGTCCAGACAGTACTATGGCACGCCGGCCCATGATTGCTTCTTGGACACACCACACCCTGTCAAAACATGGCTGCTGGAGAATATGTTCGAGCGCGGCTGTAAACTTGTTCTGCTGCCTTTGTACGACATTGTCCGTTTTGACAAACCCAATTTCTCGCGTGTCGTTGTGATGGTGTGTAGATGTCACGCCACTCTTGTCCGTGCTTGTTGTCGTCCACTCCCTATACTGGGGCACTGGCCTGCCTTGCCGAGCTACAGCAGCTGCACTCGGATCTTTGGCATACAGCTCCAGGGTCGGGAATGCGATTCTGCTTGCAAAGCCGTAGGCATCGGTAGCCTCATCACCCCCGATCCAGATCCAAACTCTGGTGGCCCGTCCATAGATACTCTGCATAACCTGCACTTGGCTTTCGCGCTCGGGAAGATCATCCTGGTTGATGCAGATGGCATCAAGCCATGGATATTTGTAACCTCGAAGCTGTAGTCTGAGTATGGCACTAGCAACAGTCACCGTGACGGGCAACTCTCGGCCATTGCACAGTATAGTGAGAGATCGAGGGGCTGTCCCCCAGCAGTACGACAACGCATCATAATTGGGACAGTCGTGCATTGCAAATGCCTTCATCTCGCAGCGAATCCGACCATCCTGTTCTCGAGGTAAGAGTTTCAATAATCGGAAGTGGACACCATCCCTGGAATTGTGGGATTAATTACAATACCGAAAACCAGTGAGCAATAGCTCAATTTCGCTGTCGTCTTTGCTGAAGCAGCCATAGTTCGTAGCCCTGTCTCGACGATAGTTGATCATGGAGGCTTTCGAAGCATCCAGCCGAGGTAGCAACTTGTCAATCTGGTTGCTCAGGAGGATTGAGTCCAGGTTAAACCTTTCGACAAGGCCCCGGATGCCGCCATCGTCTCTTGGTCGATGTTTGTGGGTGAAGCCATCGCCGCGACAAGGAGTGGCATGCACGCCTTCAAGAGGAAAGCAGCATGGCAAGGCCACCCATGCCCGGAAAAAGCACCACCGCGTCTTGCTAGGCTTTTCTGACTCTTATACAGCGTCGCGGTAGATCAGAAGCCATCAGGTGTGCAACGCTGACTGATTGGATTGTGGCGTTGTACAGCTGCTGCGCCCTCGAACTGCCCCGCCACACCCTCTTGTATATCGAAAGGGAGAAGCACGGAGGGGGCGTAACGATTGCTTCATGCACCATGCGACGTCTGTATCGTGATATACAATCTATACCCATGTGAAAACATGGTAAGTGATCCCTACGGTACAGACTCAGTCAAGGATCATACGCAAAGGCTATTGAAACATACCAGACGCTGGAAAAAAGCTCGCAGACCTCATTCCGCCCCGTGACAGGTAACGTTCAAGCATCCCATCCACGCACTCGCCGTATGATCGTAGTCCACCGGATCCGTCCTATACCCAACGCCTCTGTCATTCTTCAAAAAGCAGTTCCCTCCCCACAGCTTTATCGGCGTGGTGATATTCGCATAATACGTCACAGCCCTACAAGCCGGCGTGTTGCTTGCGCTATTCCAGCGATCACACTCGTCAAGACATGACTGGAAGGTATAGACGGTACGGTGCTCGAGGTTCTTCATGTTGATATTTTGGTCGTAGTATGAGGGATGGTTGACTTGGTATTGGACGTTGCAGTCTTGGTTGTAGGAGGTTCCTGCAGTCGATTCTGTGGAGGCGGTGTTGTTGCAGGAGAATTGAGCGAGGCCTGTTGTGCCTGCTGTCACAGCTGCGGAGGTTGTGGATGTGGGTAAGGGTGATGTCGTAGTTGGTGAGGTTCTGTTTGGCAAGTCAATCGTGCTGTTCATTAGTGTGAAGGGAGTGTGGACTCACTGGTTTGAAGAGTCTGTGATGCCTTCATTGTCGATATTTCGATCACTACTACCACTGTTCGATGACAATCCAACTCCTAGGCCAACTCCGAGACCGATCGCCAGCAAGAGGAGCACAGCACCAATGATGATCCAAATCCATCGTTTCCGCCGTCGAGATCTCGTCATCTGGTAGTCTACAGGTGGTACATCGCCGGCTGCTAATGTGTCCTTCTCGTGCTGCGGCGTGAAGCCGTTCGCGGGCGAGTAGCTCGGCGCAGTCGACTCTGCATCGGTATTGCCATAACCGTACTGAGGCTGATCTTGTTCTGGATGCACCACTTCTGGCGACTGGGAGCCTTGAACTTGTGCAGTTATCAGATCGCTGTGGCCCGGGACTACTTCTGGCGCATCATATCCTGTCCTCGTTGTGGCCCCGGTTGATCCAATGTTCTCGATCTCGTCGCGAGGAAGTCTTGCGTAGCTCATTCAAATGATTCTTCCGTGCAGTCCTGACTGCAAGATGTCGTCCGGTGCGTCACGGGAAATTTGAATGGAGGTACGGGCAACACTTTTTATTCGACAATGAACCCAAAAGCCAGGCAGAGACGCCAACAAAGAAGTGCGGGATCCATGCTCCTATACACTTGTTGCATGGGCGCCTCGATCCTGTTGGTGTAACGACATGATAGCCCGTGCTCGTCAATCACATCCGAAGGAAGATTTATCTCCGTTGGACTATGGTAGCGCAGGATGCGCCAAGCTGGGGCGAAGCATAAGTCGCAAGAATAGACCACCAAGCAAGCAAGTGTTCATATTCCGCAAGGTCATTGTAGACACAACCTGGCGGTCACATGTATTGCTATATTTTGTGCTATTCGCCTTTGTCTTCTGTCGGCCTTCACGATGATGTGTTGAGTATTGATCTGGTCTTACAATCCGAATTGCGGCCACAGATCTTGGTTCTGCTAGTTGCATGTTAGTACACGCCATGGCACATGGCTAGCGGAAGCTTGATGGTGCGGCTGAATCCTGCCCTGATCCTTCAACAGGGCACGAGGAACCAGGCTCTCCGGTCACCATTCTCAGCAACACAGAAAGACCAATCAGGCGCATCGTTAAAGAACGAATTGCGTGGCTCATTAGCATCATATAGTATATATAGTTCTATTGCATCTCGACTCGTACCCAGGCCAAAATATCAAGTCCGGATCCTCGCGAAAGGCTATTACCTCATGTGTGCGCTTTTGCAAAGCCTAGAAAGAAGCCAGGCATTGAAAGAAGGATACGTAGCATCGATATTGCAGCGATGCTCTGCCAGGCCCGACACGGCATCCCGAAAGGCGGAAGGATGCTTGTCGTTCCTCTGTTCTATGCCCGTCGGTTGGTACGCACCAATTGCCGTCCAGTCGAGTTGTGAAGTCGGTTTTGCACAAAGTGCTGAGTATTCCACGATTTCCATTACACGGAGGACAAGACCTCATATATACTCACTACCACCATCACGTTTCCAACCCCCACCACCGCCATCACTGGTCCTTCCAAGCCTGCTGTCTACATCACAACACAGTTCTCCTCATTCTGCTTCTGATTGTTCCGAACCAACTTACTATCCTTCTCGATCTTCTTATCTTTCCTGCCCGGATTCTTCCTCAACTCCTCCAGCCTCTCCACAGCCTTCGGGAATTTATAGCTCGCAGCTCTCCCATACCATTTCTTCGCCTCTTCAATGTTGGCGGGACATCCGATGCCTTTTTCGGAGAAGTAGCCCATGGCGAACATGGCTTTGCCGACACCTGGGAGATGTGTCAGTACGAAACATAAAGAAGGCAAGATGTGGAAACTTACTAGGATGATTCTCTGCCGTCGCAGCTTTCCTCGCCCACAAGAACGCTTCGGTATCGCTGTGCTCGAGGATGTTTTCCGCGCCTGTCAAGTACCATCCCGACAGCGCAAGCTCAGCTTGATGCTCTCCCTGTGCTGCAGCTTTGGTATACCAGGCAATACTGTTCCTGTTATCGATCTGCAACCCGAGGATGCCGTACTCATAAGCCTGCCCGAGTCGGAACTGCGAGAACTTATATCCGAGATTCGCAGCTTGCATGTACAGATCTCGAGCATACTTGTCATCAGCCGGAATCTTATTCCGCACTTCGGGGTTGGTATTGCTCGACTCGTGGAGACCTGCCAGTTCATGCAGAGCGTGAGGGTTGTCGCGATCAGCTCTTTCGGCGCCTCGCTTGAGCCAGGTCACAGCTTCGTGCATGTTCCTCTGTTGGCCAAGAAGGCCCTTCAGCAGTACAGCGCCGAGCTTGTACATTGCTGGACCGTCGCCGAGCGCAGCAGCACGGCGGTACCATTGCACAGCTTTAGCATAGTCCCTACTCGTGCCACCGCCTTCTTCAGGACCCATCTCGCAGCAGACGGCAGTTCGGTATGCAGCTTGAGCGTGACCTGCTTTTGCAGCAGCTTGATAGAGCTTGAAAGCTTCCTTCGTGTCGACTTCGAGACCCATCATGCCTTGGCCATGACAGTCGGCAAGATAAAATTGAGCTTCGGGATAGCCGTTGGCGACAAGTTTCTTCAGGCGTTTGTACGCTTCGTTGATGTACATCTCCCGATCTTTGGCTTTCTGCTTGGGATCTGCACTCACAATCAACACGGCAGCTGCTTCCACGAGCTTCTTCACCAGCAGCAGGGCTTGCTTTGGACTGTGTGGCGGATTATCAACAGTAGCTCTGAGCCTCTGTAGCTCCTGGCCGGTGACTGGCTGTGCAAAGTGGTCAGCTGATGGTTGTCGTTGATGTGGTGCGCCATTTGCTCCAGTCCCATTTGGATTGTAGTTGCGAACCGGTGGAGGTCCTGCTGGTGGTCCCTGGCCAGGTGCGACATGCCCAGGCCGCACCGGGACTGGGTGGTGTGGCAGCGTATCAGGATTGCTATGGCGCGCTTGTTGATTGTCAGGCGCAGAGCGTTGCTGTGTCAAAGGCGCACCACCAGCTGCACCGTACGGCGCCCCGCCAGGAGGGCCTCGGAGACCTTGCTGTGAAGGTGGTGCGCTACCAACTCGATCTTGCCCTGGGTCAGACCACACTGTCTGGTTGGTCTGATTACGATCCAGGTCAGGCCGTTGTTGAGGAGGGTATGGGCCTCTTGGAGGCTGACCATTGGGCGGGAAACGTTGCGGGTGAGGCGGGCCCTGGCGATGCGGTGGACCTCTGCTATCGTCTAAAGACCTCCGTATTTGAGGTTCTGTAGCGAACGGTGCTTGCGGCGGAGGTAAAGGTCCATCTCCCTGGTATCCGGGACCAGCTGGCGGTCCATTGCGACACGGAATATCGTATTGACGCTGCGGCGGTGGATGTGCTGATGTTGGTGTAGATCCTGCACTCCGAGGGTCTGTCATGCCTCTCCTCGGAGGCCCTCGGGATCCAGGACCAGCAGTACCAGGTCGTGGTCCGTAGCCATTCTGATTGTAGCCAAGATCAGGCGCGGAGTCGGATTGTGGAAGTTGGCCAGGTGGCTGGCGATGCCCATTCACCATCTGCGGAGGAGCAGTGCCCATGCGTTGCATTGGTGGGTGGGCCATCTTTAGAGGAGCTCCTCGAGATCGGTCATCTTGAAGTTGAGTTCGCTTATGGGCCAGTGAGGTACCACCTGGCGCGGCGCTGTCGAAATCGGGCATCTCAGCTTCAATCTCTTCATCACGCGTGGTCGGTGCCCTTTGTATCTGCTGTCTGGGAGGCGACGAGCTATAGTCATCGTAGATATCGCCCAAACTCTCCGGGCGACTCTGTGATTCTTGCATCCAAGGCTTCGCAGACTGCTGGGGCAAGCTTCTTGTGCTCTCCTGTGGGAAGTCTGGAGGCCGAAATTGTTCCCCATTGTCATTAGGTCGTGGTGCTCGAGGACCGCCAGCAGTCGAGGGACGTGGCACCACGTCTGCTGGATTCATCGGGCCATTTGCGTAATTCGTTGGTTGGTGTGTCATTGCTGCCGGAGGCGGCGGCTGTCTGTGGTTCGGCATTCTTTGAGACTCAGTACCTCGATCCGTTTGGTAGTAGCCTTGCTGGTGCTGGTCCCGCGCATCTGGTGCATATCGAGATGGACGATCTTGTGCAGCAGGCTGGTAGTCTTGCGAAGGCTTTGGGGGAGTCTGTCCCGAGACCATTGGCCATTGTTCTGGATAGTCCTCTCCCATTGGCGTTCGGGCTTCGTGCGAGATCTGTCGCTGTGGCACCGGTCTAGGTTCGGTGTGTTGGTGGTAGTGCTGATTGTTGTGCTGCGCAGCGTGATTGTACTGCGGAGCTGTCTGGTGCCGCTCGATATCGGGTCTTCTTCCTTGAGGTTGCTGGTAGCTGTCTTCTTGAGAAGCACCCGAACGCTGCCCTCCTGCAGTATGTGGTCTCTGCTCAGCACTTCCGCGCTGATTGCTGGCCTTGCTCGTAGCACCAGATCTGTCGTCTTTTTTGTTTCCGAACACGGGGAAAGCGTTGTCAAAAGGCATGGTCTGGGGTGACAAAGCCGCCTTCTTCATCCTCTCCTTCTCTTGCCGTTTCCACTCCTCCATTGACATCTTTCCCGGCTTCTGTGGTGGTGCCTGGCCATGATTTGAAACATCTCCATTGGTCGGAGCGGAAGGCTGATCGTATTGGCCATTCTGCTGCGGATACACGTCTCTTAGTGGCCTCTGCGCTTGTTGGGGAGGGTATCCATTCTGCCTTGGTGCGGCGCGTGGGTCTTCGTAATACGGCGCTGGCTGTGGGGGAGGATGAGCACGAGGTGCAGAATGTTGCGGAGGAGGAGGTCCTCGCTGAGCTCTCGGCTGGTATCGCGGGTCATAGTTACGCTCTTGACCTTGATCGTAGTACTGCCCGCCAGCATTTTGTGGCCTATCATACCCTCCCTGCGGGCCCGTCTGGTACGCCGGCTCTTGTACTGCGTTCATGTTCTGCTCGTACCCATAGTCGTAACCGCCGTTCTGCTGAGAGTAGCCTTGGCTGTAGCCTTGGTCGTGATTATCGTACGGACTGCTCGCATAGTCTTGGTACTCGCTGTAGCCTGGGTTGGGCTGGGGTTCCGGCTGGTAGTAGTGTCTTCGAGGCGGCTATTTGCAGGTCAGAGATGCGAACTGGGACGGAAGCAGTGACTCTGAAGGTTCGCTGCCTTCGAGCTATGCTGGCGCTGGATATGCGCAATGATGGCCGAGTGCAGTACAGCACGCTTCGCAGCAAAGTCTATCATCAATACGTACCTCATATGCCGAGTTCTGATCGTAAGCCATGATGTGCTGCCTCTAAGCGAAGGTCTTTGTCCCGAACCGGTTCTGCACTACTCCATTGTCGTAAGATCCAACTTGGCTACAATGCCCCTCGTCTGCTACTCTTCTCCTCCGGCAATGCCGATCTGCGGCGGTGGTACGTCGACCTCGGCGGAGCGTTCTTCGAGGGAAGGTATGCGCCACTTGCTGACAGCGATCGAGGCGATATGCAGGCACAGGAACAAGGAGGTGCTGGGGTGGGATTCGTCCTTCAGCGCTGCACGGGTCCGAGTACGATCAAGGAAGCGCTGGCTCGTTTCGAGGTGGAGTGATCGGAGGTGCAGTCCGCAGGTGTCGGTGTTGCAGGCGCTTCGTCTTTCAATCGTCTGCAGTCGCGGGCGACGTTACAATGAGGTGCAACATGCGTGAGCGGTGTTCGACTGGCGGGGATGGGCCTTGGTCGTGTGTCTCGGTCGCCCTGAGGCGTTTGCTGGTAGTTCTAGCGCGGCCGTCACGACAGGAAAAGTGGCTGAAAGCGGCAACGTCCGAAGCGGTGGCGAGGTCGGAATGAGGCGCAGAGTGTCACTTTCTTGTTCAAGTCCGACTCGTGTGCAAGACATCTCAACTCAGCGTCATATGGAAAGGCAGGTCAACGAGGCAGGTGACATGATCAGACGGCGGCGGGGAGTCATCTTCTTCTCCAGTCGTTCACGTTGATCTGTTCCTGCAGCAACAAGCCTCTATTCCAGGCTCTAGCCGAGAAATTGGTCCAAACTCCATCCAACCGCCGACCTCCGCTTTAGTCTGCCCTCCTCTGCGATACCACAGCAGAGTCACCATTGGCAGGATTACTACAGGACACAACCGGCCGAAGGGGCTGGCATTCCCATACCCATCTCATCACTGACTAACTTTTCTTCTTCTTCTTCTTCTCCCACCTGGATGTGGCCTCGTCGCACCACATCGGATCTTCTCGTGGACAGTCGTGAATCCTGCAGCTTGCACATCCCTCAACCAGCAGATCCCACACAGCAGCGAAAAGGACCTCAATCACTCTCCCGGGCGGCCATATGCTCGCACCATCATATAGTGAACATCGAAGTGTGCCGGTGAAGTTTGCAAGGCCATGGCCACCATGTCTTCCAGCGTCCACCTGTCGACGCGCGGCCGACCTACATGTACGTGTTGTCGCTTCATCATTCCCGTCTTCCTTCCTCGACCACAACTACAACCATGAGAAGGGCATGATAAAGTCCCTCGATCATGCCATCGGCTTCCGCCCAATCGTAACATAGAACACCTGATCCCCCCCCCCCCCCCATCCCCGCCCTCAAACACTCCCTCATCTCCTGCCTCATGTCCTCCACCTTCTGCTCCTCCGCCCGCGGGATCGCATGATGCAACATCATCGGAATCGCAACACAATTACACTTCCCATACTCCCTCATCTCCGTCGTCGCCTCGCTCTCCCCACAGAATGGAACAACATACCGAGACACCTGAACCTCCTCGAACCCCGCCGCTTCCATCCACTTCGCAGCCTTGGACCCGCAATGCGTGTCCATCCCCTTGGCGTGCAGGCGCGAGTTCATGAGCTCGAGCCATTGCCAGGAAGAGCTGGTAATGCTGCCGGATGGGTCGAGCCAGTCCCAGGCGAGGTCTTGGATCTCGGCCCAGCCGCCGGGTTTGAGGAGGGAGAGTTCTTTGGCGATGAAGGAGGGCCAGTTGGATATGACGAGGATTAAGAGGCGGGAGAAGATGTAGTCGAAGAGGGTCCTGTGCGAGTGGGGTGCCTTTGGCTGCTTTCCATTCTGTTGGGCTCTGGGAAGAGACGTTGCCTTGAAAGAAGTGGACATTGAATTTGTGTGGTCTGATCTGCGGCACCGGTGAGAGGTCGAGATCTATTCATTCTGCTTCGGGATATGCTTCGGACATCAAGTCCGTGACGATGCCGGTACCGCAGCCGATGCCGAGTACGCGAGTGGCATTGTTGACTGGCGCGTGAAGTACTCGGCTCCTCATCATGGCTGAAAGATGCACGGCTTGCGTCTCGAGGCGGACATGCTCAGGTGAGCTGCGAGGGAACGCTGCATCAGCAAGAATCGAGCTGTCGCGAGGAAGAGACAAGACTCACTCATTCGGTAAGCAGGATTGTGCCTTTGCGTCCTGGTGGTAAGAAGGATCCCTCTGCTCGGCACAGATTGAAGCTCTTCTGAACACGGCATTGGCGTGCTCAACCACCGATGTCCGTCTGTCGTTGAGCTCTGTAACGCTCTGTGCTTCATGTGCTGAAAGCTCATCGTCGAGCTCGATTGTGTGCACAATAGATTCATGCTTCGTGCCTTCCTTTTAGGAGTACCGGTCTGCTGCGAAAGAATCGATGAACGACACTGGAGACATGACGGTTATGCTGCGTGGTGTATTGACTTGCCTTGGGAGTATCTACAATGTTCTCCACGACTAACCTATGGGCTTATATACATCGACGACATGGCCAGCTGCTCACTGCCACGCGCAACCACGTGCAACAATGCATCGACTTATCTATCTACCAGCCATGCCTATTCTGCGGAGAGACAATACAACACACGGGATCTCCTGCCAGCCAGTAGCTATCACTATGGTGTGCAAATGCACCCATCTCAAGCTTCTACTAAAGGATAACGCCTTTTGTGGCATAGTCTCGGACCTGGCCGTACTCCTATAGCTTAGTAGAGTTGTGGCTGGCTGCATCGAAGCTTGCTCTGTCCGGACGCGTGTGAGCTACGGGCGCTCAGCTTTGATACCCCAGGGCTGCCAGCGAGGTACCACACGCTGTGCAGGTCGTGCGGCCATAGGTCTGTCAGGCGGTGAGGCTTGCGCAAACTTGCTCGATCAGCCCTTCATCGATGGTGACAAGCGAAGCTGCAGAAATGTCGAGGCAAGTCAAACAGCGCGTGCGCTTGCCCCGAAAGTTGTCGAGATGCCAGCGCGTTGCAGCCGCTATCAATACTTCCTGCTTGGCAATGGTGTCGTCCTTCATTCGACGGGTGTTTTGGCAAGCATGCGATGCAAGATTGAGCAGACTGACGAGCCCAGTCCCTATGGCATCGCACACTACACGGTATAAAGACCGCAGTTTCGGCAGACGAAGGTGCTTCATGCCACAAGTAAGCACGCACTTGTATGCATCGACAGGACGAACAGGACGCAGAACGAAAGCCAAGGGTTTGAGATAACAATGCTTTGGTACTATTCGACCTTGATTCAGTACGCAATTTGATCAAACTTGTCATAGGTGCCAGCACCGTTCTCTCTCGACATGATACTCAATTATACGCATCTACGCGAACAGAGCACCGATCGCCTGCATGTCCTCTGGCTTCGCACCGACTGCTCGCTTTACCTCTTGACCATCCTTGAAGACGACAACAGTAGGCCAGGACTCCATGGCCATGATGTGCTGATGGGAGGTTAGTCACAATTCATGTTCACATGGCTTTGTATTGATCCGAAGACACTCACCTTGACATGTGGATTCTTGGTCAGGTCGACCTGGTACGAATCGACCTTGTCGGCGTTCTGCTCGGAGTACCTAGACAGCCCATGTCAGCAAACATCTCCGCCGAGCTAGTGAGCTACATACTTCTCCGCAACATCGCTAACGCCATCCTCGTGTGCGTAGATGAGCACATATTTGCCCTGGGTCGAAAGCGCGTTCTTGAAGCTCTCCTCGCTGTTGAGTTCCGTGTGGACCATCTTGGCTGATTGATGCTATTGCTGTAAGGCCGTGCTGTTCTGCCTCTCTGGATTGCTTGGATTGATGTTGCTGAGCAAGGAATAGTTGTGTTGCGGATATCTCATGGTATCTATACCTTCGGAATCCGTCGATGGACAATTGTCGCTTGGACCACCACCACAACGGACTTCTCACAGCGGTGAAGTAACGAGTTCCGAAACGTGTCGCAGATCATCTCTGTACACAGCCGCGAAAGCTATATCATTGTCCGGACCTGCAGCTGATCTACCCGGACCGTGGTCATAAGCTGTACGATGTCCACGAGTCAGTGGCTACCCCATACTTTTCGGATGCGATGCATTCGAAGTCCGGTGCACACGCTTCGTGGCAGGCGTCATGATCCGAGATACTCGCAGCCGCGTGGTCTCTATATGGCGCGTGGTACACCTGGAGATGGTGGCTCCATGTTCCGTGTGGGGATGGAGCTTCGGCTGCAGGCAGCCAGTGGCAGGGTCGAGTCGTGGGGTGGCGCTGCAGGATTTCCGAGAGCCGGGGCACAGGACAGAATGTGCCAATCTCACGCAGATGTCCTGTCGAGTGGAGATCGCCCTGCCATGGCTTGTGATGCTTGCCGTGAATACGTACTTTTCCGATGTTGGGTAACAAGGACTTTGTCGAGACAGAGTCGTCCCATTCAACTAAGGATTGGGCTCGAAATACTTCAAGCGTCGACTAAGAGACCAAGCGCTCTGTCCAGCATACGATCTCGAGGACTGCGAGCATTTCGAATCTCTGCTTGCATGCCTTCGTCTCCGTTGACGACAAGGTCATCGGTGGATAAGGCACTGTCCATTCGTCCTGGCTATCGATACCATCGAAGGGGTTCAGCGTGGCAACAAGTCCGCCATTGACGATCGATGGTGTCGCCGCGTGAGATTGGAGCCTCATGATCAGACATAGACAGAAGTGCCACTCTGCCCCGTCGAAGCTTCGACTTTGAGCTTCTGGGTACTATGGTTTGACAAACTCGCACCATCCTCAAAGACTCTCGTTTGCTGCTGACGGTAGGCGCAATGCGCCGTCAGTACAAATATCGGAATATGCGTCATGGCACAAGTGCTTATCATAATCGACAATGCCAGCCATCGGCGGCCTTACCGTCGTGATAAACTGTCACGGCACAGACCACACAGAGTACGTACAGCCAACACTGCCCGACTCCGCAAACAGAAGATACCGGATCGTCGAAGCCAAAGACGGAGCCAACTTCTCCATTGACATCAAGCTCAACTCCACTTTCGTCTTTCTCGGAGATGTGTTGACGTGCACAGTCACTATAGATGGCGTTGAAAGCATCAAGATGTGCTACGACCGTCAACATATTAGCGCCAACACCGAGCTCCATCATTCTATTGACGAGATCCGAGACAACGTGAAGTTCCATTCTATGCTCTTCACAATGGCGGGCGGTACTAGAGAAGTGAGCAAGATCTTAGTCGAGATCAAGCACGGGAATCTAGGCCAGCAGCTTCCAGGCAGACATATCGATCTTCATCCGGAGGACATTGAGATGACAGGGATTTCCAGCACAGTGGGCATAGAGCCTGGTATCGTAAGACCAGCTGGGGACCCTCGCTTGGTTACTAGGGTCGGAGAAGAGGCGGACGACTGCTATTTTGAGTTTGAGTGCTGCACTAGAGCAGCATTACAAGCGCGTGGTGTTGTTTGAATTTGTCTGTAGTGCGATGAACTTGCTGCGCAGGACTAGATCGAGTGAGTGTACGAATTTCTAGTAAGATCCAGCCAGAGACTTGCCGTACTGTCTTTGCATTCCCATTCATGACCATGACGCAGCCTCTACACTGCATGCCGTTGCTTGTGCATGTGTTTCGTATGCAGGGTGTAAAAGTGAAAAGCGTCGTTTCGAGAGTTATGTGGAATCGTCTCTATCGTATAGAAGCGGCTCTCGTAGAGAGTCATCTAGAGACTTCTTGTTTGCTCAGTGGCATGGAAGTACATTCAGTACGTATAAGGCTGTGCTTGACCGCTCACTTGTGGCTCCAACGACTCACGCCATGGCAGTTATTGATGGCATCACAGTCGAAGTCTACGTGGAAGGAGTCGAATATCGCGAGTATAACGACCCTGAGGAACCCTCCGATCCAACACAGAGTTGCAAGTACATCGAAGCAAGACATGGCTCGAGGTTTCAAATCGAGGTCACGATCACTCAAGACATTAGCAAGAGACATATCGTCTTTCTCGGCGACGTCCTGACCTGTGCCATCTTGGTCGACGGTAAGCGGTCCCATTCAACAAAGTGGGACAAACCCCCACCGCATCTTGCGGACGGGAACTTCCATTTGCAGGAGACGTGCAACGGAGTTCAAGACAAAGACAATCATCACGAATGGAAGTTCGATCTTGTAGTCGACCAGTCAGCGGTGTCATCCAAGACCACACAAATCGAGATTCTGTTTGGACAAGCTAATGTGACAACACCGGACTATGATCTCGACCTCGATGAGTATCCAGAAGATCTCGAGACTACTGGGCTGTCCGACACGGTTGCTGTCAACCCTAGCGTGAGGCGTGCGCAGAATCTCGGCAGTGGCATGAATCGGGTTGGCAAGCTGGACGATGACCCGTTCTTCAGATTCAAGTGTTGTGAGAGAGGCAATTTGGAGGCACTTGGAATTGTCAGCGAACTTGAGACGAAGGAGTAGGTCGCTGCGCGCGCAAGTGAAGGACAGGTTGTGAAGATCGTAAGAAACAAATGATTGAGCTCACTCGGCTATCCCCGTCTTCTCGTCGATGGCGAGTTCTTCGCTTTCTCACTTCCTGTGACCTTGCTCGTACCAGTAGCTTGCGAGATGGCTCGCTTGCCCTTCGGCTCGAGCTTCGTCTGCTTGGTGTCCTTGCTACTTGGGCTGTTCCAGTAGTAGACCATTTGTGCCGCCAAGACCAAGTTGAGCGTGAAGCCAGCCAAGAAGCCGTACAGAATGAGCTTGTCGTCCACCTCCTGTAAAGTCGTGAACACTCGCGCGAGAGAACCAGCGAGGTAGTTGAAGACCTGTCACACAGTCAGCATCGTCGCGTCACAACCATCCCTTTGTCTGAACATACCGCGAAAGCACTCAACTGCCCAGTCCCACCTTGTCTCGCGATTGCGACGATCTGCGGTAACTTGCTAGCCACACCGAGCAGACCCGCTCCAGCCTGACAGTACTGCAGCATGTCCATGCTCACGATGCTATCGTTGTACAATGCATATCCCGCCGCGGCCAATCCCGCGACGAAAGCCACTGCCGCAGCTGCCTTCCCGCTGTACTGCAGAACCAACACGCTGATCGCGACGTTCTGCACGGCGATCAAGGCCACCTCCCCATACGTGCTGAATGGAAACTGATTGCGCACGTTGTACACCAGAGTCACCAAATAGCTCGCTGTTTCAAGCAAGTAGCTCAGGAAACTGATCCCCTCTGCCGACTGCGAGTTCAGCATCTTCAGCAGTTGTGGCAGCTTCACGATCGAGGACATTCCGATGATTGCGACGCCCAGCGCCTTCGAAATGGCGAGCTTGAGGCATACTGTGTCGGTGATGGTGATGTTGTGGACGAGGGATCGATAGCAGGAGTCGCCGAGGAGGTTCGTCGCGGCGTCGGAGATGGGTTTCGGGAGGTTGCGCGTGATGGGCGGGAGGACGGAGCGGAGGGTCTGTTCGAGGGATTCCATGGCTGTTAATGGGTATGTACCGGGCACGATGGGCGTCGTATAGGAAGTGTCAGTTGGGGTTAGACTACGTGGCCGTGAGATTCGTTTTGAACAGCTGGAATTGTTGAGGCTCCGAACGCGAAAGTAACGCGTACGCGGTACGAGAGAGACTGTCGCGCTCGTATTTATTCGTAGACTATTGCCTTACTATTACTCCTTATACTTAGGACAGTAGGCTAGTAGAAATATAAGACTAATAGTTATATTATTATCTAACTAAATTTAGAGTCTAATACTTTAACTTTAAGAATAGGTTTATAGATTCTTCTCTAGTATAAATATTAACTACTAGTTACTACCTTTCTAGTAGAAAGTCTAGTAATCTCTATAGAGATAGTAACATATTACGTTAGAAGTATAGGAAGTTATTATACGGGCTTATATAGGGTGTTTTAAAAGCAGGTTATGTATTATATATATCTATCTAGAATAGACAAGTGTTGCTCTTGAAGAGGCTATAGGTGACTAATCAGTTACCTAATTCTTAGCGTACGTAGCCTTAGGTTTTAATAATAGGATATTACCTATATATACGCTCGGATCGCGACACACCCCCTTAGCTCGTACGCTAGAGTAAATAAGCTGATTCCTATATAATCGCGTACACCCTATTATAGCTACCCCCCTACCTATAGTAGTGACGTTAGGCCCTAGTATTACTACTACTATAGTAAGGGTAAGTTAGCTATTTTAAGTAAAGTAAGCTAAGGTAAGTAAGGTAAGCTTTATACCCCTTCCCTTATTCCTCACTTTCACTACTACTATTGTTACCTATATAATAAAGTATAGAATATATAACTATTACCGGTAAGATAGCTTAGGTAATAGTCCCGTTATACGGACTTTTACTTAAGTATATAATTATCTTACCTACCGGTAAACATTAGAGGTCCTAAGTTTAATCTAGGGGTAGCCTTAGTCCTATCGTATACTTAAACATATATTGTCGTCCGCTCAACTTATTAAATTGTCTAATAATTACTCTATACTAAGTTATTTCGCTCCGGCGAATAGTAAGAGAGCTCGCTCTACCCCTAGGGAGTATAAGATACTAGTTAGTAGCGTAATATACTAGGCTGTCTACGACAGAGCTTGTACTATATAAGGTATAATAGGGCTCTAATAGGTAATATAAGAGTAACGGTATCGGAAAGTTAAAAAGGTACCTTTAGGGGGCCTTACTTTCTATACTTTTAAAGGTCGTTACCTTAGGGTAGTGACGCCTTTTTGTTTTAGGCAAGTGTATACTATATATAAGGTACGAAAGTAGCGGATAATATAGTAATAAGGTAGTAGTATTGTTACTAGTAGTAAGTTAGAGGCGTTTCTCGCGTTCTAATTAGACGCGCTACTTTTGTCGCGCGCGCGTACGCTACTACTAGTAATAGGGGTGTTTCTCGCCTTCACGCTATTAGCTAATAGGAGTCCGAGAAACACCTATTAATAATAGTACTAGGGCCGTACCGGTAAATAGTAGATACTTTACCCTAGCTTCGTTATCGTCTATAGTATTAGTAGCTACTAGTAGCCGTGTTTTGCGCCTACTAGCGCTTCTAGAGAGGTGTCCGTAAAGATAAAGCCGTTCGGTATTCGTTTCGAGATAAGGTAAGGCCGCTACTACGGGCTTCTTAGGCGTCTATTAGCCCGTTACCTCCTAATATAGCTATAGAGGGCACTAAGGTACGTAGGTCTACGCCTTCCTTAGCTATATTAAGTAGCTTAACGAAGTGCTTATACTTCTATAGTAGAAGTAGCTTAGTTAGCCCGTCTATAGGTATATTGTTAGTACTAAGATACTTAATCTTAATGTCTCCGCGCTAGTCTCGCTATCGGAGCTAGTAGTAGTAGACATTAACGTAGCGTAGCTTTGTATTAAGCTTTTGCCCTTATTAGTTAATAAGGCGGATAGTCTACGTATTATCGTAGTATAAGTAGGTACGCTAATTAAACTGAAGGTGTATCTTAGTAAAGACTCGTTCCTACTATATAAGCTCTAAGGCGGCTTACGAAAGCCCGAGTAGCGTAGCCTCTATTAAGGACTTAGTAATAGTGATTTGTTTAGATGCCTTATAATCTACTAGTCTACCAAACAGTATAAAGACCTAGCTATTTAAGCTAGTCCTATTATTATTTATGCCGTAGGACGCGTCCGATACTATAAAGAACTCGTAGTTACTACCGAGGTGCTCTAGTTAGCTATAAAGGCTAGTGATATATTTACTAGCGCTATATATAAGGCAGAGGTTCTTAGTCTCTAGGAGATAGCATAAGTACTAATCTATAAGCTTAAGATGTGTCTTAGTTAGCTTAGTTAGATACTACGATAGTATAGATAAGGAAAAGGCGATGTTAGGCCGCGTATATATAGCGGCGAAGTTAAGGGATCCTATACGTTATTAGTACGTAAGGATAGCAATAGAGGTGGGTTAATAACCCTCTAGAACGGTCTAATTAAGGTGTTAATCTACTAGTACTATCGTTTTATATACATTTGTAGATATACTAAATTTAGCGGCTAGCTTCTTAATATAGTCTTCTTAAGAGAGCTATAGTAAGCGCTTGTTTCTATCGCGCGTAACCTTGATTCCTAGGAACTAGGAGAGATTACTAAGCTCGTATTTCTCGTACTTAGTAAGCAGCCGCTACTTAATATTAGTAGTATAGGCCTTATACTTACGGTAGTAGAGCATAACTAGGTCGTTAACGTAAAAGAAGAACATAACCTTATTGTTATAGTAGATGTATTCGGAGTCCGATAGGGGTACTAGTCTAAGGGAGGCTAGCGTCTCGGTTAGGGAGTTATATATAATAAAGGGGACTCCTTTAGACCGTAGAGGGCCTTAACTAGCTTAAGGGCGTGTCTATAGGATGGCCTATCGATTCTAGGAGGTGGTTATAGATATATAGTATATAGTAGGTCCGAGTTTAGGAAGGTATTAATAATATCGAATTGTTCGGCTTCTAGGTCGAAGCTCGCGGCTATAGTATAGTAGAGGCGGAACATACTTACTAGTAGTATAGCGGCGTATATATCTAAGTATGTTCCTTATAAATTGCCTCTTACGTATAGCCTAGCCTTAAAGCTCTCTAGTATACCGTACTCGTCTAGTTTATATTTATATACCTACTTTAGCGGTAGTAGTAGCTAAAGTCCCTCCTCTTACTAAGCATCCTAATCCTTCTCTTCCTTTATTACCTATCTAAATATGCCTATTACTAGGGCTTTAGTAAACCCCTTAGCTATAGCTTCGATCTACTATTAGGAGAAGCGGTGTTTTATAGCGGCTCGGTAGTTAGAAGGTTCGGGCGGAAGGTTATTACGGTATATAGAGGTAGTAGTATTAACACGCCTTAGAGGGCTATTGCCTCTTCGTGTAGGGCTTCGATCGCTCTTATTACGATAGGCGCGTATTCTAGGTCGTATACCGGACATCTAGCTAATAATTATATTAGCGACTATAATCTAGTATAGTATATAGTAGAAGTAGGCCGTTCGTAGGCGCTTTCTATTCTCTATAACTATATAGTTAGACTCCTCTAGTATATAGAGCTCTGGCTCTAGGGGGAAGAGTAGTATATTAGACGCGTTATATATTAACGCGTCTTCTAGTAGTATAAATATAAATAGATATAGCTCGCGATTAGGGTCCGTATTACCTATAGTCTCCTTACGGTCTTCTACGGTAAGGGCATCTATTATCTACTACTATAGGGTGTCGTAGTATAGTCGTATTATATACTAACTACTATATATTGTCTTAAGTCACGTGATCTATTACGTGCTCGATTTGCCGGTCTTTTTAGTTATATATTACTAACTCGTAGTGTTACGGCTAGTATAGTTCTTACCTAAGGAGCTTTTAGTAGGCGTCTCGAGGTTATTAGGTATACGGCTACTAAGCCTATCCTTCTACCCCCTCGGCCTATGCTATATCTTACTCGGAATAAGCGATATATAGGTCGTAGTATTATTTAGGCTCTTTAGCCGGTTCTGTTAAGATGTAGCATCTCAAAGGGAGTCAACAATCAGGAAGTGATCTGGCAGCCTGAGGCATCCACAATGACTCAGCTTGTAGGGAGATACCTTCTCTCCCCTTTAGCTTAGATAGACATCCAACACAATCAACATATTGGTTCCTGATATATTGCTGCATGCTCGTGCTATTAGTCAGTTGAAGATTGATCTCTTACTCCACTCCGCTGCCATCCACCCGTACCTGTTCAACAGGTTATGAGCCCGGGTTTGTGCAGGAATAAGAGCAACCTATATCAGTACAGGTTACTTGTATCCCTTGCTATCGTAGCAGAAAACATCTGGGAATCAGAAGTCTACCCCGTCTATCCTATCAAGGAGCTTAGTTCGATACTAAGTGATAGGTAACCCAGACAAGGACTCTGTGCGGCTTACTCAAAGCCAATACCTTGAAGATACTCTGTAGGCAGAACTGCATCGAGATACTATCAAGAAGGACTTCAAGTAAGTCATTTGAAGCTCTGCTAGGAGAGACAGACCTGTGTCCTAGCCCCGAGACCTCACACCGCTCCTTCTTTACTTTACCAAGCAGGCCTTGGTATCCACACCTACGAACTTTCCCATTCTACACCAGAAGCCTCAGCAGGATCTGAGCCACCACCTTGGAACATACACACCTTGTTTCATTACATCCAATTTATTATGGATTCATACCAAGAGAAGACAGAGGAGAAGGGAGGCAAAATCCCAATTCTTGGGAGGGACAATTGGAAGAGATGGTTCAACCTTCAGAGATACAAGATGGAGAGCCAATCAGCATTCTTTGCAATTGATGACCTAATGGAAGTGTCTTTTGACAACATCAAGGGCAAGACTCTGAAACTCCAAGAAGAGGCTACAACCAAAGAGATCCTCAATACGCCAACATGGACAAGACACAATGCAGTATGCAACTTCAGTATCCTTAGTAGGATCACAGAAGAAGATGAATTTGAGCTTGAGGGCTCATGTGAATCTGGAAGAGCTGCTGAGAAGTGGGTGTATCTCTGGAACAAGTATAGCCAGGTGCTACCAACCCATGCACATGAGCTCACAAAGCAATTTGTGACCTTTGAGATGAGTGAAGAGTTCACCATCAGATCTGCATGGACACACCTGGTTTCTCTTGGAAAAAGGATTGCTGATGTTGACCCAGAGGGTCAGCATTACAGGAAAGCTGATGTGAGGATGACCCAGCTCTTAAGCTCACTGCCACCTGACTACCATGTAGCCAGGGATACTATCATGGCTCAGCCAAAGATGGATCATGAAAGGACCTTAAAGATCCTTGAAGCTCAAGAAGCCAGGTTGGATCCCTCTAAGGCTGAGTATGGCATGGCAGCCACCTGGGTCAAGCCCTCAGGTCTAGCAAGACCACTCTCCTGCCTTCTCTGTGAGAAGGATCATCTGATCAAGGACTGCCCTAGTTTGCCTGAGGCAAGAAAGGTCCTTAGATCTCATTCCCAACCACCATCTTCCCAGAATACAACACATGTCAAGAAGAAGAGAACTCCACCACCCACTTCAAGGAGGACACCAAGAGAGAAGTCCTCTATGGAAGAACTTAAGAAAATGGTGAAGAAACTCAGCTCTGACATGCTGTCACTCCAGAAGAACCAGGCCCAGTCTTATACCTCTAAAGCAAAGAAGACTGGAAAAGGTTTCTCCGCCCAAGAGTCACCATGCAGCTCATCCCCAGAGACAATGTCTGATGATGATGAGTATGATGAAGTGGCTCACTCAACTGCAGAAGTCCAAGGCAAGTTCCCCTCGTCAGAGTGGTTACTTGACTCCTGTGCTTCATCCCATATGACTGACCAAAGCTGCCTCTTTAGATCTATGACTCCCTTGACAAGGAAGAAATGGATCAAAGTGGGAGGTGGGTTTTTATTGGCCACTCATATTGGGAATGCAGAGATGAGTGGGAGAGCTGGCAGAAAAGTTGTTTTGGAAGATGTCCTGCTTGTACCCAAGCTAGGAGTGAACCTGGTTTCATGGAACCAGTTTAGCAAGCAGTTTGGTGTGCAACCTCCATCATTTTCTCTTGTTTCCCCCTCTGGTGAGACTGTTGTCCAGACAAAGCTCCTTGGGGGGGTTCCATTCATTGATGAGATTTCTCCTCTCCTACAAGAACGGGCACATTACTCATCATGTGCACCACCAATGGAGAATGCCTTTGTGACTGCTCAATCAGAGACCGACCTGAAGCAGTGGGAGCTTTGGCATAGAAGATTTGCACACTTTGGGAAGAATTTGCTCCAGAATCTTCACAAGGTAACAGACTTGAAAGAACCCATTCCTATCCCTAAGGATGGCTTTCACCAGTGCAGAGTATGCTCAATAGCAAAGATGAAGAAGTACAAAGGCAAAGTTACAGAGAGAAGACCTGAAAGACTTGCCCTTGTATCTATTGACATATGTGGCCCACTACCAATCTCAAGACTAGGATTCAAATACTGGCTTGAGATTGTTGACAACTTCTCTAGGAAGAAGTGGACCTTTCCTCTTAGGAAAAGAGAAGATGCTCCAGTTGCTCTCCAGAACTGGAAGATCAAAGCAGAGAGGAAATCATCAGCGCAGCTGAAAGCAGTAAGACTTGACAATGCAAAAGAACTTATTGCATTAGTGAAGCAGTGGGAGAAGGATTTGGGGATTGGGCTCGAGCCGACTGAGGCATACAACTCTCTACAGAATGGACCAGTTGAGAGGTCAATACAAACCTCAGAGGACTCTATAAGGGCAATGCTTGAAGAGGCTAAAATGCCGGTTGAATTTTGGCCTGAAGCACTAGAGGCCCAAACTTATATGAGGAACAAACTGCCAAATGGCCCAGATTACGATGGGTTCAAGGTTTCACCAGATGAGGCTTTTGATGGTATCAAACCGACCATCAACCATTTGAAAGTTTGGGGATGCAAAGCTGTTGTCTATATGGACACAAGATCCCAACCTCAATGGGCAAGAAGTGACAAGCTAATGAATAGGGGTAAAGAAGCAGTGTTTATTGGGTATGTTGAAAACACAGCTAAAGCCTGGCTCTTTTGGGAACCAGACATGAGAGCTGTTAAACAACACACACATGCAGACTTCTTTGAGGACCAGCCTGGAGGTGATATGGGTCTCAATGTTCCAACATTGAATCTACCAAGCAGTGCACCAGCTAGGAAGCCCTTAGGAAGGCCGAGGAAGAACGTATCCTTAGGACAATCTACCCACCATTCAGGCGTCCATCAGAGCCCCCCCGAAATAGATCAGCCAATTGAGAGCCCTAAAGTCGCTCAGCCGAGAAAGCTGTTTGTGCAACTTCCCCAGCCTCCGGAGAACGTAGGGGAATTTCAGAAAATCGATCAGCCAATTGAGAGAAGCTCCCTAGATCCCCAGGAAATAGACGTTACTAGGTCACAAGTGACGGTCCCTAAATCATCCCTTGGAAAGAGAAAGGCTGACTATGATGTTGAGGGCTATGACATGAAACAGAAAGCCCCAAGATCCATGGTCCCTAAGCCCGAACTAACCACTGAAGTGGGAGAAGCAATGGACCTCTCAGAGAACCTTGCTGCTTTTCACCAAGCTTTCTTTGCAGCCATGCAATCAGTGGACAGTTCAATACCATGGGATAGCGAATTCCTGGAAGAAGTTGAGGAAATGGCCTTTGTAGCAACTGTAGAAGCCATTGCATACAAGCAAGAGGTCCCAATTCCAAAATCCTACAAGGATGCTGTGAATGACAAGAAATGGGGACATCTTTGGAAGGAAGCAATCCAAAAGGAACTAGATGCTCTACAGAGTAACAACACCTGGGAAAATTCTGTTCCACCAAAAGGAGCAAATCTGGTTACATCAAGATGGGTCTTTGATATTAAGAGAAGCATTAGTGGAGCTATTGAAAAGTTCAAGGCTAGACTAGTTGCAAGGGGCTTCTCACAGAAGTTTGGTGTTGACTTTATGGAGACATTTGCACCTACAGTAAGACAGGACACCCTTAGGGTGTTTATGGCTATTGTGTGTAAGAAGGATCTTCATCTTCACCAAGTGGATGTGAACAATGCATTCACAGAAAGCACCCTCCATGAAGACATCTTCATGTTACCACCACCAGGAGTTGAGCTTCCACCAAACATGGTGTTCAAAATCCTCAAAAGCTTGTATGGACTTAAGCAAGCAGCTAGAGATTGGAATCAACTCTGTGTGTCAAAGCTCAGAGAGATTGGATTCACACAGTCAGAAGTGGATCCATGCCTACTTATCCATAAGAAGAGGGAGATCATAATCCTTATACATGTGGATGACATTCCAATTGCTGCACCAAAGTTGACAGATGTTCTCTGGTTCAAAAGAGAACTTGGCAAGATCTTCAAGATCAAAGATCTAGGTGAACCTGAAAAGATCCTTGGCATGAGAGTCACAAGGGACAGGAAGAGAGGAATCCTGAAACTTGACCAAGGACACTTTGTTAGGGACAGCCTAGCCAAGATGGGAATGAACCATGAGAAGGCAGCACCTACACACTCACCCATGGACAGCTATGAGGCCCTCAAACCTTCAAGCCACATGGATGAGAGGTGTGACAAGGCAGAGTACCAGAGTATTAATGGTACTTGGATGTGGCCAGCAACAATCACAAGGCCAGACATTGCTTTTGCCCTAGGAAGGATGAGCTCATTTGTGAGTGACCCATCCACCTACCACATGAAGGCTTTGAAGAAGATCACTAGGTACCTAAGATCATACCCTGATCTAGGACTTCAGTTCTCAAAGTCTGGAAAAGGACACCTTATTGGATACTGTGATTCTGATTATGCAATGGACAAAGCAGACAGAGTCTCAATCCTTGGGTATGTCTTCTTCCTCTGTGGGGCACCAGTTTCTTGGATGAGCAAGAAGCAAAAGTCTGTAGCAACATCCACAATGGAGGCTGAATACATGGCTATGAATGCATGTGCGAAGCAGTCCCAATTCCTAGCTTCACTGCTGAGGGAAATGGATTGTCCAGAGTTAGTGGGAGACTGTTCCCATCAACCAAGAATCACTGGAAACCAGGAGACTGTATCAAATTTGAGACCAGTCCAATTAAGAGGTGACAATCAAGCTGCCCTCACCCTAGTGAAAGATGCACATGTTCATGACAAGTCGAAGCACATTGACATTGCCTATAACGCTGTTAGGAAACTTTGGTGGAGGAGGCTTATTGCTGTTGAGTACACCCCAACCTCTGAGATGGTTGCAGACGGGTTTACAGAACCAAAGACTGGTCCACACTTCCAGAGGTTTGTAAGCCAGCTGAACCTGTCATAAAAAGGTCCAAGTACTATTGACAGGAAGTGAGCAGACTGTAACCTCCCATACGAGATGAGTGGGAGTGTTAAGATGTAGCATCTCAAAGGGAGTCAACAATCAGGAAGTGATCTGGCAGCCTGAGGCATCCACAATGACTCAGCTTGTAGGGAGATACCTTCTCTCCCCTTTAGCTTAGATAGACATCCAACACAATCAACATATTGGTTCCTGATATATTGCTGCATGCTCGTGCTATTAGTCAGTTGAAGATTGATCTCTTACTCCACTCCGCTGCCATCCACCCGTACCTGTTCAACAGGTTCCGCTATTACGATGTTCTCGATAGGGGTCGTATACCCTACTATTAGGCGTAATAGGTTATAGAACGTAGTCTTATCGAAGAGGACGTCCTTAACTCGTATAGCCCTATCTTTTAATAGGTCCTATACGCGGTAGATGTTAGTAGAGTCGTATCCTATAAGGTAGCCTATAAGCGCTCTCTCTTAGAGTTTCTCGCTCTTACTAGGCTAATCTAGTCTATAGATAAACACGTATATAAGGGAGCTATATACTACTATATAACCTACGTTCGGAATTCGTCCTATTACTAATTCGAATAGGATCTTCTAGCCCTTTAACTAGATAGGGGATTGCTAGAGGATATATACCGCTACTATAGTATATTCTAGCTAAAGCTTTTCCGGTAATCGTACGTAGATACGAATAGTTCTACTTATAGTAATGATCAGAGCTCTAGCTCTTTCTACTAGGTCCTACGTAGGCGCGTATTCCGCGATTACATACTATTTAATCTTATTGTTATTGATGACTAAGCGAAATACCTTCCTAATAGCGAGCTCGTTATTGCTATAGAAGTATACGAACCTACGACTAATAAAGTTAATAAAGCTTAGTAGGCTATTAAAGTAAGCTAATACCGATTGCTAATCCCTATTCTTAATAGTAAACTAGAAGTGTCTATAGGTATCTAGATCGTAGAAGTAGATAAGGTACCTATTACCGTTATAGGCGATAGTAAATTCTACTAAGTCTATAGCTCTATAGCCGTATAGGGTTATTACCCTAATAGGCTAAGACCGATTATATATCTTATAAGCTTTACTAAGCCTATATACTCTATAGTATGTAGTAAGGGGTACGCTTAGACTATCGTAAATAATCACCCCCTTAACTCTAAGCGGTAACTACTTAATACGTTTAGCGCTAATATAACTAAAGATTTAATGCTATTGAGAACATATAGGCCGTAGGACAAGCATATAGGTATAGGTGTGTCATGTGATTAGATTACGTGACTAGGGTTTACTAGCCTATAGGCTAGTAAATATCCGGACACCTAGCATCTACCTATACTAATACCGGCGATACTATATATAGATACACGCTATCCTATTAGGTCCTTCTTCGTCTTTTGTATAATCCGCCGTCTTCTACTACTACGCAACTCGTACCTGTTTAATAGGTTATAAGCCCGGGTTAGTAACTCGGTATTTCACCCTCGACAAAGTCGTATTAGAGTTATTCCTCTTTAGAACAAAAGGAAGGCAGACTAGAGGCCGTACCCGTATTGTATAGGAAGCTATAGCCGCGCTATAGGTGTATATAAGACGTAAAAGAGCCTAGTAAGGCACTATTAGACTCCGAGTTAGGGAGCCTATACTAATACCTTAGACAAGTAGGCGAGCTTACTAAGAGGAGTCGCTCTCCGGACATCGCGTTCGTATCGACTAACTGTTTATTCTAAGAGAGCCGCAGTGTCTTAGAAACCCCCTCTACTAAGAGAGTTACGCTATAGTGTCTTAGTACTAACACGATCCTTACCGACCGACTTTCCTCCTCTTCCCGGCGGATAGCCATCCTCTCCGCTATTAACCTCGCGTTCGGTTTATCCCATTTCGATCCGATCGCGTACGACCGAATACATCCTTTTACCTAAGGGCAGCTAACCTATCCCTTAACTTACAAAAAATGGAGAACGAGACTAGGTTTATAAGAAAGAGAGCAGCACCTCTTCTAATAAGAGAGAACCACGAAACATAGTTCAAGCTGATAAGAATACACCTAGTATCAAAGCAGGTTGACTAGGTCCTCGAAGACATTATCACGGACATTCCCGCTACAACCCTATCTATAGCGACACCCTCTATATTATCGGAGTCATCCCTTCCTTTAGATTAAGCGATAAGGAAGGCATCGTACAGACGGCACAATACAACGGCCCTATATAAGATGTACATCTGTCTGTCGATAGATAACTAAGAGATGATATACGAGATCCGGTATACGAAGGAGTTATAGGAATAGGCTAAAGCTAAATATAAGAGAAGACTTCTCGCTACTAGAAGAAGTTTGCTTCAGTAATATACCAATTTCGTGATAACAGAAGACTAGTCTATAGATGACGCCTAGTAGGAGCTTAGCTCAATTATAAGGAGGGCTGTTTTAATCTCGCCTTAGTTCTAAGACATCAAGACTAAGGACAGAAAGATCTAGCAACTCTTAGTAGCTCTACTAGACTCATTTGGCTCAATTCGCGATACAATTGATGCCTAGGTGAATCTCTTACTATAAGACATTCTTGCAATTCTTAGGGAGAAGCAAGAATCAATGATTTATTAAGGGACAGCTATGTTCGCTAAGAAGGGTTTCTAGGGCAAGCTTACGTGCTATCTCTACGGTAGTGACCATTTTATAAGCAAGTGCCTATACCTTTCTATAGCTTAGTAGGCTGTTAGGAACAAGGACAAACTAGCTAGGGTTACCTACCCTACTAAGAGACAACCGTCACCACCTCGTAGGAGGTCATTATTACTAAACCTTCGTGATGTCCTTAAGGTAATAACGGACCTTACAAAGTAGATAAAGGAGAGCCGCAAGCCAAAGGCCTCCTCTAGTAAGCCTACAAGGGCCTATACGACCTAGGAAGACGTATCAGACCCTAAGATACTATTAGAAGATAATGATGTTAATAAGGTTGCCTATTCTACTGTAGAAGCTAAAGGTAAGTACCCCTCGTCCGAGTGGTTGCTTAACTCTTGTACATCATTATATATAACTGACCAAGATTCACTATTTAGGACACTAAAGCCTCTTTAAAAGAGGAAGTGGATCAAGGTTAGGGGTGGCTATCTACAAGCTATATATATAGGAAGTGTAGTAATAGGTAGTCCTTCTAGAAAGCAAATTGTCTTAGAAAATGTCCTGTTTGTTCCTAGCCTTAGAGTTAGTCTTGTTTTGTAGAATCAGTTTAGCTAACAGTTTGCTATCTAACTACCTAGTTTCACCCTAAAATCCTTGTCTAGTAAACCCGTTATCTAGACCAAACTTCGAGGAGGAGTACCGTTTATCCACTCGATCTCGGAAATTCTTGAGCTATAGTATACTAGTATACTCTCTTAAGAACGTGACGGTACCGCTATAGCTAATACTAAGTCCAAAGATCAGTAGGAGCTATAGTATAGAAGATGTGTACACCTTAGTAAGGGACTACTAAGAAACCTATATAGAGTCACTAATAAGAAAGATCCCATCCCTATTCCTTCTAAACACCAGAATTACAAGGTCTGCTCCCTTGTAAACATAAGGAAGTTCAAAGGACCTGCTATAGAGAGGAAAGGGGAGAGGCTAGCCCTCATCTCCATTGACATCTATAGGCCTTTTCAGGGCGTAGTCTCTAGGCTAGGATACAAATATTGGCTTAAGATTGTAGACAACTTCTCTAGGAAGAAGTAGGTAATCCCTTTGAAGGCTAGGAGCGACGCTCCTATAGCCCTACGGGATTAGAAGGTCTAGGCAGAACGGTAGTCAAGGTGCTTTCTGTCTACGATCCGTAGTAATAGTATAAAGGAAATTCTCGCCTTACTAAAAGAGTAGGAAAAGGAGTTTAGCACTTAGATGGACACAACTGATGCCTATAACTCTCTTCAAAATGGACCTATAGAAAGGTTAATTCAAGCCTCTAAGAACACAGTCCGGGCTATACTTAAAGACTCTAGTATACTAGTTAAGTTCTAGCTAGAAGCTTTGTAAGCACAGACTATAATCAGAAACAGACTGCCTAATAGTCCGATCATTAATAGTATTGCTCTTTCACTAGAAGAAGCCTTTACTGGCTAAGTACCGTTAGTCGACCATTTCCGCGTCTAGGGATACAAAGCTATAGTCTATATAGACCTAAGAGCCCAACCTCAAGGCTTAAGGAGAGACAAGTTAATAAACCGAGGAAAAGAAGCCGTGTTTATAGGCTACTTAGAAAACACTACAAAACAATAGCTGTTCTAGGATCCCGACATAAAAGCAATAAAAGCGTATAGTCACGTCGACTAGTTTAAGAATAAGAAGGGGGGAGATATAGATCTTAGTATCACCTTTACTAACTAGCCGAGTCGAGCGCTATAGCGCAATCCTGTTAGGAGGAAGCCCTTTAGGGCGAAATTTTCCGATAGGGGATTATTAGAGACACCGTTACGAAGGCTAGGAGAAAATATTAAGGCGGTTTTAACACTGTCGAAGGCCGATAACGGTGGATCTATACAGAACCTACCTAAGTCATTGACACTATAGCAACCGCTGTTTGTACAACTTCCCCCTCCCCTAAAGGACATTAGGGAATACTAGAAGTTTGGAGATTAGGGTACTCTAATAAAAGAAAAAGAAGATGTCGTTCAGTTCGACCTATCCGAACACCTAGCGCCACCTTAGGTTATAGGCAATAAGAGGTTAAGGGGGGACGGAGATAATAACTCTAAAGAGTATAAGGCTAAACACTATAAGGCTCTTATTGCCTAGATGTTCCATCTAGACCCTACAATAAGCTAGGTAGAGGAGATTCTAAACGACGTAGAAGAACATACATTTGCTACTATTAGGCAGGCCATAGCCTATTAGTAGGAAGTGCTAATCCTAAAGTCCTATAAGGTAGTCGTAGGAGACCCCGAATAGGGACATATATAGAGAGAGGCAATCGAGAACGAACTTATTGCCTTAGTAAGCAATAATACCTAGGAAGCAGTTGTACCGCTAAAGGGTGCGAATCTAATTACTTCTAGGTAGGTCTTTGATGTGAAAAGAATGATTAGTAGAGCTATTAAGAAGTTCAAGGCAAGACTAGTTATAAGAGGGTTTTTATAGAAATATAGGGTTGACTTCGAAGAGACCTTTGCACCTACTATTAGACATAATACTCTCCGAGTACTCATGGCAGTAGTATGTAAGAGAGATCTCGAGATGCACCTAGTAGATGTGAATAATGCTTTTACCTAAAGTAGCCTTCTTGAAGACATCTATATAATCCCACCCCTAGGAGTTAAAGCACCTCTAAACATAGTGTTTAAGGTCCTACGAAGCCTTTATAGGCTTAAGCAAGCAGCTAGAGACTAGAACAAGCTCTGTGTTACAAAGCTAGAGAAGATTAGATTTACCTAGTCCTAGATAGATCTATACCTACTTATCTATACGGATAGAGACCTTATAGTCCTTACCTATATAGATGACATACCTATTGTAGCTCCGAAGCTATCAGATGTTTAGTGGTTTAAGGCTAAGCTTAGAAAAGTGTTTAAGATTAAAGATCTTAGTGAACCTACGAAGATCCTTAGAATAAGGATTACAAGAGACAGGTCCTAAGGCACTTTAAAGCTTAATCAAGGACACTATGTCTACGCTAACTTAGCTAAGATGAACATAGCTAGAGAGAAGGCTACGCTAACCTACTTACCTATAGAGAGCTACGAGCATTTAGTGCCTACGGTACCTATAGATAAGAGGTGTAACAAACAGGATTACTAGAGCTATAATAGTACCTAGATATAGCTAATGACAATGACAAGGCCAGACTTAGCATTCCCCCTTAGAAGAATTAGCTCATTTGTTACTAATCCCTCGTAGTAGTATATAAAGGCTTTAAAGAAGCTCTCCCGATACCTACGGTCGTACCTAGACCTAGGTCTTATATATAGAAAGGGAGGGGGCAATCTCTAGGGATACTCGGACTCTAACTACGCTATAGACAAAGTGGATAGAGTCTCAATTCTAGGATACGTATAGTTCCTTTATAGATTACCTATGTCCTAGATAAGTAGGAAGTAGAAGTCTATTACAACATTAATAATAGAAGCTGAGTTTATAGCTATAAACGTAGCCGTAAAGTAGTCACAATTTCTTGCTACTGTCCTTAGGGAAATGGGGTGCCCTGAACTAGTGGGAAAGAGCTCTTTCTAGCGCCGAGTATAAGGGCAAGTAAGGGCACTATTAACGAGCTAAGGCTAGTCAAGCTTATAGGTAACAACTAAGCCGCTTTGATACTTATTAAAGATGCCTATATACATAAAAGGTCAAAGCATATTGATGTTATATATAACTATATTAGACATCTCTAGTAGTAGAAGAAGATTGTAGTAGACTACTGCTATATAAAGGACTTAGCTACTAATAGGTTAATAAAGCCCCTTAATAGCTAGCAGTTCTAAAACTTTATAAGGTAGCTCTAGCTTACGTAAAGGGATTATAGGAGACTATGTAGCCTGAGTAGGAGTGTTGAGAACATATAGGCCGTAGGACAAGCATATAGGTGTAGGTGTGTTATATAATTAGATCACGTGACTAGGGTTTGCTAGCCTATAGGCTAGTAAACATCCGGACACCTAGTATCTACCTACACTAATACCGGCGATACTGTATATAGATATACGCTATCCTATTAGGTCCTTCTTTGTCTTTTATGTAATCCGCCGTCTTCTACTACTACGTAACTCGTACCTATTTAACAAATACTACTAGCGGCTAGAGAGCTTTCGGTATTTAATAGGGGTCCTACTAGACGTAGCTACACCTTTAGTACCCCTAGTACTATTTATAACTACGAGAACGGTACGGTCACTACCCTCTTAAGTAGTTAGAGATGCTACGCTATTAGTAGGTTTATCGCCGATGTTTGTATCCCTACTAATAGTACTAATAAAGTACGCGTTACGTATCTTTTTAGTAACCTTTAGTAGTACTAGGCCCTCTTTTATAGGCTATTAGTAAATAATAGGTGACTTAGGTAGTATAACTACCTTAAAGAAAGGGATTGTACGAGTAGGGCGGTATAGGTCTATCAATTTAGTGTCGTTATACTACATTGAATTACTACGTCCGAACTACTAGAGCCCGGCTCTTTCTATACGTATATAAGAGATGACGTTTATATAAAAGCCTAGGTAGTAAGCCACATCTAGCAAGGTGAATAAATAGCCCCTAATTAATATATACATACGCCCTAATACTATAATTAGAAAGGTAGTTGCTCTAGCCTACTTCTCTAAGATAGTAAGGCGCTCTATAATAAACTCTATACCCTCCTAGTCATAATAATTGATTATATAAGTGTCTAAACAGTTATTATATACCTAGTAATCCCTAAAGTTAACGCTTAACTTACCAATTAAGCTAGAAAGAACAGTAAGGCTAATAAAGCCCTTATTGCTTAGTAATGCCTTCTTCGTATTAGTAATAGCCTTGTCACGTTCCTAGTTTTTACGATTGTTACGATTTAACACGCTAAGTAGACACTCGCCGTCGTCACTTAAGTAGTAGTTAATAAAGTTTTTCTAGTACTTTTTCTACTACTCTAAGCGCTAATCCTTTACTAGGCGCTTATCGGGGTTGATTATATCGTATAAGAACAGGCCCTTATAATAGGTATCCTTAGGCTCGCCGGCAATGTTCTAGTAGCTACTTAGCCTATTATTATCCTTGTCTTTATTCTTATCGCCGCGGCTACTACTACGACCTTTATTACCGCGGCTACTACTACGACCCTTATTACCGCGGCTATTACTACGGTTATTATTACTACGGCTACTACTACGGTCACCCTCCTTTTGACTAGTACCTATAGGTACTATTTTATCCCTAAGGTTTCTCCGGAGAAGGTTACGAAGACTAATTGACCGTTAGTTATTACTAGTACGGTATTACGTATCTATTCGAGGTAACGCTTAGTAAGCTTTTATAGTAACACTTTATTACGCTTCTACTTATTATATATAGAAGTACCGTAGGCTAGAGCCTACTTCTACTAAATAGTAAGTAGGAAGTATCTACTAAGGTCGTCGTACTCGGCGTAGTTATACTTAAGTATCTTAGTCTATAAAACTAACTAGTCTAAGCACTAGTTATTGATTCTACGTACGCTAGCCTTCTAAAGCCTAGATAGCTTAAGCGTAAGCTACCGCTTACGTAGTATATTGTCTAGACTATACTAATCCTTAAGAGCCTAGTATTTCGCTCTAAGGGTATTCTAGCCGTATATTAGCTCTTAAAGAAAGGAGGAAGATACATATATACTATACCGATCGATCTCTACGCCAAAACAAGACACATTCGAAAGCTCTTATTAAGGCTATTCTAACGATATATAAAGCAGGCCACTACCCCTAGGACTGAGGGAGTTCTACCTTATTTAATCTAGACAGCTTAAAGCTCTCTTCACCCTGTTTCTTTAGCTCTAAACGCCGCGGAGGTACCTAGCTACATTAGGCAACTCCTAGGTAATAGTAGCCTAGGCTACGGCACTAACGGCGCCTACGGCCCTATAGGCAAAGCCCCCCTAAGACAACTAGTAGCAACTTATAGAGGACATAAAAAGTATAGAAACTAACGATTAGCTCCCTTACCGGTCTCTATAGGTAATAATCACTTAGCTACGTACGGCGCTTGTACTGTCGTATTACCGAGGGCAACAAGAAATAAGGACGACGTCCTAGGCGATTAGTAAGGCCACCCGGAATTAATACCCCTATAGCTAGGTATCGGTCGCGGCATCGATACTAGGCCCCCGCCTAACGTACGATATAGTTACGATCCGTATTATAGTAAAGGAAGACTAGGCCGAAGTTACGAAGCTATCGAACAAGGAGCTCGCCTAACGAATTAACTAACTAGGGGTGGTCGTAGTGAACTAATAGTCTAACGGTACTCTATAGATCTATACTAGCTCTACTACTACTAGGAGGCACCTAGAGGCACAGCTATAGTAGGCATCTAAGGTTGCGGTATTAGCGAAGGTCTTAACGAAACAATTCACGATCCTAGTCTACGACATACCTAAGGAGTTTGACCTAACTAACTAGGGTCACCTACGCGCTCTCTAAGAGGACAACCCGGTCACTCTTAACTCTCTAATCTAGAAGGCGACTTGGCTCTATAGGAAATGGCTAGAAGGTAAGAAGGCCTCGGCGCTAATAGTATAGCTATAAGACGCGAAAGCGGCGGATCTAGCGATAGAACAAGGCCTAGTCTAGTAATATAGCCTTAAGATAGTAGAAAAGCACTCCTTATCCTTTCGTGTCCTCTAATACTTCAAATGCTAATAGTATAGACACTAAACCTACACGTGTACAAACAAGTAGGCCTGCTCGAACTATATAGGAGACTATATGTCTAGGGACTATATATCGACTACGAGACGGTACGCGAACTGTCCGGGGTACCGCCTATCGTATAGTACGGAATGCCTATAGCGGAAACTAGCGAAAAACAAGGCAATCACAAACAGAACCGTCGCCCTAAGATTCTACGGCGACCGTAAGGCTAGCCTATACCGGAACTAACTAGCGGCGGTCGGGCATAAGCGCCCTAGGGCCGAGAACGATATAAAGGATGCGCAACCTAGGGCGTACGGGAGGCCACGTGCTCTACTAGCTACGGCGAGGGAATCTAACTAGGCCCGGCTCCCCTTTAGTATATAGCCGATAGGCGTAGACTAGGACGTATAGGGTAGTAGGACATAGGACGATATAGAGGAAATGATTATCGATGCCGATAACTAGCCTCGACACGCTTAGTATTATCTAGTATAACGTCAACTATAGTAAGGATATAGTCTAGAACCATTTCCTATACGAGGCGGACCCGCGCGTCTACTACGTCCTTATAATCTAGGAGCTATAGATTAACCCGCACTATAAGAGACTAACGACCTGCAAGTTACTAGGCTATACGACATACCTACGAGGCGACGGTAGACCCCGTACGTGCTTCTATATTAGCAAGGATATACTAGAATCCGACTAGGAGGTAGTATACTACGTAGACGAAGAAGGCGGGGGCAATATTACCTCCCTCTACGTAGGTAGCACCTAGATATACAACCTATATATACAACCGCTAGCCTCGAGGTCTAGCCGCGACCTAGGGGTCTATAGACACCTAGACAGTACGCTTAAGAGACAAGGGTGCCATATCGTAGTAGGAGACTTTAACATATACTACCCTTCCTAGGAAAGCCTTATATAGCCGTACCCTATAGCCGACGAAGTACTCGACTTGATAGCGAGTAACGTAATTGCCCTTAATACCCCGAAGGACCTAGGCACCTAGAAGAGAGGGGGACTCTAAGGCACGATCGACCTCTCCTAGATCTTAGATAGCTACTACTATACGGTAACCTACTATAGGATCGAACATAAACTCGAGGCGTCGTTAGACTATATGCTAGTCAGGACCTCTATTACGATATAGATATAACGTATACTAGCGGGAACCCCTAAGCTAAACTAGGGAAAGGCCTACTAGGCCAACATCTAGGCGTACCTCGATAACTCTAAGAGGCTAGTCTAGATCGCGTAGTAGTAATATAACAGTAAAGACGAGATAGACGAAGCAGTCTAGGGGTTAATAGACGAAATAAGAAAAGCGACCTTACTTCACGTTCCGCTTGCCTAACTAACGATATAGTCTAAACTATACTAGACGCCGGAGTACACTACGGTAGTAAGAGAAGTAAGGAGAGCCCGCCGGGTGTGGACGAGTAGCTATAGCGAGGAGGCCTAGAACGTATATAGGGAGGTATACTAATAGAAGAAAGCTATAATACGAAGGGAGAAAGCAGTCGGCTAGAGGGCTATAGTAGAAGAAATCGCCGGCAAGCTAGAGAGGATGTAGAAGCTAGCGAAATAGGCCCGACAGGACCCTATATAGGGCCCCTCCTTCTCTATCCTAGCGCTATAATCGCCTAGTAGCCCGGTTAGCGACCCCGAGGCCAAGGCGCGTCTACTAGCTAGTAAGTTCTTCCCGCCCCTAGTCGAGGCTAATCTAAGCGATATAAACAGCTCTACTCCCCTAGCCCCTAGCATCGCGGTCTAATAGGAGGTGTCCGAGGGAGAAGTTGCCGCTATACTAAGGAAGTTACCGGCGAAGAAAGCCCCGGGGCCGGATAGGATCCTAAACGAGCTACTAAAGAAGTGTAGAGATCAACTAGCCCTAGCAGTTGTAGCGATCTTTAACGCCTACCTATAGACCGGGTACTACCCGATAGCTTTTAAACAATCGACGATAGTAGTCCTACGTAAGCCGTAGAAGGAAGACTATACGTAGGTGAAGTCGTACCGCCTAATTACGCTCCTTAACACTCTTAGGAAGGCGCTTAAGAAGCTAGTTATAACGAGACTCTCCGAGGCGGTAGAGGAATACTCCCTACTCCCGGACACCTAGATAGGTACGCGCCTATAGCGATCGACGCTATCCGCGATAGAACTTATCACCTCTTAGGTAAAGGCTATCTAGTATAAGAATAGGGACAAGGTGGCTTCCTTACTTAGCCTAGACATATCGGGAGCCTTCGACTACGTGTTATACCCGCGGCTACTCTATATCCTAAGGTCGAAAGGACTCTCTAAGTAGTTTGTCAACTTCGTACGGTCCTACCTCCAAAACCGTAGTACGTCGATCCTAGTCGGCTAGTATAGAAGCCCATTTCAAGTAGTCTATACTAGAATCCCGTAAGGCTTAACGCTAGTACCTATTCTGTTCCTCTTCTTTATAGCGACGCTACTCCTAGCCCTAGAATCCTAGAACACCGCTACGAGCGGCTTCGTAGACGACATAAACATCCTAGCGTAGTCTTCCTCGACTAAGGAGAACTATAGGCTACTAGAAGAGAAGTATAAGATCTACGAGGACTAGGCTAGGAGGCACGGGGCTCGGTTTGCCCTAGAAAAGTACAATCTAATACACTTTACGCGCCGGCTACGGTTCTATAATATACAAGCTTCTATCTAGAGATAGGGGTATATAACTAACCCGGCAAATTAGCTTAGGATCCTCGGACTATAGGTAGACCCGGCGCTACGGTAGAGGAAGTACGTATAGGCAATATTACGGAAAGCTAAACAGAATATAGTATTATACTAGAGGCTCACTACGTCTATATAGGGGGCGGACTTCCGGTAGTCACGACTTCTATATACGGCTATTATACGGCCAGTCCTTACCTATAGTAGCCAAGTATAGTCCTTAGGCGAGAGGGCCTACCTATCGAAGGGACTTGTCGCGCCGCTAGCGAAGATCCAAAACTAATGCCTAAGAAAGGTCACCGGGGCATATAAGTCGATACTAACGAGGATACTTAAGTACGAGACCGCTATACCGCCGATCGACCTATATATCTAGGGACTACGGACCTCCTACTTAGGTAAGTCGGTATAGTACCTAGTATAGAAGGTCATCGCTAGTATAGTCGTAAGGGCCCGCGAATCAGTACTAGCGTATAGGGGCATTCGACCCGGAAACGAGCCGAACTACCGGGTAAGGGACGAATAGCTAGTAATATAATAGGAAGGTAAGAAATCGTTTATAGAGTAACTATAGAAAGAGAGGTGGAACAACTAGGTTGTAGGGCATAGTAGACGCCCTTAGCTAGCGGGATAACCTAAGGAATAGTTAGCTACAAAATCCGCGGTCAAGTACCCCCCGAAGCTTATCTACTACCGCCTTACGAGGGCATAGAGTAGTATAGCAACCTAACTACGAAGCGAACACATCGGCCTCTAGGGGTACCTATTATAGAGGAAGGTTCTAGGATACACAAATACTAGCTACCCCTACGGCTATCGCTCCTAGAACGTACGGCACGTACTCCTCGTCTATCCGAGGTGGTCGCTAGGAAGGGGGGAGTAGATAGTAAAGGCGAGGAACCGGACGATTAGGGCACTTCTTAACAACGCTAAGGACCTACAGCGTATTACGAACTAGATACTAGAGAAGGGCTAGCTAGAACAGTACCGCCTAGTAGGAACAGTATAGGAAGAGAGGATACGACGTAGCGCAACGAGACCGGCTAGGAGCGGGGGCTAACGGGGTAGTAATATAGACTACGTACGTTCAGAGGGAAAGCTAAACTAGATAAGGAGTAGTCGGGGGCGGGAAGGGTTTTCACCTATTCGGGTTTCCCTTTGTATATAACAATAGATATATACCTAGATAGAGCGGATAGGGTCCTAGAACAGGGGAATGACAAATCTATCTATCTATATTAGCTCTTACCCTAGCTCTATCGTCGTACGGATAAGGTAGGTAAAAAGCTTTGATCGCGTAGTAGTGAAGATATCGTAAATTTGTTACCTTCGGTCTACGACTATTTATTATAGCTTAATAAGATCTTTTAATATAGCGTCTCCTACCGTATACGCTTATTAGATTTCCTTAAACGTTAAGTAAGTAGGCTCTATTAGCTTGTTACTTAGTTAGTAAGGATCTATATACTTCTAGACATTTAAAGACTCTATGTAGAGCTCTAGCTAACGGTCAAACTTGTTCTATTTGTTATAGCTCTTGAGAACTTAGGGTTAGGGTTAGGGTTAGGGTTAGGGTTAGGGTTAGGGTT